>NC_048580.1:42942960-43283793 GCF_013265735.2 Oncorhynchus mykiss
CAAAACATAAATTAAAACACTGTTTTGCAATAAAGGTCTATAGTAGCCTCAACAGAACTCTGTAGGGTAGCACCATCATGTAGAAGTGGTGGAAAAAAGCATCCAATTGTCATACTTGAGTAAAAGTAAAGATACCTTAATAGAAAATGTAAAAGTGAACGTCACCCAGTAAAATACTACTTCAGTAAAAGTCAAAAAGTATTTGGTTTTAAATATACCTAAGTATCAAAAGTACATGTAATTACTAAAATATACTTAAGTATGAAAAGCAAAAGTACAAATCATTTCAAATTGCTTATATTAAGCAAACCAGACGGCACCATTTTATAATTTGTATTTATTTACGGATAGACAAGGGAACATTCCAACACTCAGACATAATTTACAAATGAAGCATGCGTGTTTAATGAGTCTGCCAGATCAGAGGCAGTAGGGTTTACCAGAGATGTTCTCTTGATAAGTGCATGAATTGGACCATTTTCCTGTCCTGCTAAGCATTGAAAATATAACGTGTACTTTTGGGTGTCAGGGAAAATGTATGGAGTAAAAAGTATATAATTTTCTTTGGGAATGTAGTGAAGTAAAAGTAAAAGTTGTCAAAAATGTAAATTGTAAAGTACAGATACTACAAAAAAACGACTTAAGTAGTACTTTTTACTTAAGTACTTTACACCACTGTGGTGCAGCCGGAGGACAGCTAGCTTCCATCCTCTTTTGGTACATTGACTTCAATACAAATCCTAGGAGGCTCTTGGTTCTCACTCCCTTCCATAGACTTAATCAATTTTAAATTCAGGCTGTAACACAACAAAATGTGGAAAAGGTCAAGGGGTGTGAATACTTTCTGAAGGCACTGTAGACACACACACAGTTTCGGCCCCAGCCACAGGTCTCATTGACCTCCATTGCAACCAAAATGTATATTTTCCCATAGGCTTGTACTAACTATAGTATGACAGCACCAGCAGTTAGCTACCAACAGCTGGCAGACATGTTCATTTGGTTACTTTACCGCAAATCAGTGTTATTTAGATGGAAGACGTGAGTTAAATGCGGTAGCTCTATAGCTAGCTAACATTAGCATATAAGTAATAAGCTAGCTCTCTCACTTACCTGGTGAAGCCCTGATAATGCTCTGTCTCTGCTGGTACTGCTGTATGTTTGTGATGCAGTACTTGATAAGCCACATTGTTGGTGTGGACAGCATTCACTTTTAAAAGCAACATTTTGCTGAAGCCCTCCTTCCATTGTTGATAGCCATGGAAGTACTCAAGGATGAAATGTGCCACTCAGATTGACGAGTAGTTGCCCACTTCGCCCGTCTCATTCTCACAAATCTATCTCACTTTTTAGGAGGTGTTTCATTTGCGTGGCCATAGAGGCATACTCACATTTGCATAGCAAGTGTTGCTACACCCTGCTACCACACAAAGCTTGGTCATCTTAATGAAAAAAAATGCAATCGCTACCTGGCTCCATACTCCATACTACTTTTTTGAGTGTTTTTTTTTTTTTACCCACGAGTAAATTAAATGTGAGCATGTATTTTTATTTCCTCACTGTTGACTGAGAGGCATTGTGGGATTGTTTCCAAAGTTAGAGCTGATTTGGAGAAAATCTCAAACCTAACTTTTAGAACAATATTACAGTATTGTACAAATGTATTTAAGTTGGGAATGCTTTCTTGGGGTTCTCGAAGTTACAACTATATGCTTTTCTGGCTTTGAGCAATAGCTGCTACATGCCCTTCAATGGTGCTGCGTCAATCTGAATAGTATCCCATGCATATATCAAACGCATCAACTTAATCTTCTCTGACTAAAACGTGTGACTTGAAATGTGTAACATCCACTGTTTCAGTACTGTTACTCCAATCAAATCAAATGTTATTTGTCACATCTGCCGAATACAACAGGTGTAGTAGACCTTACCGTGAAATGCTTATTTACAAGCCCTTAACCAACAATGAGGCTTTAAGAAAAATAAGAGTTATGAAAATGTTTACTAAATAAACTCAAGTTTAAAAAATAAAAGAGCAACAATAAAATAACAATAATGAGGCTATATACAGGGGGTACCGGTGCCGAGTCAATGTGAGGGGGTACAGGCTAGTCTACCTCCCTATTGTACCATGTACCAACCTATGTACGGACTGAAGCTTGTGTATCTAACATAACGTCTATTAATCTCACTATAGACACACATTATCAAGCAATCATCCATAAAGGGAACAGGATATCTTTTCGTTTAGACCGGATGTTCACAACTCAGATGCAGAAACTGCGCCACCTCAATGAGAGGGTCTGTATCCCAAATGCACCCTATTCCCTATATAGTGTAATACTTTTGGTCAAAAGTAGTGTACTATGTAGGGAATGGGGTGCAATTTGGGATGCTGCCAGGGTGTAGCTGTTCATGTAATTAGCAGTAATTAATGAAGAGAGTGAGGACTCGTTTGTATTTTAAATTATCTTAAATGATCCCATTAGCTCTTGTCTTACTCATGTACGCAAAACAGAGTGAGTTCAATTATTTTTTCGTCGTATTATTTTAAATCATATTGTCAAGTGGCTTTATTCCACTAGATTTGAGATCTTCAAAATTCTGACTTTTTTAAATAACGTTTGCTATTGAGAGGCGGCTGCTATGCATGAACCCATAGTCTCACCCTTTCTAGCATACAGTAGCACAATACGCAACATAATTTGATACAAGTCTGGGGACCAAAAAAATCAGGTTTTGATTAAGGTTTATTGGAAGAATTTTGAATGGTCACTCAGTGAAATCATTTACGCAGTATTCACATCACAGTCCACAATATATATGGAATATTAGACAGGTCTTATATCCTCCTACCTATGGGGTCATGACCAGGACAAGATGCACACAATAAAATATGTACTGTGTCTCCCCTAATGCACAGTCACACATCTCAGTCCTGCTTCTCCTGGAAGGACAGACAAGGGAGGAGGAGGGCAGATAGAGAGAAGAAATAAAGTGGCATAATGAATCTAAAAGGAATAATTCATTCAGATCAAATGCACTCAGGAGTGAGTCATGCTCCAGTGAACCTCTGACCACTGACAGGGCTTCCTGGCTACAGCAGGGGGAGAGAAGGGAAGTGAGGGGGTGGAGGGGAGAGGACAAGCTAGCACGCATACATTCTAATTATTCCCAGTGTATATACCTACAATGGTGCAAATGGCTGTCCTCTGTCCTCTCAATGGCAGCCAAGCCAATAAAGCTTTATTTCTCAAAGTTGGTTTCACTGTATATGAAAAGCTTTGGATGGCTGTGTATACCTAAAAGAGGTGGAGTTGGTTGGACAAAAGAAATGAGGACAATGGTGGTATAGTAGGAAAACAGTAACACCACAACAGACAGATACAGTATACAGCCATTATTGTAATGAGTACTCAGGGAGAAAAAGGTGTTACTTCACACGCAGAGGTGTTTATTTCGCCTTCACAGAAGGCAGGAATCATGGTCACAGGCAGGCAATGGTCATACACAGGTAGGCAAACAGGCAGGTGATTGAAAACTAGGACTGAAAGCTATAACTGGTTCTCACAAACGAGCTAGGAAAAGGCTTAGTGGAGTCCAAATGAACAATATCTCACAAAGGCACAAACAGAATGAAATGAACTAAAATAAGGAGCTGATGAGACCAGGTGAGTAACTAACACAGGTGAAATCGATAAACAAGCATGAAAGACAAGGCTACGTTCAAGAACACAAAGAAACAGCACTATGTTCAAGAACACAATGAAACAGAACACAAGGTTGACTAAGAAAATAAATACATGACCTTACAATGATGGGTGTTGGGTGAGACGGAAAGGTAAGATAATCAATTAAAGATGGCAGTAATTGGGAGTGTGTAAAGCCCATATTGCTGTAATGAAATTCATCCATTGTGTACACACTCTCTCTCTCTCTTGCTCTCTCTTTCTATGCTGGCCAATGAACCATCCCCCATATCATCCTTTGGATCTCAGGTGCTTAGCCATGCAGATCTGGCTGACAGCCCAGTACATCTCTGTCTGCCTAATTGGACAGTATAGAGTTGTTTATGGATATTGCAGATATTTAGGACTCGGTTGGGGGCTGCTCAAAAATCATTAGTAAAGGGCCCCTGTAACTGGACTGTCAGCCTCACTCCACCAACGTCAAAAGCCCCTTGATAAAAAAACACAAAAATGTTTATCTCTGTCAAGACACCCCGAAAGGGGATTTTGAAAATGTAGCAGTATACTTGCTGAACATTCAAACATGTTATGACGTGAGTAGCTGAAATACGAGCAGCTTGTTCTAACGCTCTCACCGGTGGTATTTGATGTGCTAGCAAGGTGGTATAGTGCTAATTAGCAACCAGTCCATCTGTAGGAATGTTATTGACTTGCAATGTTTACACATAACACTTCTGATAGGAAGTATGACATGTCATTTATCATGTAAATTGTTGTATTTGGTGATGAACATGACTGATAGGCCTCGTACATGCGCTTAGGGTTTTGGGTAAGATACTGTATAAATAGCATTGAGGTTAGCATGCTCCTCTGTCAGTCTCTCTGTGTCTGTAAACAAAACCACAACAGCTTTCTATTCGAATAGTAGCAACGGGAACCAATCTGATGTGACTCTGTGGTGCTATTTAGAAAGGACAACATGTTTCTCTTTTTTTATATATATATTTTTTAAATGAAGTATCAATTACAAATGTCGGATTGACGGATTGTGATGGTTTTACTGATCGAAACTAACTAGAGCGTCACATCAGACTCTCAATGGACAGAAAATGAGATTGGACCATCCTTACTGTTGATGGTCCAATCCAAGGATGGGAAATTGGCAGCCCCACTTTTGTAGGCTAGCGGATAAATCCCCCCCCAAAATAAAAAACTAAACTTACTGTTGAGAATGAGAATTGTAGAATACACAAGGTGCAATTTTGAAATTATGTTGTATATCAAGAGTTTCTCTTGTTATGTCAGTCACTGACAGTCACTCAATTAGTCCATGTCAGCAAAAAAAAACATTTTAGATTGCTGAATTAGTCTAGTGGCGTAGCAATCTTAACATGTAGTCATCATGTTTGAATTACTGTCCAGGGAGCCCCCATTGATTTTGTTAGTCACTCTCACTCAGATATCACATTAAAAACAACACACATTTATCTCTTGCAAAATTGCAGGAAATGATCTGAATTATTGCATGAAAGTATTTATAAAATTGCTAAATCTTCTCTCCGCCCATGGCAAAATGTGTATAATTGCAGCAAACTTGCTTTAAAACTGGAACGTATTCTCTACGCCCCATAGCAAAATGTGTAGAATTGCAGGAAATGAACTCTAAGACAAAACATTTACGTAGACCCGCGAGCCACTGCAGCCCCTCATGATAAGTCCCGAGTTTTTGTGTCCCCCACCCCCATCAAAATGACCCATCCCTGGTCCAATCAATGGCAGACGCTTAGACCAGGGTCTTTTGTCTGCTCAGTGCGGATGGTGCTCAGTCCCCTGCACACCCCTCATCCCCCGCTCCACACACACACACACACCCATTACAGAAATGTTTCTTCCCATCAGTGCCTTTACTTATCACTTCCTGGGTGACATTGAACTTCCCGTGCCCCGGCTGCCGAGACACATCTCTGAACTCGCACAATTACTCTTCATCCCCCACTAACAATTTAGTAATGAAGTATTGATTTCCAGATTCTCCCCCCTTCTTTTATGGATGATATTAGATTGTGTTTGATAAACTGTGCCTGGCCCCCTAATCTGCACTGTCCCTTTCCCCCCAGTGTCTGTAAAACAAAGTGCCGCTGGGGAGATAATGACTAGGGAACATCGATGAACTCATTTCATCAATTTGTAACACTTGACAATGAAAAAGGGCAGACATTTTTCAAGCAGCAATGTGAAAGTGTATTGCTCAGGGTACAAACGGTCCTTATTGGAGGCCAGCAGACGTCTTGAGCTAGCGTTCGGCTAGTAATTTATAGGCCCCCCGTGTACCAGTTACTTTTAAAGGAAACGTTTGGATACTGAGAGGATATTAGTGTTGCACCTGGATTGTCTGATTTCCAGGGCCACCGGGGGATTCATGTGTCATGTCAAGAAATAGAAAAACAGAGAGGACGAGGCTGAGACGTCGGCCATTTGCAAAGCAAGAAAATGCGGTTCTGTACATGAATCACGTGGGGGATGTTACATGCTAGTCATAAATGAGGGCTATGTGGACTGTGAAGTCCAATGTTTTGAAGCCAAATGTGCTCTCATATCCCAGCTATAGGGTGCTATGACACCGGCAAATAATATTTTCTCCAGATATATGACTGAGATTTTTAAATGAGCCATTCCGTGTGGACATAACGCATTACATAGCCATCCACCCTCTTGTTTACCACATACCTTTCTTTATGTCTTCACTCTTTACCTTTAACCGTAGGGTAGTCCGCAAACCAGGATTTCACAATGCAGACACCTGCCGTTAGTCTGTACCCAAGGCAACGCGGTCGCTATCCAATATCATGTCCTCAAATTCTCCACATCACCGTGTACTACATATTTTAACCTTGATAATGCGTGCTATTGTGTAGTGTCTATTATCACTATTATCCAGAGCAAAGTCGAATAGTTTATTTCCCTGTCTTGTTCATCCGATGTAGACCAGGAGACCTGAAGGAACATAGAAGCCCATTTAGACCCTGAAATTCCCAGTTCAGACCACAATAATCTGATTTCTCTGCGCTCGAGAAATTTACATGTATAGTGCTTACCAACTGGATTACGGGCAGGTAGGAAACATAACCCAATTTGAGGTTACTTGTTTCTCTGTGTGTAGTATTCAGTGTCATCTCACATTAGAGGAGGGAGGGTATTGCTTAGTGAAATAGGTGTAACTGGCTCTCTTTTAAAAAAAAAAAAAAATGTATTCCCTACTACAGGTCTATCCACCTTAACCATGCGGTTGTGAATACCTGTGGTACACTCAGACCACAGAAGAAGATCAGAAAACAAAATCACTGATAGACCCTCAATTGCAAATTGCACAATAACTTATTTAGCTCCACATCCACAAATACGGTAATTCAACCTACGACCCATGGTGAGATGAATGTATACTGTACGATACATAGTATATACTTCATTGTTCTAAAGCATAGCATGTTGAAGAGCTCAACAACACATCCCACTTCTAGAAATAACGACACGTTTTTTTCCCTGCCTTTTCTAGCATGCACTGGAAGTGACAGATTTGAGATGAGGCCGCTGGAGTGGTGACAGGGCTGGGAGGGCTCTTATGTGGTTACACTCTTTCCTCTTCTCACATCCCAGGATGGACAGTTAAGGTGCCATTTTCCCCTCCATCCCTTCCTTCCTGACTGCACTCAAACCCTCTTTCTCTCTCTCTCTCTCTCTCTCTCTCCCTCCCTCCCTCTCTCTCTCTCTCTCTCTCCCTCTCTCTCTCTCTCTCTCCTTTCGCCTCTCAACGCCACATCCAGAGCCATTATGCAGCAGGACCTCGATATATAGAGGACCTCATGTTACGTATGACCCCCCCGTCCGTCCGTCCGTCCGTCCGTCCGTGTAGCCCCATCACCGGAGAGGTCAATCTCACACAAACAAGAGCAGCTCTCCCCTCCGAGGTGATTATTGATAAAGAATGACACGGCAATGCGGACACAGGGGAAATACACTCTGGGGGCCAATCACTTCTCCTTTTCTGCTGCCTTCTCAGAGTGGAAACCAGTCTAATGTATAAATATAGGAGGGGACCACTATTCCCTTACCTTGTGGACTGGAGCCCTGTCAAGCAAATGGAAGGTCGGGGGGGGGGAGCCATCAGGAATGCAGGAGGCCCTGCCTGTTTTGTAAAGAGGAAATACCTCTGCCTTCATAGCAATAGTAAACACACAGGTTCCCTAATATTATTAAAGGGAAACAATCATATTTTTCCGCTGGACTGAAATGTCCCATGACAGGCAAGGTCAAGTTCATTGAGGCCACATGCAGTGCTACGATGATGAATGCATCATGGGAACAATAATGTGGTTCCATTGCACTTTTCCCGTTCGGACCAAGGACCATGTACCAACCCCTATCCATCCTAAGGTGCTGAGACAGTAGGCAGCATCTATTACTTTTACATATCTTGAAAAAAATTCCTGAAATTTGAAAATAAAATACGGTGTATACCTGTTTAGAGTGATACAGCCACATCAGGAAACACCAATGAGGAGCTAAAAGCAGCTTATGTACAACACTGTCAGTACTAGATCTAATGTGCATGTGTTTAGGCCACACATTGTATAGCCGTGCGTGTGTCCTGTTGGTGAATGCTATGAGGTGGTAAATTCAGGCAGATCAGGGCAATTCCAAGGTAACAGAATGAGCCTTCGTTCTTCAAGTGAGTGGAAATTGTTGAAAGTAGTCCTTGTGGATAGAGTTGAATGGGTTGTTTAACTTTGCAATAATTGGTTTTGGTTTGACATACATTTTAAAGAGAAAGATCTGAGTCTCAACTTCGCTCTGTTATCGTGGGATAGCAGTTCTTTAAGAAGTGCCATGTCCTACCAATCACCATCCCCTTCTAAAGGGACTCCAATGGCACCTGAGGGGGAATCTAATGGCTGCCATCCCAGAAAGCCTGCCGCACTGACGCTTCCTAGCCATCTGCTCTCCATATGAGCAAAAAACAGGCAATTGTCTCAGAAAGGCCACCTCAATCACAGTATCATTGAATGGATATGAAATGTATTAAGCATAATTATGTCAATGCATTGAATTCTGCAGTATATAAATACTTTTTTCCGGCTCAAAACATGAGAGATAATGGTCGACATACAGTATAGAACACACTTGGTTCTATTCTCCTGAGTGGCGCAGAGGTCTAAGGCACTGCACCACAGTGCTTGAGGCATCACTACAGCCCTGGGTTTGATTCCAGGCTGTGTCACAGCCGGCCATGACCGGGAGACCCATGAGGCGGCGTACAATTGGCCCGGGTTAGGGGAGGGTTTGGCCGGCCGGGATTTCGGTCGCTAGTTGGACAGTGCGGCTGGCTTCCGGGTTAAGCAAGCAGTGTGTCAAGAAGCAGTGCGGCTTGGCAGGGTTGTGTTTCGCGTGGCTCTTGACTTTCACCTCTCCCGAGTCCGTAGAGGAGTTACAGCGACAGGACAAGACTGTAACTACCAATTGGATATCACGAAAAAGGGGTAAAAGTACAAAGAAATAAATGTCTGGTAGGGTTTGGATATCATAGCTCTGTCATAGGCTTGGACAGCCCTGGATCTGGCATCTGATGACAAATGAAAAAAAGGCACAACAGTGGGCCCCTGTCAGCAGTACACTTCCTGTAAATAACCACTCCATACATTTTACTTTATCACGGCTCTGCAAATTACCCCAGGCCCCTTCGGAGCCAACAAGAAATAGCATTATTTTACAGCACTCTGAGGGGGAAAAAACTTAACAGATTAAAAGAAAGAGGATTCAGAGAGAGAGAGAGAGAGAAGAAGGGGGTGGAAAGAGAGAGAGAAAAGAAAAAGGGAGATGGACTAAAAAAGGTCCTTCAGGGAACAGAGTGTAAATGAAGTTCCAGGAATGACACAGGCGAGCAATGAGGCGTGGATGGAAAATATACGCTGCACATCATCGGATAGAGATGCCGGTGGAAATGGCTTCATTGAAGTGTCAGCCCTCATCCATCAATCAATCATCCGCAAGAAACAATAACGCCGCGGCTATGGGGCGGCTTTTATGGGGCTTACTCATGGGTATCGGAAACAGCACTTAAGTGTAGTTCTGACACAGGCAGGGAGAGAGAAAAACAGAGGTGAGGTGCATGGCTTATTTCACATGCAGGTAGAACACATAAGGAAAAGAGTGGTGGGTGGGGGGAACTAAGTTGACAGTCAGTGCCCCCCTGGCAAAAAGAAAGGCTTGGAACATAGAGAGAAATTATTATATCCCAAAAAGCTAAGATTCTACTCTTTGTCTATCCTGTTTTGTTATATACTGTAGAGTATACAGCCTTCCTGTAGATACGGGGTTCAATTGTATATATACAGTGAATCAAAATAGAAGGCTATACTATAAGTGCAAGATACACATTGTCTGTGTCTTGCTCTCAGGTAATTTAAGTTTCAAGTTTTCTGTTTTAATGTCACATGTACAAGTACAGCTTAATGCTGTTCGTGCAAGCTCTAACCCAGGGATCATCAAGCAGATTCAGCCGCGGGCCGTTTTCTTCTTGCGCGAACAGTCGGGTGGCCGGACAATAATTTCAAATAATTGGTAGACTGCAAATGAACCGCAAGAAGCACAAACAGATATCATTTTGGAATAAAACACAATAATTTCAACCCTGCTCTAAGCCGAACAATGCAGTAACCAATGACAATGTAATACTAAAAATGACATAAGGTAGAACAAAAACACACAATAAATACAAATAAGAAATAAGAAGAACATGAGAAAGTAAGTAAGCTGTATACAGGGTCGGTTCCAATACCATATCTACAATGTGCAGTGATACTGGAGTGAGAGAAGTAGACATGTATAGGGTTAAGGGGACTAGGCATCAGGATATATGATAAACAGAGTAGCAGCAGCATACATTATGATCGTGTGTGTGTGTGTGTGTGTGTGTGTGTGTGTGTGTGTGTGTGTGTGTGTGCCTGTGTGTGTGTGAGTAGAGTCAGAATAAATGTGTGTGTATGTTATGTGAGTGGGAGCAAATTGAGTGTGTGTGTGTTGGAATTTCAGTGTGCGTGAGTATTTAGAGTCCTGTGACTGTGCATAGAGATGGTGCAAAAAAAATACTAAATACAAGGGTCAACTCATAGGCCGTGTAGCCATTTTTAAAAACCTATTTAGTGGTCTTACGGCTTGGGGAGAGAAGCTGTTCAGGAGCCTGTTGGTGTCGCTTGCCGTGCAGAAGCATAGAGAACAGTCTATTGCTTGGGTGGTTGGAGCCTTTAAAGATTTTCTGGGCCTTCCTTTCACGCCGTCTGATACGGAGGTCCTGGATGGCAGGGAGCTAGGCCTCAGTGATGTACTGGGCTGTCCGCAGCACCCTCTGTAGGGCTATGCGATCGTGGGCGGTGCTGTTGTCATACCAAGCAGTGATACAGCCAGTCAAGATGCCCTCAATGGTGCAGCTATTTAATTTTTTGAGGATTTGAGGACCCACGCCAAACATTTTCAACCTCCTGAGGGGGACGAGATGCTATTGCACCTTCTTCATGACTCTGCGTGCGTTTGTGTACCCTTTTAAGTCCTTGAT
Organism: Oncorhynchus mykiss; assembly: GCF_013265735.2. Taxonomy (NCBI): domain Eukaryota; kingdom Metazoa; phylum Chordata; class Actinopteri; order Salmoniformes; family Salmonidae; genus Oncorhynchus; species Oncorhynchus mykiss. The sequence goes on from NC_048580.1 coordinate 42,954,256, forward strand.
GATTTGGACACGGAGGAAGTTGAAGCTCTCGCTGTCGATGTTGACGAGGGTGTGCTTTCCCCTGTTTCCTGTAGTCCACGATCAGCTACTTTGTCTTACTGACGTTGAGGGAGAGATTATTGTCCCGGCACCACACAGCCAGGTCACTGACCTCCTCCCTGTAGGGTGTCGCATTGTTGCAAACTGATGATGGTGTTGAAGTCATGTGTGGTCACGCAGTCATGGGTGAACAGGGAGTACAGGATGGGACTAAGCACACACCCCTGTGGGGTCCGCGTGTTGAGGGTCAGCGTGGCGGAGGTGATGTTGCCTACCCTTACCACATGAGGTCGGCCCATCAGGAAGTCCAGGATCCAGTTGCAGAGGGAGGTGTTTAGTCCCAGAGTCCTAAGCTTGGTGAAATGCTTGGAGGGGAAATTGGTGTTGATTGCTGAGCTGTAGTCAATGAACAGCATTTTCACATAGGTATTCCTCTTATTTGGGTGGGTGAGGGCAGTGTGGAGTGCAATTGATTGAAAACACATCCTAGTTTTTACCCAATTACTTCAAGAAAGTAAATCAAATAAACCAAACCACCGAAGAAATGAAAATCAAATGATCCTCTCCTACAAACCCTGCAAAGTTCACTGCATGGTTCAACAAAGATCATATAATGGCAAAAAAATAAGCACATTTTTTCATGCTCCAACAGTCGGTTTTGCCGTAACGTGCGTGTTTTGATTTCCCCAAACTGGGTCTCTTGACGGCTTCTCTGCAACATGAAACATGACATATCATCCATTATTCTGTACGTGTGCCTTGCTATCTCCGCCCGCTCCATATGGCCCCTGTTCTCTCCAGACACCCAAATCCCTTTCCTGGGGCCAGGGGCTGTTTTTGTGGGAACCATTACATTGTTCCTCTTCCTCTGAGGGACGGGGTGACGATGATGAGCAATCACAGACAGCAGCAGATTTTCCTGCCTCATATTCAACAATTGACCATGTGTCTGCTCTGTTGGCCCAATTGTTAATTCATGTAAGTTGACAATCTGGAGGGGACAATTATGAGTGACGACAGTAGTGGAATTAAAGTGAAAACAGCACTTACAGAACTAATATGGGGATTACTTTTTGAGTAAGATATAAGGAGAAAACTATGGTACTGTAGGACAAAGAGACTGATAATACTACAACAGTAATGCATAATGCACTAAGGGAGTGCCCTCAGCTTTACTGTATTTCTCTTTATCTGCCATTCTACTTTGGTTCAGAAGAATTTGACCTATATAGTATGAAACTGAGAGAGTAGTTTCCTCCACCAAGACTATTTTCCTTCCAAAACTGAACCAAACCAAACTCCATGTAAAAATATAGCTGCGACCAGCAACGAACGGGGTTAACAGTATGATGAAAAGGACACCATATGCTTTGGATAACAACGGAAGCACTCTATAATGTAAGAAATATCTTCCTTGATCTTCCTTTGTCTAAATACAAAATCTGGAGTGAATTTGACGTACACTGTAACAAAAAATATGTAATTTTACAGAAGATTAACTGTATAATTTTACAGTAATTTAATTTATCTGGAAAATGAACAAATTCTCGTAAATTACAGTAATCACCTCTTATTTAAAAACGTCCTGTTACATAATGATTTATGTTAATGATAACCAATGATGGAAATGAGCTTTTTGGGAGGGGGCATTGTAATTTGTATATTATGTAAATGTACTTTTATGTGTAATTCAGAGATAAAAGACATTAAGTCCACTGTAAACAAAATGTATCAACTACTGGATATTTACAGTTTTCAACAGTAATCTAGAGAAATACACTATCCAAATACATTAATGCCTGATTAAAGTAGATGTTTTAAGATTAAAATGAACTGAAACATACAGTTGAAGTTGGAAGTTTACATACACCTTAGCCAAATACAGTGCCTTGCGAAAGTATTCGGCCCCCTTGAACTTTGCGACCTTTTGCCACATTTCAGGCTTCAAACATAAAGATATAAAACTGTATTTTTTTGTGAAGAATCAACAACAAGTGGGACACAATCATGAAGTGGAACGACATTTATTGGATATTTCAAACTTTTTTAACAAATCAAAAACTGAAAAATTGGGCGTGCAAAATTATTCAGCCCCTTTACTTTCAGTGCAGCAAACTCTCTCCAGAAGTTCAGTGAGGATCTCTGAATGATCCAATGTTGACCTAAATGACTAATGATGATAAATACAGTCCACCTGTGTGTAATCAAGTCTCCGTATAAATGCACCTGCACTGTGATAGTCTCAGAGGTCCGTTAAAAGCGCAGAGAGCATCATGAACAAGGAACACACCAGGCAGGTCCGAGATACTGTTGTGAAGAAGTTTAAAGCCGCATTTGGATACAAAAAGATTTCCCAAGCTTTAAACATCCCAAGGAGCACTGTGCAAGCGATAATATTGAAATGGAAGGAGTATCAGACCACTGCAAATCTACCAAGACCTGGCCGTCCCTCTAAACTTTCAGCTCATACAAGGAGAAGACTGATCAGAGATGCAGCCAAGAGGCCCATGATCACTCTGGATGAACTGCAGAGATCTACAGCTGAGGTGGGAGACTCTGTCCATAGGACAACAATCAGACGTATTTTGCACAAATCTGGCCTTTATGGAAGAGTGGCAAGAAGAAAGCCATTTCTTAAAGATATCCATAAAAAATGTTGTTTAAAGTTTGCCACAAGCCACCTGGGAGACACACCAAACATGTGGAAGAAGGTGCTCTGGTCAGATGAAACCAAAATTGAACTTTTTGGCAACAATGCAAAACGTTATGTTTGGCGTAAAAGCAACACAGCTCATCACCCTGAACACACCATCCCTACTGTCAAACATGGTGGTGGCAGCATCATGGTTTGGGCCTGCTTTTCTTCAGCAAGGACAGGGAAGATGGTTAAAATTGATGGGAAGATGGATGGAGCCAAATACAGGACCATTCTGGAAGAAAACCTGATGGAATCTGCAAAAGACCTGAGAGTGGGACGGAGATTTGTCTTCCAACAAGACAATGATCCAAAACATAAAGCAAAATCTACAATGGAATGGTTCAAAAATAAACATATCCAGGTGTTAGAATGGCCAAGTCAAAGTCCAGACCTGAATCCAATCGAGAATCTGTGGAAAGAACTGAAAACTGCTGTTCACAAATGCTCTCCATCCAACCTCACTGAGCTCGAGCTGTTTTGCAAGGAGGAATGGGAAAAAATGTCAGTCTCTCGATGTGCAAAACTGATAGAGACATACCCCAAGCGACTTACAGCTGTAATCGCAGCAAAAGGTGGCGCTACAAAGTATTAACTTAAGGGGGCTGAATAATTTTGCACGCCCAATTTTTCAGTTTTTGATTTGTTAAAAAAGTTTGAAATATCCAATAAATGTCGTTCCACTTCATGATTGTGTCCCACTTGTTGTTGATTCTTCACCAAAAAATACAGTTTTATATCTTTATGTTTGAAGCCTGAAATGTGGCAAAAGGTCGCAAAGTTCAAGGGGGCCGAATACTTTCGCAAGGCACTGTACATTTAAACTCAATTTTTCACAATTCCTGACATTTAATCCTAGTAAAAATTCCCAGTTTAAGGTCAGTTAGGATCACCACTTAATTTTAAGAATGTGAAATATCAGAATAATAGTACAGAGAATGATTTATTTCAGCTTTTATTTCTTTCATCACATTCCCAGTGGGTCAGAAGTTTACATACACTCAATTAGTATTTGGTAGCGTTGCCTTTAAATTGTTTAACTTGGGTGTTTTGGGTAGCCTTCCATAAGCTTCCCACAATAAGTTGGGTGAATTTGGGCCCAATCCTCCTGACTGAGCTGGTGTAACTGAGTCAGGTTTGTAGGCCTCCTTGCTGGCACACACTTTTTCAGTTCTGTCCACACATTTTCTATAGGATTGAGGTCAGGGCTTTGTGATGGCCACTCCAAAACCTTGACTTTGTTGTCCTTAAGCCATTTTGCCACAACTTTGGAAGTATGCTTGAGGTCATTGTCCATTTGGAAGACCCATTTGTGACCAAGCTTTAACTTCTTGATTGATGTCTTGAGATGTTGCTTCAATATAGCCACATGATTTTCCTTCCTCATGATGCCATCTATATTGCGAAGTGCACCAGGCCCTCTTGCAGCAAAGCACCCCCACAACATGATGCTGCCACCCCCGTGCTTCACGGTTGGGATGTTGTTCTTCGGCTTGCAAGCCTCTCCCTTTTTCCTCCAAACATAACAATGGTCATTATGGCCAAACAGTTCAAAGCATAGTCTGGTTTGTTTATGGCAGTTTTGGAGCAGTGGCTTCTTGCTTGCTGAGCGGCCTTTCAGGTTATATCGATATAGGACACGTTTTACTGTAGCAATAGATACTTTTGTACCTGTTTCCTCCATCATCTTCACAAGGTCCTTTGCTGTTGTTCTGGGATTGATTTTCACTTTTCGCACCAAAGTACGTTCATCTCTAGGAGACAGAACGCGTCTCCTTCCTGAGCGGTATGACGTCTCAGATGAACGTGGTACCATCAGGCGTTTGGAAATTGCTCCCAAGGATGAACCAGACTTGTGGAGGTCTTGGCTGATTTATTTTGATTTTCCCATGTCAAGCAAAGAGGCACTGAGTTTGAAAGTAGCCCTTGAAATACACCCACAGGTACACCTCCAATTGACTCAAATTATGTCAATTAGCCTATCAGAAGCTTCTAAAGCCATGACATCATTTTCTGGAATTTTCCAAGCTGTTTAAGGCACAGGCAACTTAGTGTATGTAAACTTCTGACCCACTGGAATTGTGATACAGTAAATTATAAGTGAAATAATCTGTCTGTAAACAATTGTTAGAAGAATGACTTGTGTCATGCACAAAGTAGATGTCCTAACCAACTTGCCAAAACTATAGTTTGTTAACAAGAAATTTGTGGAGTGGTTGAAAAACCACTTTTAATGATTCCAACCTAAGTGTATGTAAACTTACAACTTCAAATGTATTGTAGAAATACATTTTAAACAGACAATTGTAGGGTTAAATGACTGTATATTTACTGTTTTCAAAGGGATTTATATAGAAATACACCATCAAAATACAGTCATTTCCGATTAAAGTAGGTGTTTTAAGCAGTAAATCAACTTTCTAATTTTGTAAAAATACATTCAACATAGTCACATTGAGGTAAATCTATGTACTGTGCATTCGGAAAGTATTCAGACCCATTGACTTTTTCCACATTAGGTTACAATACAGCTTTATTCTAAAATGCATTAAATCGTTTTTTCCCCACACAATAACCCATAATGACAAAGCAAAAACAGTTTTTGACTTTTTGCTAATTTGTAAAAAAAAACTGAAACTGAAAAAACTGAAATGTTACATTTACATAAGTATTCAGACCCTTTACTCAGTACTTTGTTGAAGCAACTTTGGCGGCGATTACAGACTCGAGTATTCTTGGCACACCTGTATTTGGGGAGTTTCTCCCATTCTTCTCTACAGATCCTCTCAAGCTCTGTCAGGTTCAATGGGAAATGTTGCTGCACAGCTATTTTCAGTTCTTTCCAGAGATGTTCGATTGGGTTCAAGGACATTCAGAGACTTGTCCCGAAGCCACTCCTGCATCTTCTTAGCTGTGTGCTTAGCGTTGTTGTCCTGTTGGAAGGTGAACCTTTGCCCCAGTCTGAAGTACTGAGTGCTCTGGAGCAGGTTTTCATCAAGGATCTCTGTACTTTTCTCCATTCATCTTTCAGTCGATTCTGACTAGTCTCCCAGTCGCTGCTGCTGAACAACATCCCCACAGCATGATGCTGCCACCACCATGCTTCACCATAGGGATGGTGCAAGGTTTTCTCCAGACGTGACGCTTGGCATTCAGGCCAAAGAGTTCACTCTTGGTTTCATCAGATCAGAGAATCTTGTTTCTCATGGTTTGAGAGTCCTTTAGGTGCCATTTGGCAAACTCCAAGCATCCTGTCATGTGCCTGAGGAGTGGCTTCTGTCTGGCCACTCTATCATAAAGGCCTGATTGGTAGAGTGCTGCAGAGATGTTTGTCCTTCTGGAAGGTTCTCCCATCTCTACAGAGGAACTCTAGAGCTCTGTCAGAGTGACCATCGGGTTCTTGGCCACCTCCCTCACCAAGGCCCTTCTACCCAGATTGCTCAGTTTGGCCGGGGGCTAGCTCTAGGAAGAGTCTTGGTGGTTCCAAACTTCCATTTAAGAATGATGGAGGCCACTGTGTTCTTGGGGACCTTTAATGCTGCATAAATGTTTTGGTACCCTTCCTCAGACCTGTGCCCCGACACAAACCTGTCTCGGAGCTCTACGGACAATTCCTTCAAACTTATGGCTTGGTTTTTGCTCTGACATGCTCTGTCATCTGTGGGAACCTATATAGACAGGTGTGTGCCTTTTGAAATCATGTCCAATCAATTTAATTTACCACAGCTGGACTCCAATCAAGTTGTAGAAACATCTCAAGAATGATCAATGGAAACAGGATGCACCCGAGCTCAACTTCAAGTCTCATAGCAAAGGGTCTGAATACTTATGTAAATAAGGTACTTCTGTTTTTTATTTAGAATAAATGTGCAAAAGTTTCTTAAAACCTGTTTTTGCTTTGTCATTATGGGGTATCATGTGGAGATTTCTGAGAATTTTTTAGAATAAGGTTGTAACATAAAATGTGGGAAAAGTCAAGGGGCCTGAATACTTTCCGAAGGCACTATACACGGTATTACACAACAATTTCATAGAATTGCCTTGTGAAAATACGGACATTTTCAATTCAAGTATGGGGTTTCAGATGTAAATTAACTAGCCAATATTATACAAATACATTGTAACTTGTATTTTAATCTGAAATGTAAATCACATTTAGCTAAATGTTTAAATATTAAATAACATTAAAAGTACTGCAGTTTATTAACATTTTTCTATTATTTTACATGGAATTCAAATGGTTACTTTCCATTATTTTAAAGAAAATCAGTCATTTTAAACAGATCTATTAATTCATGGCTTTTTTTCTGTTATTTAACAAACCAATATTTCCCTCTCCTTCTGTAGAAAAACAGAATATTCCGTTAAAAAAGGGAAAATATACTGACAGTTTCATATATGGTTCATGAGGAGAAGAAGATTTGGAGCATTAGCAATACATTATGCAAATAATTCATTGTTAATAGTATCTTTGCTGTTTGAGATATCAATACCAAATTCAGTGTGGTTCATCTTAGGAACGACCATGATAGAGATGACAAGTTCCATTGGACACATAAAATCTGATTTGGGATTTGTCAATAAATCTTATCTTTTCTCAAACTAAGTTACATGTACCACTTCCTGAATTTGGTGTCATTTGTTCCTGTAGTTCATGAGAAGATTTCTGAAGTATTTCTTGCATATTTTTGCATGTTAGCGTATGTGCTAATATGCATCTAACCCTCATATGTGTCCATCTTTGAATGCATCAATATGTGGCCATTTTTGAATGCATCAATGTTATTTTCTCAAACTTTAGGGATTATTGCGATGAAAGAAAGTCCAAATTTGATGTACAATGAGATGTAGCATGGGCTTACATGCTGAATTTGGTGTTATTTTAACCCCAAAGTTGGGCACTTATGGTTGATGAGAATAAGTTTTTCTTAGGTTTTCACAAATTTCCAAGATGGAAGAAAATCTAACCAGACGGACCTTATGGGCCCTTGAGGAAAATTTGTTCAGTATGAGGAAAGACACCAACTTCAAAGTCTAGGTCAAATGGGCGGCGGATGTGAGGGTTTAAGTGAGACTGTTTATAACAGCGCCATCTATAGGCCAATCTGTGCCAAAATAAAAACAAGTTACTACTGGCCTCTCATGGGCTCTAGTTTCTGTGTGCCAAATTAGAAAAAAGTTACCAATCTATGCTTGAGTTATTTTACTTTTTTAAGAATAACAATAGGTTTCACAGCTTTGCTGTGATCCCTAACTTTTTACAGATGAATGTCAACATACAGTAGGCATGAAAGAACACTGGGTATTGAAATATACACTAAACTAGCTGCTGACTGAAACGCCTTCCCAGGAAAGCAAACACGATGAAATCACCATCAAAGATAGAACAGAAGTTGACATTAAAGAGGCATCAAAACCTTCAAAATGGGCTTACTACAGTATATGCAGTAGCTGATTCATTGTTAAGGAATTCTTAATGCTTTCTACATGGATGAATATAATAGTAAAATGAAAATGGAATTAATGTGATTAAACAGCACTCAATGGCTCAACGTATTTTGAAGTAATGCACACGTGTCTTGTCAATGAAATCTTGCTGCTTTCTAACAATAGCTTATAGAACAAAATGGTTCAATGCAACATCTTGTCGCAGATACAGCTTTGAGATGCGTAGCTGTACCACCTTCATAAAGGTACTAGGTACAACATCCGTTACGTGGTGTGATACATACAGTTGAAGTCAGAAGTTTACATACATTTAGGTTGGAGTCATTCAAACTAGTTTTCAACCACTCCACAAATTTCTTGTTAACAAACTATAGTTTTGGTTAGGACATCTACTTTGTGCATGACACAAGTCATTTTTCCAACAATTGTTTACAGACAGATTATTTCACTTATTATTTCACTGTATCACAATTCCAGTAGGCTCCCTTTAAGTAGGTTCCCTTTAAAAATTCCAGAAAATGATGTCATGGCTTTAGAAGCTTCTGATAGGCTAATTGACATCATTTGAGTCTATTGGAGGTGTACCTGTGGATGTATTTCAAGGCCTACCTTCAAACTCAGTTCCTCTTTGCTTGACATCATGGGAAAATCAAAATAAATCAGCCAAGACCTCAGAAAAAAAATGTGGACCTCCACAAGTCTGGTTTATCCTTGGGAGCAATTTCCAAACATCTGAAGGTACCACGTTCATACTGTACAAACAATAGTACGCACGTATAAACACCATGGGACCACATAGCCATCATACCGCTCAGGAAGGAGACGCGTTCTGTCTCCTAGAGACTAACGTACTTTGATGCAAAAAGTGCAAATCAACCCCAGAACAACAGCAAAGGACCTTGTGAAGATGATGGAGGAAACAGGTACAAAAGTATCTATATCCACAGTAAAACAAGTCCTATATCGACAGCAAGGAGGAAGCCACTGCTCCAAAACCGCCATAAAAAAGCCAGACTACAGTTTGCAACTGCACATGGGGACAAAGATCGCACTTTTTGGAGAAATGTCCTCTGGTCTGATGAAACAAAGATATAACTGTATGGTCATAATGACCATAGTTATATTTGGAGGAAAAAGGGGAAGGCTTGCAAGCCGAAGAACACCATCGCAACCGTGAAGCACGGGGGTGGAAGCATCATGTTGTGGGGGTTCTTTGCTGCAGGAGGGACTGGTGCACTTCACAAAATAGATGGCATCATGAGGCAGGAAAATGATGTGGATATATTGAAGCAACATCTCAAGACATCAGTCAGGAAGTTAAAGCTTGGTCGCAAATGGGTCTTCCAAATGGACAGTGACCCCCAAGCATACTTCCAAAGTTGTGGCAAAATGGCTTAAGGACAACAAAGTCAATGTATTGGAGTGGCCATCACAAAGCCCTGACCTCAATCCAAAAGAACATTTGTGGGCAGAACTGAAAAAGCTTTTTGAAAGGAGGCCTACAAACCTGACTCCGTTACTCCAGCTCTGTCAGGAGGAATGGGCCAACTAATTGTGGGAAGCTTGTGGAAGGCTGCCCAAAATGTTTGACCCAAGTTAAACAATTTAAAGGCAATGCTACCAAATACTAATTGAGTGTATGTAAACTTCTGACCCACTGGGAATGTGATGAAAGAAATAAAAGCTGAAATAAATCATTCTCTGTACTATTATTCTGACATTTCACATTCTTAAAATAAAGTGGTGATCCTAACTGACCTTAAACTGGGAATTTTTACTAGGACTAAATGTCAGGAATTGTGAAAAACTGAGTTTAAATGTATTTGGCTAAGGTGTATGTAAACTTCCGACTTCAACTGTAGTTAGCTATGCACCAGATCCCTTTATCAGCAAAAGAAAGTGATCCTGTGAATACAACTGAGCCCGAGTGGATATTGGTCTGATAATACAACTGATAATTTGCAAATAAATTCATTAAAAATCCTACAATGTGATTTTCTGGAATTTTTTCTCTCATTTTGTCTGTCATAGTTGAAGTGTACCTATGATGAACATTACAGGCCTCTCTCACCTTTTTAAGTGGGAGAACTTGCACAATTGGTGGCTGACTAAATACTTTTTTGCCCCACTGTACAGCTTTGAGGCTATAGAAGTAGCGAGGCTACATACAGACACCGGTTAGTCAGGCTGATTGAGGTAGTATGTACATGTAGATATGGTTAAAATGACTATGCATATATGATGAACAGAGAGTAGCAGTAGCGTTAAAGAGGGGTTGGCGGGTGGTGGGTACGACACAATGCCGATAGCCCGGTTAGCCAATGTGCGGGAGCACTGGTTGGTCGGCCCAATTGAGGTAGTATGTACATGAATGTATAGTTAAAGTGACTATGCATATATGATAAACAGAGATTAGCAGCAGCGTAAAAAGAGGGGTTGGGGAGGGGGGCACACAATGCAAATAGTCCGGGTAGCCATTTGATTACCTGTTCAGGAGTCTTATGGCTTGGGGGTAAAAACTGTTGAGAAGCCTTTTTGTCCTAGACTTGGCACTCCGGTACCGCTTGCCATGCGGTAGTAGAGAGAACAGTCTATGACTTTCAGGTGCATCCTGCATCCTGTTTCCATTGTTCATCCTTGAGATGTTTCTACATCTTGACTGCATTGACTCCATTGATTGGACATGATTTGGAAAGTCACACACCTGTCTATATAAGGTCCCCCACAGATGACAGTGCATGTTAGAGCAAAAACCAAGCCATGAGGTCGAAGGAACTGTCCGTAGAGCGCCGAGACCGGATTGTGTTGAGGCACAGATCTAGGGAAGGGTACTAAAAAATGTCTGCAGCATTGAAGGCCCCCTTGAACACAGTGGCCTCCATCATTCTTAAATGGAAGAAGTTTGGAACCACCAAGACTCTTCCTAGAGCTGGCCACCTGACCAAAAACCCGATGGTCACTCTGACACAAGCTCCAGAGTTCCTCTGTGAAGATGGTAGAACCTTCCAGAAAGACAACCATCTCTGCTGCACTCCACCAATCAGGCCTTTATGGTAGAGTGGCAAGACGGAAGCCACTCATCAGTAAAAGGCACGAGAGGACGCTTGGAGTATGCTAAAAGGCACCTAAAGCACTCTCAAACCATGATAAAGAAGATTCTCTAGTCTGATGAAACCAAGATTGAACTCTTTGGCCTGAATGCCAAGCGTCACATCTGGAGGAAACCTGGCACCATCCCTACAGTGAAGCATGGTGGTGGCAGCATCATGCTGTGGGAGTCAGGATCAATGGAAAGATGAAAAGAGAAAATGACAGAGAGAACCTTGATGAAAACCTGCTCCAGGGCGCTCAGGTCCTCAGACTGGGGTGAAGGTTCACCTTCCTATAGGACAACAACCCTAAATCACACAGCCAAGACAACGCAGGAGTGGCTTCGGGACAAGCCTCTGAATGTTCTTGAGTGGCCCAGCCACAAATCATTCTTTAACCTGACTGCTCCCCTTCATTGATGTGGATTTAACAAGTGACATCAATAATTGATCATAGCTTTCACCTTGATTCACCTGGTCAGTCTGTCATGGAAAGAGGAGGTGTTCTTAATGTTTTGTATACTCAGTGTATATGCTATTTCAAAATGTCAAGAAGTTCAACTGTTGACAACCTACACAAGCTCACAGAAGGTGATCTGATAGGATATTTTTGCTATAAATGTGAATGTTGAAATCATGCACTGAAATGAAAATACTTTTTAAAAACAAATAAAAATTAGCAAGCTCCTGGAACTCCACTGAACTATGTGGGAAAAAAGGTATGGGCCGCAACAACAACAAAAAACGCTGGGAAAAATGAGAGTAATAGTCCTATATATTTGCTTGTTGTGGTGAATCCTTTACATAAAACTCTTGAGCAAGTTTTGAAAAGCAGAGCATCTTTACAAGAGCATTAGTGTGGAGTTGGAGGATTCGGCGCAACAGGAAGTGTCATCAGATGAAGTCTTCTTCCGTCCTCTTCCTCTCTGCATTGCCACGCATCTGCACCAAGTTCTCCACAGTGTTGGGGATCTGAGGGTGATGCTAAGTGAAATGCTCATTTTGCGTTTATGATTACCCATGGGCGATATGCACTAATGTGAGCTAATGCAATAGATTACACAGCATTGGCCCTGGGGAACAGACAGCAAACAGATGTGGTGTACTCAAAAATAAGAACAAATATCAAAGTTTAAAGTGTTCAATGTGCTGGAGACTGTCCCTTGTAATTTAGCATTGACAGAATGCACAATTATGATGTGCTTTGTCAGTCTCATCCTTTTCTCTCAGGATTCTGATTCAGGCCAGGAACAGTCAACAATAGTGTGCTATTGTATGACACAGTGCATTCGGAAACTATTCAGACCCCATTACTTTTTCTACATTTTGTTACGATACAGCCATATTCTAAAATTGATGAGATTGAACTTTTTCGCTGATCTACACACAATACCCCATAATTTCTGCATAGCTATTTTCAGGTCTCTCCAGAGATGTTAGCTCGGGTTCGAGTCCAGGCACTGGCTGGGCCACTCAAGAACATTCAGAGACTTGTCCCGAAGCCTGTCCTGTGTTTTCTTGGTTGTGTGCTTAGGATCATTGTCCTGTTGAAAGGTGAACCTTCGCCCCAGTCTGAGGTTCTGAGCATTCTGGGGCAGATTATCAAGGATCTCTTTGTACTTTGCTCTGTTCATCCTTCCCTCGATCCTGACTAGAATGCCAGTCCCTGCCACTGAAAAACATCCCCACAGCACAGTGCAAGGTTTCCTCCAGACATGACGTTTGGCATTCAGGCCAAAGAGTTCAATCTTGGTTTCATCAGACCAGAGAATATTTTGTCTCAAGGTCAGGGTCTTTATGTAACTTTTGCAAACTGCAAGTGGGCTGTCATGTGCCTTGGACTGAGGAGTGGCTTCCGTCTTGCCACTCTACCATAAAGTCCTGATTGGTGGAGTGCTGGGGAGATCGTTATCCTTCTGGAAGGTTCTCTTATCTCCACAGACAAACTCTAGAGCTCTGTCAGAGTGACCATCGGGTTCCTGGTCACCTCTCTCCCGATTGCTCAGTTTGGCTGGGCGGCCAGCTCTAGGAAGAGTCTAGATGGTTCCAAACTTTTTCCTCTTAAGAATGGAGGCCACTGAGTTCTTGGGGACCTTTTAATGCTGCAGACATTTTTTGGTACCCTTCCCCAGATCTGTGCCTCGATACAATCATGTCTCTAAGCTCTACGGACAATTCCTCGACCTCAGGACTTGATTTTTACTCTGATATGCACTGTTAACTGTGGGACCCTATTTAGAAAGGTCTGTGCTTTTCCAAATCATGTCCAATCAATTGAATTTACCACAGGTGGGCTCCAATCAAGGCTCCAATCAAGGATGATCAATGGGAACAGGATGCACCTGAGCTCAATTGAGTCTTATAGCAAAGGGTCTGACTACTTATGTAAATAAGGTGTTTATTTTTTAATATAATTTTCTAGATTTGAGGAAAAACATGTATTTAATCAATTTTGGAATTAGACTAACAAAATGTGGAAAAAGTCAAGGGGTCTGAATTCTTTCCGAATGCACTGTACCTCAATCTGAAGGATACAACCCATTGACTATAAGCAATGTGTTACCATAGGAATACAGTGCCAATTTACACAGATATGGACAGTTTAAAGTTTAGTGATGGCCAAAAACGGGTGTCTTGCTTGTCCCTTTTATTACAAAATGCCAACCTGCATCAACACAAAATACTTAGGAAATGCTCATTATCAACAATATAAACCTGAGACAAACCAAAGATGTGCAACTAAGCATTCCTGCTCCAGTCTACCAGAATGTATCACCACAGCACAGAACCTCTACCTGCCTCTGTTGCTGGACTCTTTGTATACACTGCCCTCTGGTGTTCACCTACAGTTAAGACATTTTCCAGACATTGAATGAAGCAAAGTACAGGCTTGTGGGCTAAGATGTAACTGAAAATATAGCAATTTCTCAATACTTTACACAAATGTCTTAATTGTGCAAAGACGAAACGAAAGCACTATTCTCATTACAGAAATGGAATACATTTTCAAAAATGTCAAAATTATTTGCACATAAATTGCAGTGACATTTTAACAGAATGTTTCATTTCTGTTAAGAGTGAAGGTCTGAGTGAATTGGATCCCTCCACTCTCATTTACAACTGCCACAATTGCACTTGATATAAGTCAAAAGACCATGAAAACAAATAGAGATCACAACATTGAAAAGTACAAACTGAAAAAACAAAAACCAAAGCAGAAGCTTGTATGACATGGCCACAATTTATTAGGCTTACGCAAGCCAAAACGGGGAAATCATATCAAGTACAGTATAGGCAGACACAGCATTGTTGCATTAGTAAGTTCAACCAAACAGGTCAAGTCCAGAATCTGTCACAAGAACTACTGAATACATGAACCAAACTTAAAAATGTTAATAACTTAACCCCATGCTAATAATGACAGCAGAACAGGGGAAATCAGTACATTTTGGCTCCTCGTCTATTGCCAGTGATCAGACATGACAACTATTTTAGATTGACAAGTTGTTTCAAAGGTTATTTAAACACAGGAAGGTGATAGGCCTATAGTAAACACTTGAAAAGCCACCTGTAGACTTTTTCAAAGTGAAAAAAATATATATAACACTACTTGCTATGCCCCACGTCATTAACTATTATAATGTAATTGTCGTACAAATCTTAAACGGTATATTTAACATTTTACATGTAAAAACCAAAACAACTGTAACAGAAATAAATAAAACGCCCCCCAAAAAAATGATAACAGCAAAAATATGAAATAACAGAAGTCTGATGTATCCACATTGCTTGAAATTAATCGCAGCGCTTCCTAGATAATGTGCATTACATTTGTAATAGTCAATGCAAAAAATTGAATTGAGTTGTATCAGAGCCCAAATCGAGGTCTGAAACCTGAGACTGTTTTTCTTCTTCTTCACAGTGTACAATGTTTTAAGCTATTCCTTCAGTGAGCCTTCCGCTATGCTCTTCCTGACTTACATACAGTACCAACAAATAGTAGACCAGAGCTTCAGAGAAACCAGTGACAAAGCAGGCAACCAAGTTAACAAAACCTGTTGCAAAAGACTCAGTAACAATCAAAATCCTGCATAACATGAGCATACTTTTTTTTTCTACACAAAAAAGTAGAATCCCTCAAGAATTCTGTTGATATTTGGTCCATGTTTTAGAAGAGTTGGTTTTGAGGAATCTATAGAAGGAAAAGAACGAGCAGCCTTCTTATGTACATTTCACAGAATATCTGGTAACAGGCTTCAGGCCCTGGTCATAATGTCTATCCAGGGAAACTACTACCGAGTGGCACATCAGACGTTCTACTCTTAACTCTCCCCCAAAAAATGCATTGGCTCAATAGTAGACATGATAGCTACAGCAGCTTCATATCATCACAGAAACAACTGACGACTTGAACGTCAACAGTCTCTAAACTGACTTTGAGGTAACATATGTCAACATACAGCTTGTTTTGTAAACAAAGACGTCAAGCTGTATGCCAGATAAAACCCTACATCAGTGCTTTGACAGATACATAGCCCTTTGATTGCTGACATACAATCAGACAGAGCAGCATATTAACAAAACAAAAAAAAAGGTAATTTATCCTCTGAACACTTAAAATAAATGTTTTGTCTAGTGCAACCATACCAATATGATATTCAAACAGTCGTTCTTCAATACATACAAACTGTAAACTCGGTCGGCATTGGATAGAGGTGTATCCACAGATCACAGTTGGGCTGAGTTAAGCCTTCCCCACCAGGTTGGCTCTCAAAAGAAGATGGTGGCAGCAGGGAGTTCTCAGGGTACTTCAAACCTACGGAAGGCGATAAAATATATTCTATTCATCCGAACACAACTTAAAAGACGGGCAAAGTTCTTTACGCAGCCGGTGAAGTCAACAAAAATAATAGCCTACCATTAGAACAGCTAAGTACTTTTGTCAGGGGGTCCACTGTGTTCACTACTGATGGGTCTGGAATAGGGTCTCCTCTGTAGCATACTAGCTGGGTAGGGTGATGGCCTACTCCCTAGGAAGAGGAGAAGGACAATCTTAGGAGTAGCCCCAAAGTAATAGTTTGATATAAATCTTAATAGTGACAATATGAACATAGTCATTCAACTCAAAGGAACCTGTGACATTTTCAACTACACTAACATGGTATGAATGAATTTCACATGTATAGAAAATATGAAGATTTTAGCTCATACCTCTTGGGTTGGTCACTCCGTGACTGGGGTTAGCCACGGTGGGGTGGTAGAGGGAGGCCAGGTCACTGGGGCTGTAGGAGCGGAGGATGTTGATCATATTCCAGTCAGTCTCCATGCTGCTGCTGCTGCTGCTTGCAGAGGCTGGAGGATTGGACGCTTTGACCGGGGCATAGGCCTGAGGCCTGTTAGAGAGAGAGGTTCCTTGTGACGAAAAGGAGTTTTTCACTTGGGGTCTCCCGGAGTTCAGCAGTCTGTTGTACTCGGTCCTAAAGCTAGACGTCTCTACAGTGTCCGTTTCCCTTCCGGGAAGCCCTGAGTACCTTGGTCTCTTGCTGGAGGGTTCACCACCAAAGTCCATCGGGGGCAGACTACCGAACCGGCTGGAGAGGCACAGCTTAGCAGTGTCGGAGGGCCATACCACGCCGTTCCAATTTCTGCCTGGGCCACTTCTTACACTCTGTCCGCTCGCCCCTCTGCTGTCCGATGGGCTCTGCCTTGGTCTGTCCACTACAGACCTGTTATCTTTTGTACCTTTGGTGTTGGATTGTTCAGCTGGCTCTGTAAACCTGGACTGGCCCTGACTGGTGCGATGCTCAATCATCATCCTGTACCGCCGAGTGTCCAGGGCTGTCTCCCTCTGTGGTGGTTCGCTGGTCTGGGACTGTTTGGGACCATGAGGAGAGGCGGTAGGGTGGGTCTTCTCGGCAGATTTTCCAGGAGGCTGTGGAGTTGGGGATTTGGTCCGCCGAGGGTGTCTTCTGTCAATAGGAGGCAGTGGGAGGACATCTTTTCCCTCTAGGGCAGGGGGGCAGCCAGTGTAACGCTTCTGTTTAAGACTTCTGTTCTTCTTGATCATTTCCAACTTCTCCTTGTGAACCAGCTTCTTGTGCATGAGCAGGACCTCTGGGTACAGAGTGCTAAAGGCACAGGACGAACAGACATTTGAAATCAATGCGTTCCTTGGTATTAGGGTGGCAGAGATGGAAAGTGACACTTTTAAAGACAAATTTAATGGAGCCTCAAAGCCCTTGTCTATCTCCTTTCCTTCCATCTTCGGGTTAATAAGTACAGGGAATTTTATGTGTGCATCATCAGCAGAAGAGGAGTAAGCAGCCGTAGTAATCAATTTCCCATACTCTGCATTCACTTGAGCAAGCGGGCCGTCAAGCTTGCCACCGATGTTATTAAATCTATCCTCTGGTTTTACATTGGCACAAGGTTTGGTTGCTAGTTTGACATTGGGAGTCTGCCATAGTTTGGACCTGTTGGGAACCCGTTTATCTTCTCTGTTTCTGGGGAATTCTTTCAAAATGGGAGATGGCCCGGACACCACAGGCTTATTAGGGATGTCAGTGTATGGTTTGTCCTTGTGACGTCGATCCAAGTGATATCTCAGTGAGGTCTTCTGGGCTGCAGCATAGTCACAGTATATACATTTGTATGGCTTTTCACCTGAAAATACATTTAATTACATTAGCATATGTATGGACCAAACAACAGCAAATAGTCTTCAGATGGTTAAAATGCTGAAATAATTTCATTTAGCACACAAGCAAGCCAATCCAACTTCATGTTAACCTTAGAGCCAAATACAGGCTATAAATCTCAACTTGCAATTGTGCAGCCTATTTCTTAATCATAATCAGGCTTCCCAGTATTATATAAGGTTTACCTGTATGCGTCCTGAGGTGAATGTTGAGGTAATAGCTGGAACGGAAGGTCTTGCCACAATAACTACATTCCCTGGAGGACACAAGATGTTTCACCTTCATTCGATCAAAGCCATCTTCACTTTTATCTGTGGAGGAAGCAAAAACAGGAGATTAGTCATGTGAAGAAACCAAATAGCCTACGTACAAAAACTTGTGAAGCAAGTGCATTTGCATAGTCGACAAATGAACAGCAGAGGGAGCCATTGTAAAGAAATGGCAATTTCAATAAATGAACCTTTGCGTAACATTAAGTTGATGCATACCTGAATAGAAAGCATATCCCGGTGCTCCCACCTCTAACCCGTCTTCAGACCCCTCCTCTCTGGGGGACCCTGCTCTGGAGAGCTTTCCATCAATGGAGGCGGTGGGGCTCTCCCCCTCGCCCCTCTCCCTCTTGTGCACCCTTGAGTGGAGAACAAGCTGGTGGTACGTCCTGAACGCCCTCCCGCAGTCCTCGCAGCGGGTCGGCTTATCATTTCGACTTGACTTCTGATCAGGCTCCGGTGATGGAGTCTCGTCTGTAGTCTGTCTGGATTTCAGATCTCCATCGATGTTTTCCTTAACCCGCTTGTCGTCACCTCCTTGGCCTTCTGACCAGATGTGTGTCAGTTCCTTATCTGAGCCAGAGTCCTCGTTGTCGGAGCTGTTGTTTTGGCTCAGGCCTACGTCTTTAGCAACACTTGGACCAACTGCTACCTTTCCCTTGGTGGCAAGTTGCCAGGCCTGGTAAGTGTTGAAAGGGTCTAGTTGGGCTATCCACTTGGAGGATCTCTCTGGTGTCGTACTACTTTTCTCAGATATGGGGCGAAGGTTGAGGCCCCGTAAAAAACCTTCTTGAATGAGGGAATCTTCCCGTCTATCATTTTCTCTGTCTTCATCAGCCTCTGATTCTTTACGATGTACTTTACTGTGTTCCACCAAACTGTCTTTATCAGGGAAAAAGAATCCACAGGTAAAGCACATTTTGTAAGGCGTGATTACAGGCTCTGAGACTTGGTCTTGGATGACTTCATTGATAATAATTGGACCGTCCAGGTTCTGCTGGGCCTTTGTCTTATGGAACCTGATATGGTTCCTGAGAAACCAGGGTTCCTTGAACCGCCGGCCACAAAGGTTACAGTGAAAAGTGAAACAGTCCTTGTGTGTCCGCATGTGGCTCTCCAGCTCGCTGGCATCCTCTGTGGTCCGATCACACACAACACAGCTAAACACCTCCACCTCCTTTACAGATGGCAAGCTGGGTTTGGACCTGGCCCTTTCACCTGGGATCAAGTACTCTGCCTCCACACACAAAACGGCAGGTTCAAACAACGTTGTGGGGTGCTGGGTCAGGACGTGTGGGCCCAGGTCATCTTGGTGTGTGAAAGTCTGGTCACAAAACATGCAGTCCAGGGCTTCCAGCAGGCTTTCCTCAGGCTGAGGCTCAGCCTTGTCAACGATGTTACAGTGAGGGGTCATGCTGGAGCCAGCCCCTGGCGTGCTAGCACCACTACTAATGTTTAGACTGTCTTGTCCAAGTCCATCTGGACTTTCCACATATGGCAACAACAGGTGAGTTGGCATTTCCTCCTCAAAAGTTGTGCAAATGATCTATATACTTGAGTATTTCCTTAGGCAAGGAGTTACTGGATGAAGTTGCTGAATATCATTGTGGAAGACCAGCGAAGTTAGGTCTTAAGTAGATTCCTGTAGAAAAAACAGGGGAAAACTAGTTGATATCATCATGGCAAGGTGAATTGGCCTAAGAATGCTAAAAGGCACCAAGATGACTCAAATAAAACAGAAGTTGAGTTCTCATATTGAAACTAGATATGAGACTATATACATTTCCTAGTATTATAAACTAGTGTGAAGAATGAATAATTTTTCTGCACATGGCTATTCGACAGTTTGCTATTACTGCAAAGATATGAAACATGACTGAAAAAGCCTTGGCTTGGTTATATATTTTTAGCAGTTGGATAAAATGTGGAATAACTGGATAAACTAGTTCATACAAGATGAGATATTTATAATGACGACATTGCATAAAGAGTTTGATAGTATCTACAAAAAGCTAGTAAATGTATTTGTAATTAATTTATTTCAAAACGTTCCTATTTTGGTTTCCACTTCTGAGTAAATGTATTCTGACCTAGCAGAATATGTTCATTCTTTGTTCAACAAGCCAGTGTTGGCAATCAGTTAAAGTTGTACACAGTTTCATAAGGAAGCTACAAGGAAGTTACAAGTGTCATCCTCCATGATGAGAAAACACGCAACCTAAAAAATATGAGGCTTCTCTCTATGAACCACCCCAGTCAGCCTCCTATTTTTTTTTTTTAATAAATAAGATAGTTATTTATAGTCGTATTTAATCAAACAGGTCCCCAATTTGTTCTCGAGCGATTATTGTTATGCAACGTGCTAAAACAAATGATGCACTGGTCGAGTTAATCCAACGGTTATGAATCTGTAATGCATGCCAAATGTAATGGCTAATAGGTGAAGTTTTATAGCTATAGCTATTCATGTCACACACAAAAAGATAAAATCGTGCATATCATGGATTTTCTATTTGAGACACATTTGCTATTATTCAATAACAGACAAAAGTTAACACTTTTGTAACTCGGTGTGCTAGCTATGCGGCTAAACTACATCCTGCTTACTAGCACTAGCTAGTTAAATTAACGTCTGCTAACCACCCAGATTATTTGAAGCATTGGGACAGCGGTTTCCTATCAAACATTGCAAAATTCAGCCAGTTGGATGAAATAGCTGGCTAACGTTACCTAGCTAAACACGCTAGTTCCTAATTTAGCAGGAGCAAAGTCAAAGACATCGCTAACAATTTCTGGACTCAGACATAGCTAATAAAAAAGTCATCCAAATTAACCATCATTTGAGTTCACCTTCAGAAATACTTAAAATAGCTAGCAATCAATACTGGTACACTGATTGTTGTTTGTTTCGGATAAAACTGTAACACGAAAACTCACCAATATCTACCAATTCGGGCTTTCCAGGTAAACTTTCGATTAATCGAAAATAGTTATCCAGCTAATTGTGACATAAACTGCGTGTTATGTCCTCTCGCCAAACGATGTTCAAGAATAGTAGCTACTATAGTCACCTTGCTGCAAATGTTTTATCGGTCATATTGTTCTTTTTCGACGCTTGCATCTTCACTGTGCAGCTGTTGAATTCTGAAGCGCGTTCTTAACGAATCCGGTAGCGCGTGCACGTCACAGCCCCAAAAGCGAGACAGGGACAGTCACGTGATCGAAACTTTTGATTAAGTAAATTATTCTAATCGAAAGAATAAACGAAAGTTTAATATGCTATTTCGCAAGGTCTCCGCTGCCTTGTGGGACGCACAAATGGGACGCACAAAAACGTATCTCTTATGAAAGCAAGATTACAGAATGTCTGTAGATATATTAGGCCTGTCCTACAAAAGACGAGAACAAATGTAATCATTGCAATGGCGTGTGTGTCACGGGATGATTAGTCAACTATTGATTTGGTCTGAGAGAGGATAGGCCTAGATAAGATAATTAATTGGCTAGTGTGACTCTATTCTGTATAAGACAGATGTATGGGCTAGTACACATTTGATTGTATCCTACATCATTTCCATTTGAGACAGCCTCAGTTAGTTAGCAACTATGTCTAAATAAATTAGCAATGTTTTAGCAACTCTTTGTGCTAAGCAAAATTTTCAACGCCATGTTGACTACCTTTTACACTCCACTTCCATTGCAACAGAACAGAGCACCATTTGGGGAGGGGGGGATGGGGACCTAAAACTCAGCTACGTGTGGGATTATGTACTATGCAGGAGCAGATCATTGTGCTTTTCAAGCATTGAATGATAGCCCTTGTGACATTAGTTTGAATGTTTAGCTCAAAGGAATAAGTGGTTTATAATTAAGCAATAAGGCCAGAGTGGTAAATGGCCAAAATAGTGGTAAATGGTCAAAATACCACAGCTACGGGCTGTTCTTATGCATGATGCAACATGGAGTGCCTGGATACAGCCCTTATCCGTGGTATATTGGCCATATACCACAGACCCCGAGGTGCCTTATTGCTATAATAAACTGGTTACCAACATAAATATAACAGTAAACAATTATTTTTTTCATCATACTAGTGGTATATTGTCTGATATACCACAGCTTTCAACCAATCAGCCAGCATCCAGGATCCAAACAAACCAGTTTATCATCCATAACATGCCACAGCCTACTACAGTACAACCAATAAATATACCTACGGGATCTACCGAATGGAAAATTAACTGAATATCCATTCAAGCTATAAAAAGTGGATGAATGTATTTACTCCAAGAGAGTGTAAAGTTGAGCACAGTACTTTATTCTTTCTTAGTACAGCTGATCACCTTTCCTCTTCTTTTCATCAGAGTACTTGCATGTCAAAGCAACAGCTTCTCCCTTCCCCCACACCAGCTCCTCTGACAGCTGGCAGTAGTATAGATCTCACTGTGGTTCTTCTCTCAATCATTATGCCATTGACTACTCCAAAAAAATCTATTCACAATTTGCTTTTTTTCACATAAATGATGTACTAATCCTACTTTACCTCATGAATAGGTAAACTCGCCCTTTTGGATTTTGTGAGGGCTCAAGAAAGTCAGGAAACCTAACTAATAACAATCATATTGTCTTTGGATGTTGGATGTTAACCCCACCCCACCCAAACCCTCCTCCTTCTACTATCATAGATAAACAACATTTGAGTGATTAAGGTTCTATGTTACAGTTTTGTTAGTTTCAGATACTTTGACTTGATTAATGATTAATGAACAAAGATATTTAGACCTTTTACTTGCTTTCCTGGTTAGAAACACATATTAAATCTAATAATTATAAATATATAATAAAACAATTATATGAATTATAGGATCTCTATGTTTTACATTGGCATGATACTGTCCACAAAATAGACATTGAGATGAACATTTTCAATGAAGAAAGCATTCATCACACCCTCCTAAACCATCAGAATTTTTTTTCTCCCTATTCTGAATGGTTTAAGGAATACATCACAGTGCAGTAGTCATTGGGAGAGAAACCCATCCCCAGCTGTCAAGGGTGATGAAGAACAGTGAACAAATCCACATCGACCGCTGTCAGCAGGCATTTGCCAAAACATCTCCAGCAACTGGCTGGAACATTGCCATGGATCTCCACCCAGCCTGTATGATGAACACAGAAAGAAGACAGAACACACGTTGGGTGATAGTGTGGAGAACAACCACAGTCAATTGGGACATGTCCAACTCCAGCTGTTGTCTACAGAGCACGTTAAGTCCCCAGGAAATGTACTCTGAGTGACACCATTTTGATGTCTCAAAAGTCCACCAGGCTTGTGTCAGAAACTTTAATTTAGGCTACGTAACACAGCTATGTCAGAATGAAAACCTGTTGAGGGAAAAAAAATCCACAGAGCAGTCATTTCATGCCACATGAATATTGTGTCTTAACAGCCAAATAGATTTTAGATTACGTTTTTAATTTTTTTTATCACTGTTTCATGTGATCATTGCTTTGTCTATCTGACCTATGCAAATGTCTTGATCTGAACATATGGACAAGGAGGGTAATTCTATTCTATCCTACACCAACAGGTTGCTTATTGTTGAATGAAGTGTCAATACTGTACCTTCGGTACCTACTTTACCTACTTTTTTTATACTTTAGTTGTATGAAACAACATTAGGGAGTTGCTTGCTCTTTTTTAGCCTTTTTTTGTATATCCTTGTTGAATCCTGAGTTCCTGTCATGCAAATAAGTCTAGAATGTTAATCAAAGGCACCACGTCACGTGACACGCACTGTGTCCTCCCGCTCATTCCCATTGTTCCCTAGCCACAAAGGCTTTGTGAAAACCTAGCAATCTGGAAAGGCAGTATTATGTCTGAGAATCCTTTAACGGTCTCAACATGAAATAGCGTTTGGTCCTGGTGCAAAACTTGGCGCTTACGAGTTGTATTGTCCAATGATCCTAACAGAAAATATATACCAAGCATAAAAAGTTGCTCTCTTTAGTCAATCATTTAGGGAACACAATAGAGCACACTGTCTGCCTCTGACTTGAGTTGCAAAACATCCTATTGGCAAAATTAAAGAAATTATAAACATTGTTTTTATCTACAGACATTTAGATTAGAATAGACTAGGATAACCTCAATTTTCCATTTATTGTTATATTTCAACTCATTGGTACAATTTTGGAGCTAATATCAGCCTCTATTTGACAAAACAAGAAAACAAAACTAATTGAATTGTAGACTTGGTGAGAGAGGTGTGCATAGAAAAACTTTTAGCATATTAGCAAAACAAAGAATGATTTTGTATTCAGTTCACAGCACTTATATGTGATGGGTGCATGGGTGAGGTCCCGCTAACAGGCTATGCATGTAGAATTGTTTTTGTCTGCATGTGCCAGGAGCAGCTGACTGCATTGTTCCCTTCCAGGCTCAGGGATCAGCTTCCTTTATGATCATACCGATGCCGGATCTTAATTTGATCACCCTGTTGCAGGAGAACTTTACTGCACTGCGGGAAATGTAAAACTTGTAGTGTATTTGAGGTTTAAAAAGGCTTCTGAAGTTTGTACATTTCCCATAGGAAAATAGATCAACCCCTACAAAAAAACTCCATTAATTAAAATCCACATAATAATTCCAATTTCTTGTTGTTGCGGGATTATTGTCCTTGTTTAGCAAATTGTCTCAAATGAAGATCCTACATCTGTAGTGTTGCTCCATCTGAAAGACACTGATAATACTGTAAATAATCCCTCTGCTTACCCAGACAGTCATGATCAGTTCTCTATAGCTGTTTTCATCATACATTTTAAGCCTATCAGAAGGATAATTATATTTACAGCATAAGGTACGAGAGTTGTGGTTTGATATTCTAAACTGGTCAAGATGAGTCATATTAGTTGTATTTTAGGGCTCCTGAGTGGCACAGTGGTCTGAGGCACTGCACCTCAGTTCTAGAGGCATCATTACTGACCCTGGTTCAATTCCAGGCTGTATCACAACTGGTTGTGATTGGGAGTCCCATAGGGCGACGTGCAATTGGCCCAGCATCTTCCGGGTTAGGGTTTATCTGTGGTAGGCCGTCATTGTAAATAAGGATTTGTTCTTAACTGACTTGCCTAGTTAAATAAAGTTTGAATAAAAAATAGTAATCTGCTCGTTAGAGAATAGTTTTATTGTGTTGACTGCCCTCTTGTGGCAGAAATGTTAATGTATTAATGGATTGGCTGTTCGGAAATACAATTATTATTTCCTGTATTGCTGTAAACACCCCAAACACATTATGAATGCTATGTATGTTATCTTCATGGAAATACAGACCTTGAATTGATCACTTTAGATCTTCAAAGACAGAAAAAAATGCCATATGGTATATGTCAAAGAGGATGCATCCCATAGATTTACACCATTAAATATTGGGGAAATTATCACACATAAGGTCAACAGCAATCTAAACAATGTTGTTAGCCATGTCCTCCCAGTTCCCTCAAACCAGGAAGATCAGTGACTCAACTTCAAAAGACTGTGACAATACCACATTCTAGGGCTCCCGAGTGGCGCAGCGGTCTAAGACACTGCATCTCAGTGCTAGAGGCGACACTACAGACCCTGGTTTGATCCCGGGCTGTACCACAGCCGGCCGTGATTGGGAGTCCCATAGGGTGATGCACAATTGGCCCAGCGTCATCTGGGTTTGGTTTGGGTAGGAAGTCATTGTAAAATAAGAATTTGTTCGTAACTGATTAACTAGTTAAGTATAAAATAAAAAACTCTATAGAGCAACTCTGTGCATCTAAGTCTGAAAACTATACATCCACATTATAATAAATAATATATGCCATTTAGCGCACTTATCCAAAGTGACTTACAGTCAGTCATATGTGTGTGCATGTACATACAGGCATGCAATGGCCTGCTGATATAAACTCTTGACAATACAGTATATTAGCAATCGATATTGCTATTAACCTTCTATTAGGAGGCCTGGGAATAAGTTGTGTCTTCCTTGGTCCTTGTAATGTGATCCCCCATGCCTCCCTGTAGACATGCTGCTGCAGAGCAGCGCTGCACAGCCATGACACACATTAGTGTTGACAGTAGGCCTCCCCAGTTCCCATAGGCCTCCCAGGCAGCCCACTGCTCCCTTGACTTGGCCCTCCTACCCCCCTTGGGTCTTCTGGGCTGTGTGCTGCATTCATTCACACACTCACACTTATTGTCCTGTGATGAACTGAAGCAGCATGTTCGTAGATCAACTCCTCTGAGGAATATTTACAGGAATTATTTTGCTTCAATCTTCCTATTCTACACTATTTAATAGTTAGGTGTTTATCAACATCAGCCTTCCTGCTTACTGTAGAAGCACCTCAACAATGATAGAGTGTAAGAGCATTCCACCTGTACAGTATAGTGGAATAATGATTTACTACACTCTCTGACAAAAGGGCTCTTTGGCTATCCCCATAGGAGAACCATTTTTGGTTCCATGTAGAACTCTTTTTTGGTTCCTGGTAGAACTCTTTCAGGTTCCATGTAGAAGCCTCTGTGGAAAGGGTTTTACATTGAACTCAAAAGGGTTACACCCCCACAGATAGTGTGTTGAAGAAGGCGCAACAGCAACTCTTCAACCTCAGGAGGCTGAATAAATTTGTCTTGGCCCCTAAAACCCTTACAAACTTTTGCATATGCACAATTGACAGCATCCTGTCGGGCTGTATCACCGCCTGATATGGCAACTGCACCGCCCGCACGCTCCCCAGAGGGTGGTGCAGTCTGCCCAACGGATCACCGGGGGCAAACTACCTGCCCTCCAGGACACCTGCAGCACCCGATGTCACAGGAAGGCCAAAAAGATCATCAAGGACAACAACCACCCAAGCCACTGCCTGTTCACCCCGCTATCATCCAGAAGGCGAGGTCAGTACAGATGCATTAAAGCTGGGACCAAGAGACTGAAAAATAGCTTCTATCTTAAGGCCATCAAACTGTTAAATAGCCATCACTAGCTGGCTTCCACCCGGTTACGCAACCCTATATACATAGACTTGGAATCGTTGGCCACTTTAATAATGGAAGCCTAGTCACGTTAATAATGTTTAAATAATGTTTACATATTGCTTTACCTTGCACCTTAGAGGCTGGGACAAGCTGAAAGCACGTATATCCTACCAACGGGACATTAGAAACTGTAATATCTTATGCTTCACCGAGTCGTGACTGAACGACGACATTAAGAACATACAGCTGGCGGGTTATACACTCCATCGGCAGGACGGAACAGCAGCCTCTGGTAAGACACGGGGCGGGGGCCTATGCATATAAGTGAACAACAGCTGGTGCACGATATCTAAGGAAGTCTCGAGGTTTTGCTTGCCTGAGGTAGAGTATCTCATGACATGCTGTAGACCACACTATCTACCTAGAGAGTTTTCATCTGTATTTTTTGTAGCTGTCTACATACCACCACAGACCGATGCTGGCACTAAAACCACGCTCAAGAGCTTTATACTGCCGTAAGGCGGCACTCCTAGTGGCGGGGGACTTTAATGCAGGGAAACTTAAATCAGTTTTACCTAATTTCTCTCAGCATGTTAAATGTGCAACCAGAAGAAGAAAAAAATTCTAGACCACCTTTATGCCACACTCAGAGACGTGTACAAAGCTCTCCCTCGCCCTCCATTTGGCAAATCTGACCATAATTCTACCCTCCTGATTCCTGCTTACATTAAAGCAGGTAGCACCAGTGACTCGGTCTATAAAAAAGTTGTCAGATGAAGCAGATGCTGAACTACAGGACTGCTTTGCTAGCACAGGCTGGAATATGTACCGGGATTCTTCCGATGGCATTGAGGAGTACACCACATCAGTCACTGGCTTTATCAATAAGTGCATCGAGGACGTCGTCCCCACAGTGACTGTACGTACATACCCCAACCAGAAGCCATGGATCACAGGCAACATTCGCACTGAGCTAAAGGGTAAAGCTGCCACTTTCAAGGAGCGGGATTCAACCCGGAAGTTTATAAGAAATCCTGTTATGCCCTCCGACTTACGATCAATCAGGCAAAGCGTCAATGCAGGACTAAGTCGAGTCGTGCTACACCCGCTCCAACAATCGTCGGATGTGATCGGCTATGAAAAACCAACTGACATTTACTCCTGAGGTGCTGACCTGTTGCACCCTTGACATCCACTGTGATTATTATTATTTGACTCTGCTGGTCAACTATGAACGTTTGAACATCTTGGCCATGTTCTGTTATAATCTCCATCCGGCACAGCCAGAAGATGACTGGCCACCCCTCATAGCCTGGTTCCTCTCTAAGTTTCTTCCTAGGTTCTGGCCTTTCGTGGTAGTTTTTCCTAACCACCGTGCTTCTACACCTGCATTGCTTGCTGTTTGGGGTTTTAAGCTGGGTTTCTGTACAGCACTTTGAGATATCAGCTGATGTAAGAAGGGCTTTATAAATACATTTGATTTGATGTGGCAGGGCTTGAAAACTATTACAGACTACAAAGGGAAGCACAGGTGACACGAGCCTACCAGACGAGCTAAATAACTTTGATGCTCGCTTCAAGGCAAGTAACACTGAAACATGCATGAGAGCACCAGCAGTTCTGGACAACTGTGTAATCACGCTCTCCGCAGCCAAAGTGAGTAAGACTTTTAAACAGGTCAACTTTTAACAGGACGTGTACTCCGAGCATGCGCTGACCAACTGGCAAGTGTTCTCACTGACATTTTCAACCTCTCCCTGTCTGAGTCTGTCATACCAACATGTTTCAAGCAGATCACCATAGTTCCTGTGCCCAAGAACACTAAAGTAACCTGCCTAAATGACTATCGACCTGTAGCACTCACATCTGTAGCCATGAAATGCTTTGAAAGGCTGGTCATGGCTCATATTAACACCATTATCCCAGAAAACCTAGACCCACTCCAATTTGCATACCCTCACCAACAGATCCACAGATGATGCAATCTCTATTGCACTCCACTCTGCCCTTTCACACCTGGACAAAAGGAACACCTATGTGAGAATGCTATTCATTGACTACAGCTCAGCGTTCAACACCATAGTACCCTCAAAGCACATCAGTAAGCTAAGGACCCTGGGACTAAACACCTCCCTCTGCAACTGGATCCTGGACTTCCTGACGGGCCGCCCCCTGGTGGTAAGGGTAGGCAACAATACATCCACCACGCTGATCCTCAAAACGTGGACCCCTCAGGGGTGGGTGCTCAGCCCCCTTATGCACTCATTGGTCACTCATGACTGAACAGCCAGGCATGACTCCAACACACATCATTAAGTTTGCTGATGACACAACAGTGGTAGGCCTGATCACCAACAACGATGAGACAGCCTATAGGGAGGAGGTCAGAGACCTGACCGTGTGGTGCAAGGACAACAACCTCTCCCTCAATGTGATCAAGACAAGGAGATGATTGTGGACTATAGGAAAAGGAGGACTGAGCAAGAGGCTCCAAAATAGCTTCTACCCCCAAGCCATAAGGCTCCTGAACAGCTAATCAAATGGCTACCCAGACTATTTGCATTGCCCCCCAGAACAGTGCTCCTACTCTCTGTTATTATCCATGCATAGTCACTTCTACCTACATGTACATATTACCTCAATTACCTCGACACCGGTGCCCCCACACATAGCCCCGCTATTGTTATTTACTCCTGTTCTTTAATTATTTGTTATTCATATCAGTTCTTTTTAGGTATTTTCTTAACACTGCATTGTTGGTTAAGGGCTTGTAAGTAAACATTTCACTGTAACCTGTTGTATTTGGCGCATGTGACAAATCAAATTTGATTTGATTTGCTGCCCTATATACATAGACTTGGCCACTTTAATAATGGAACACTAGTCACTTTAATAAAGTTTAAAAATGGTTTACAAACTGCTTTACTCATCTCATATGTATATACTGTATTCCATTCCACTGTATTTTAGTCAGTGCCACTTCGACATTTCTCAATCTAATATTTATATATTTCTTATTTCCACTCTTTTACTTTTAGATTCGTGTGAATTGTTTTAGATACTACTGCCCTGTTAGATACTATTGCATCGTTGGAGCTAGGAACACAAGCATTTCGCTACACCCACAATAAAATCTGCTTAATATGTGTATGTGACCAATACAATTTGATTTGATTTGATCTGGAACCCCACATTTTTGTTGAATGGTTCTCCTACGGGGACAGCGGAATTAGCCTTTTAGGTTCTAGATAACATCATGTTCTCAAAGAGTATATTCATAAATGAGTATGAGTGTGTACAGTGTGTACTGCCGCAAAGGTGGAGTCACGGTAAGTTCCGATGCGTCCGTTTTATGCATTATCAAAAAGTCGCCCACTCCCACACAGCCGTCTGTGTCGTTTGAGGTCGTAAGTCAAAGCACATTTAGAAAACAGCTTCTGTATTTCTCCTGGTCCATCATGTGCTACCTTTTACCACTTCTCTTCTGGAAATAATAGGAATTAACTCCGTTCTCTCAGACATGTATTAGTATGATATTGTTACTGCCAAAGCAAAAATGTGATATTGCCTCATAAAATTGAAATGATCCGCAGGGAAAAGGACAGACAATGGGAACAAATAAAATGTCTAGTCCGGTACTACCCTACCCGTAGCCTCCCTCACATCTATCTCTCTCTCTCCCCCTCTCTCTCTCTCTCTCTCTCCCTTTTCCCTTCCACTTCGTGGCAATTTCTTTGATGCACAATTTGAAGCGATCACAGCTATTACAGGGGGCAATGCAAGAACAGTGCTTCAGATAACAAAGGAGCGGTGTGAGTTGCGCCTTCAGGGACGGCGACTCATCACTTAATGGTGGATGATCTCAGACACAGCTATCTAAAACGCATTCCTCCACAGACAGAGGACTCCATGATGGGGCACTTTAAAAAGATTAGAGAGTCACTTCTCTATCACAGGCAGGCTTACAGTCCTTCAGATCAGCTGCTAATATCATTTGCCTGTGAGGATTTTTCCTACACAATCTCTCAGTCTCTCACAGAACAATAATACCTGACCAATGACACAACAATCAAAGCCGTTGCTTGGGTGATTAGCAAGGGTGTCGTTCAGTGTTTCCAAGTTGTATGTATTCAATGAGGTGTGGCCTTCAAACATACTGTAAGACAGACAGCTTGGCTTCTTACTTCAGTCATGCGAGATAAACTTGTTGGGTCATGTCTTTTTCAGTTATTGCAACACTTGGTAATCCTGTCTGATGATAACATGAGCAATAATTTAAGTTAACCCTAAATACTATGATTCTTATTCCCCCCTGATCAATTTTTGGTCTAAATTGACACATAGAAAAAAACAAGGAAAGAAATACTGTACACATGTATTCTCTTTAAACAGTTACAGAAAAAATCCTTTAATAAGACACATGTGATGTTATGGTACCATATATTTGTGAAGGGTTGGCACAGGAAATGACCTATTTGCAGATTCTATATATAGTAAATAGATGCAGAAATAAACAGACACGATCCCCAAAATTATAACAGTTTCCATACAGGCACACATACAGTATGTTAAACAGTTCAATCACATGAAAACGAACCACCATTTTTAGGAAAACCTTTAGGAAAATGTAAATCAGCTTTGATTCGTGACTATGCAGTATTAGCTCTATAGACTACCAGGTGATATGTGCAGCCCAACAAACGTAACGATTGTGATGTCCCCCTGTGTTTGATTATAATAATGAATGGTATATCATATTATATATCATATATTTGATATTTATCATCAATGATATGGTTGCATCCATGTACAGTTCCTGCCAAGTTAAAAAGAACACTGTAACGTGCACGTGTTAATCATTAATCAAAACATAATCAACATTTCCCCCACTCCTCCAATATATTCCATTAGTACTGCTTTATCGCAAGCTGAGCTTTATGCATCTATTCTACAAACCATCCTATGAACTCATCTGAAACCGTCGAATGCACTTCGCAAGTTCTTTCAGACTAGTTCTATTTTTACACCATGTGGGGGGAAAAAAATGAAGCAAAACGTTACATAGCGCATTACGTCATTAGGTGCATTGATCTGTCAAAGCAAGGGTAAATGCTGCATCATTTATAGAGAGAGAGGTTAAGTTTAACAGCACAGGCAACAGAAAATGGATGTTTCTCCCAGTACAAGTCACTAACCACACCTCTTTCTACCTATCAAGCCTTTCAACCAAACATGTGTTTTACCTCCTTGACAAAGAACAACTCTCTGAAATACTCCACAATGACTAGACCAGACCAGTTACAGCCTCTGTCCCTCAACGAACTTGCTCTTACCACCATCCCTTCAATAGTGCGAACAGATGATCAAAAAATGATGTATCTAACAAATCAAAAGTTGATTTCCAGATTATTCTGGGGAGGGCAAATAAGGGATGTTTCCTTTTTATTTGGTCTTCTCTGGTTCTGTTTGTACTCCTGCATCTGACTGGCGTTTCCCCTGCAAGGAAAGGAAAGTTTTTTTTCACTTATCAATGTAGAACGTTATATGAGAATCTACATTTGATTTTTCTCACATGACTTTTCCATAAGCAATATCTCTCGACATTTCATTGTAAAGAATGGCTCACAGTCATAATAAGTTGCTGAGGCCATCTAGTGGTGGCACATTTGATTAAGAGCGGAATTGCCAATTCAGCCCACCAGGTTTTTGAAGAACAAGTGGATGGAGTTCCTCTTCTCCAGCCTCTTAGGGAGGACGGGGGAATTGTCCCCACCCTCGGAGGGTCCTGATGCTGGCTTGCTGTCCACAGCAGGGATCTCTGGGGCCTTTGGTTCTTCCTTGGCCACACTTGGGCCAGCTATTGCGTCTGCAGCTGGTGCTGGGGCTTCCTTTTTTGGCTCAGAAGCCTGATTAAATTACGACAAATAATCAAAAGATACATTTCTGAGTGTAATTTGTATCATGTAATGTTAATCGTAAAGCCATTCCTCGATCAAAAGTTGTATTATGACGTTGCACTCCTTTCTCTCACCAGGTAAAGCTGAGCCCACACATTAATACATTAACTAGCACAATGCAAGAGCACAACTGACGCAAATAAATAACGACTAGATTAATGGGAGCATTGTTCTGGTTGGTAAATATATAATTTATAGAAATTAGAAATGGAAAAACTATCACTAGTCTAACCAGCTGTTTTTGGATCATGTGTATTCAACAGATATGAATTGATCTACCAGATAATGTACATTATTTGTGCAGGGTATTTCAATATGGTAGTACCAGCATAAGCTGAACTCAGTGAGATCACTCTTGTTAATTTCACACTGGCTCTCAGGAATGGTCATTTACCCCTTTGAAAGGTTTCTTGAGGAGTCGGACTCCACTTGTTGAAGCCGTCTGGACTTTTGAAGCCATTTGGTTTAGCAGGTCCTCAAATTCACACCATTCCGTTATTGTTTATCACATTTGCACATTTTCCTGTCTTTCCAATATAACTAGCATGTGTAGTTCCCGTTGAGAACCAAAGTGGGATGTAAGTAAAATATCTGCCTTACCTTGGGCTTGAAAAAAGAAAAGGAGGCTTTGGCTACAGCCGGTTTCTTCCCCTCTTTCGGTGCAGGTGCCGGTGGTGGTTCTGGTTTGGCAGAGGCCTCCAGAGTAGCCGTCTTTGAGGCGTCTATCTCCTATATTGAAACAGCAGAAGAGAAAAATGTAGTTATGAGCCCTTCTCAGGAATAAGGTGTGTATAAAGGCACAAAAAACCCTAATCAGCCACCGGGTGGAACCAGAAAAGAACCCACCAAACAGAGAAGAAAGAAGAAAGACACGAGGGGGGTGAAAAGCTATACTCTGGAACCAAAACTGGTACTGTAAAAGAGATGTGATGTACTTTGCCCCTGAGGGGCAACCTATTGATGAGACCAATTATAACTGATAGTGTGAATACCAAATTCGACCATGCAACCCGACCGAAAGAGAAAAAGATGGCACAGGGTGGATGGAGTATGCCAAGAGAGCACTTCTACCTGTACAGCAACAACTGGCTGTGGCTCCACTGCTTCCACTGTCTGTGGAGGGCAGAATGATGTTGATCTGAACATGTGCCGTATAACACACTATCTAGGCTTTATACTGAATGGGCAACATGGCAAGGCACAGGTAGGTTTGTAAAAGCACAGTTCACCACACAAATAAATACACAATACACATTCGCACACACACAGTCGGGATTGGAAAACAGAGTCAAATTCAGTTTCTGAAATCAATATTCGGTCTGCTGTTATATACGTTGTTACTTTGGGCTCAAATGACTGAATTAGATCTGGTTGGATTTCTGATGTTGTGGGATACTGTTAATGTTCACGGATGATGAATGAATGCAGACCTAAGCTCATTCTCCACAAGCCATGCCTCAGTCTAGCTGATTGCGGTGCTATCATAGGTGTGTTTACTCCACATTGAGAAAAACATCAGCAATGAAACTCACAATATGTCATTTGAAGTATGAAGATAGGTCTACATTTACACGAATGCTCTGAGGGACTGCTCTGTTTGGTCTCTGTACTGATGTTCCGCACAAGAGAAAAGGCAGCAGTCTGTATGATATAGCTAGTAGATAGTGTACCCACAAGATGCAATGATTTTAATACAGTTATATGAAATGATGGATGTCACAGTGAGCTTAACTCTGTTAGTTTCAAAATGGCTGAATGTTGTATTGTCATTTACCACTGCAGGAGGCTTGGCAGGTGCACTGGCTCCACTTGTTGATTTAACCTTGATTTTAGACTTGAGGCCTAGCAATGCCTCAAATTCAGATCAAACTGTTATAATCTGACACAGACATTCATACATTATATTATTCTCTTTTACAGAAAGATCAATTTGCCAAAGAATCATTTTAAGTGCCTTGCAGTGCCTGTATTGGCTTACCTTTCGGCTGAAAAGTCTGCTGAACGGGCTGTCAGATTTCGACTTGGTGGCCTCTGGTTCTTTGGCAGCATCCTTTGGTTCTTTTTTTGGTGCGTTTGTCACAGGTTGGGCTGCTATTTCTGCTTTAACCTCCATCTTAGGTGGTGCTGGGGCTGGAGGTGGGGGTGGTGGGAATGACATTCCTCCTTTGGCTGCTGCTGGAGCATCCACTACTTGTGCAGCCTATTCGAGCCAGAGGCACAACGGAAAAGGAAGCAAAATAGGAACAGTTGATCACCGAGGTCACAAAACATGATTTATGTATTTATTTATTTATGCATTCATTCAGTACTCACTGTAGTTTTTGCTGTTGGTTGGGCCTCTTTCTGTGACTGTTTTTTGACAACAACAAACAATAGTTAGTGCTGGTAATAAGGAGAATAATCACCATTCTGTTTCTGCTAAGAGATCATGTACCTTCTGTCTAAACAGGTTGATTAGAGGACTGAAGAGGCATCTTTTGCAACTAATCTGTCGTGGACAGACTACGTAAACAATCGAACTCCTGAACAAATTAAGCAAGGTTTTAGTTCTGGTTTAACCAAGGTTATTTGCAACAGGCTCCACAGCTGGGTAAGACGCCCCTTGGCCTGCATAGCTATTCACAGCTGTGGCCTTCAACAGAAGATGGATGCCAGTCATGGCAGACTGCTGACACTACTAAATACTTGTTTAATAAGGCTCAAGAATCATTGGTCTGTTTAACTCAGCCTGTATTTGACATTTTGGGTATTCAATATGATGAATTTATGCTTTTTTTTCTGCAGCATTCAATAACAGTTACAATCACAGTCATCCAAAAGCCTCTCACTGTAGGTTAATATGTTGCAACTGTAGATGCAAGTGTAGATGTTAACGACGGCCATCTTGAGTGAGGCCTCATGTTACCAAAGGGATGAAAATGATAAGAGTTAAGAGTGAGATGTGTTTCACTTGTTATTTTTTCACCTTTGTTGGTGTAAGCAATGAAAAATATGTTCTCTTTCTGCTGAAGGTAAAGTAAGGCAAGAAAAGCGGCCCTTATTATTTTAGATGACTTTACCAAAGGGAAATAATTGTATAGCATTAAATATACACGGAACAAAAATATAAACGCAACATGTAAAGTGTTGGTCCCATGTTTCATTAGATGAAATTAAAGATCCCAGAAATGTTCCATACACACAAAAAGCTTATTTATCTGAGATTTTTTGCACAAATTTGTTGGCATCTCTGTTAGTGAGCATTTCTCCTTTGCCAAGATAATCCATCCACCTGATAGTTGCGGCAAATCAAGAAGCAGATTAAACAGCATGATCATTACACTGGTGCATCTTGTACTGGGGACAATAAAAGCCCAATCTAAAAAATGTCACACAACACAACGGCACAGATGCAATTGGCATACTACTGCAGGAATGTCCACCAGAGCTGTTGACAGATCATTTTATGTTAATTTCTCTACCATAAGCCACCTCCAACGTTGATTTAGATAATTTGGCAGTACGTGCAATCGGATTCACAACCGCAGACCACCTGTATGGCGTCGTGTGGGCGAGTGGTTTGCTGATGTCAACATTGTGA
This sequence comes from Oncorhynchus mykiss, assembly GCF_013265735.2. Classification (NCBI taxonomy): domain Eukaryota; kingdom Metazoa; phylum Chordata; class Actinopteri; order Salmoniformes; family Salmonidae; genus Oncorhynchus; species Oncorhynchus mykiss. The sequence continues at coordinate 42,991,041 of NC_048580.1, forward strand.
ACAGAGTGCCCCATGGTGGCGTTGGGGCTATGGTATGGGCAGGCATAATACAATTGCATATCGATGGCAATTTGAATGCACAAAAAGGAGAATAACAAAGTGCTGGGGCTATGTTAACTCTTCATGAGCGAGATCTCTGACAGCACTATAACGTCTAAAATATACTTTGATTTTATTTAGTTGATTGGGAGCATAATCAAGCATTACAGGCCAAATGTTTTGCTATTCAGAGGCATATTTGGAATTATGACAGCATTATGAATCTTCCTTTTCAATACCAAATAAATGGTAGTTCTTCAAGAGTGTTCGTAGTGGTTTCACAATGAATTTTTACAAAGTCTTGAAATAATTTGGCAAAGGTTACAGATTTATGAAGCAATGTCACTCATTTACATGAACTAATTTTAAATGTACTATAAAAACAACCATTAGGCAATCACATATTTTGTGCATATCTATTCACTTATGGACCTTACTATTAAAACAACTCTTCAATTTTTTAAACAACACAAATCCTCTTTAAACATCCACAAAAGGCCTATTGTGAGGCCCATTTTAAGGTATCTGTGACCAACAGATGCATATCTGTAGTCCAAGTAATGTGAAATCCATAGATAAGGGCCTCATTTATTCATTTCAATTGACTGATTTCCTCATATGAACTGTGGTTCAGTAAAATCAAAATCAATTGTTGCATGTTGCCTTTAAATATTTTTTGTTCAGTATAGAATACAGCGTACTATACTATAGGGATCTCTGTGCATAATTGTATCTGTATTGAATGTGATTCAGTGCTTTTTCATAATGTATTATGTTCCAAATAAAAATACATGCTTACTTGGTCTTTTGTAACATCAGGGGTGGCAGTTCCTTGCTTGTTTTTTTTGGTAGGAGTCACCTTGGTAAAACACAGACATATATATATATATATATTGAGTCACGAGTGTCTGCGTACAATCTTGGAAGTCAGTCAAAATTGTGAGCTACCCGTTGCTTCCTACGAAAAGATCTAGCGCTTAAGTGTATGTTGATGTTGAATTTCTTTCTTTCAAATGAAATGCAGTGCAGACAGAAGATAACAGCAATGTTTATTTGGATAAGAGAGTTACTGTCACAGGGTACAGTGAAATGACTATTTTCCTAAACGTCTTTAAGTTAGTCATATAGCCATTGACGTCTACGGTTGTCCAACTGATGGCACACAAAGAAGCCCTTGGCAAAGCACATACAGTACATGCTCTCTCATTGTGACAGCCATTGTGCTCTGGAGATGGCGTAGGCCTTCCCTCGCTCTATCTTCATGCATTTCAACTTCCAATGACACAGGCCTCCCTTGTGAGCTCACACGATTGGCTGAACAAAAGACCACCACATTCCCGCATGTTCAAAGGATTTGATTAGCATGGCGCAGGGCCTATGTTCACTCTATATGGAGGCATAATTCCAAAAGAAGGCATGATGAAGAGAAACGACAATAGCTGCCTGTGTAATCATTCCTTCAAGATGTGGTCTCTCTTTCTTAGAGACACCCTCATTGCCCTTAGGCTGACGCTACACATATTTATCACACACAATGAGCGAGATCACTGACAGCACTCTGCAGTCTAAAAACACAATGGCATCACTGATGGAGCCCGCGTTCTCATTTAGTTGATTCGGAGCATAATCAAGCATTACAGGCCAAACGTTTTGCCATTCAAAAAACATATTTGGAATTCTGATAGCATTATACGAATCTTCCTTTTCAATACAAAATAAATGATGGTTCTTCAATTAGTGTTCGTCGCGGTTTCACAATGGATTTTCTTTTACAAAGGCTTGAAATATTTTGGCAAAGGTTACAGATTTATGAGGCAAGGTCACTAATTTACACCTCTTTTAAATGTATTATAAAAACAACCATTAGGCAATCACATATGTTGTGCATATCTATTCACTTATGGACGTTACCAGTAAAACACCTCTTCAATTCTTTAAACAACACAAATCAAAATCAATTGAAAAAATGTTTGACTTACTAGTGTTTTAAAGAAGTTCATAACTGGATTATCTTCTGTTTGACTCTCACCCTCTTGGTTTTCCTCGAGGTGACTGCTTTCCTCGCCAATTCCGGGGCCTTTGACCTCCTCTGCCTCTGGACTAGGTTTGGGAGGCTTCACTGAAGTCTCTGTGTCCTCCTTTACCTCATCAAGTGGCTCCTATAGACAACCACAAATAATTATCCCTCAGAAATGTGAATGTGTTGGAGCACTGGAGCTGATGTGCAAGCAATGAGTCTGTTCGATGCAGCATTGAGATCGGAGCACAATTCCAACCATGCCTCTGCCTACTTGGGGCACGATCAACAATCACCCTTTTATTATAGCCTGTCACCCCCCCCCCCCCCCCCCCACACACACACACTCATTGATATTCAGCAATGTTGGAGACTTCTGTCTCTCTCTTTTCTCTGAGAAATGACAGCAAACTCAAATATCTTGTTTTGTGGTATTCTAAGAAAACCCTCCATTCTTATCCAACAATATATACATTTCATTGAATATTTCTTACAGTAATATGACTTAGTTTAAATGAAACAATGCTCCTTCATCATCTGGGCTTCACTCCAGTCATTGAACAAGACTATCTACTCAACAGGAACATGAGTTGACTCTATCTAATATGTCAACACATCCCACCCTCTTAACATAAACTCCCAAGACAGATCTATACATTAGGAAAATATTCAATGAGAATAATTGAGTGGAATTTGAATGTAAAGTTTCACGTGCACTAGCACAGTGAAATGCCTTACTTGCTTGCTCTTTCCCGACAATGCGGTAGTACTATAAAAAAGAAATACAAAAAGTCAAGTAGAACAAAAAAACACATGAGAAATAATAGAAATAACAACACAAGAAAGTGAGTAAGCTATATATAGGGTCAGTTCCTGGGTCAGTGCCAATACCATTTTTACAATGTGCAGGGATACTGGAGTGGTACGGTTAGATTTGTATAGGATTAAGGTGACTACGCATCAGGATTTAGGCTAAACAGTGTAGCAGCAGCGCATATGATGATGGCATGTGAGTGTGTGTGTGTAGTCAGTGCTTGTTGTGTGTGTGTGTGTGTGTGTGTGTGTGTGTGCGTGTGTGTGTAGAGTTTGCATAGAGACTAGAGAATAGAGAAAAAAAATCAATAAAATAGAAGGGTCAATGCAGATAGTCCATGTAGCCATTTGTTTTTAGCTATTTATCAGTCTTATGGCTTGGGGATAGAAGCTGTTCAGGAGACTTTTGGTGTCGTGCCGTGCGGAAGCAGAGAGAATGTTTATGTACATCGGGCAGATACACAGCAAACTCTTAACACTGGTCCAGTTTATATATGGGTCTACACTTGTCAGTGTTAAATTAACACAATGTTTAGTGTAAAGCCTGACTTGCATATTTCCCAGAGTTGCTTTTCAAGTGAATTATAGAGCTACCACACATGACTGTATTTTTTAGTGACAGGCATGGTTGTTGTAATAATCCATTTTCAGTCCTGTGGCCTTCACCAAGTGAGATCCTGATTGAATATGTTAGCATTAAAATGTCATTCTTTAACACGATACAACAAGTATTTAATAAGGCCTTATTTTGACCCTAGTACAGTGGCCTTGATCTCGAGGTTTTCAGGCCTGCAATTCACATTATGATGGCTTGCAAAGTGATTTGTAATTCCTATTGCACTCCAGCAAGAGTGGAGATATATTTTTATTTTACATGTATGTTTTAGTCATTTAGCAGACGCTCTTATCCAGAGCGATTTACAGGTGCAATTAGGATTAAGTGCCTTGCTCAAGGACACATCGACTGATTTTTCACCTTGTCGGCTCGGGATTCATGTATGGGGTTCATGTACAGGGAAAAATGTATGTTATTTAAATTTGAGTAGAATAAGATATGATAGATAACAAATCAACATGCAATAGAGCATGCTGGGAAATATGATAATGATGGGCATGGTTTTTGCTGAATACTGGTTATTAACACCAACACTGGGGTTAATTTACACCATTGAGTGTTAATTTAAAACTTACAGAGTTAATTTAATAACACCTGAATGAACACTATAAATGTTACACTGAAAAATCAACACCAGGTAACACTGAACAATTTACTGTGTACAAGTAAAACATTAACACGATTAATTGAAAAATAAACCAGACTTTGAATGAGACTTTTAAACATTTTAATTGCAAAGATCATAGGTAAGATAAAATATACTGAACACAACAAAAATATAAAGCCCAACATGCAACAATTTCAAAGATTTTACTGTTACAGTTCATATAAGGAAATCAGTCAATTGAAATAAATGAACTAGGCCCTAATCTATGGATTTCATGACTAGGAATACAGATATGCATCTGTTGGTCACAGATACCTTTAAAAAAAGGTATGCGTATGGATTGGAAACCAGTCAGTATCTGGTGTGGGCATCATTTGCCTCACACATCTCCTTTGCATGGAGTTTATCTGGCTATTGATTGTGGTCTGTGGAATGTTGTTGATCCAGATCATCCCAAGCATGCTCAATGGGTTACATGTCTGGTGAGTATGCAGGCCATAGAAGAACTGGAAGATTTGCAGATTTCAGGAATTGTGTACAGCTCCTTGCGCATTATCATGCTGGAACATGAGGTGATGGTGGCAGATGAATGGCACGACAATGGCCCCCAGGATTTCATCACTGTGTCTCTGTGCATAGAAATTTCCATCAATGAAATACAATTGTGTTCGTTGTCCGTAGTTTATGCCTGCTCATACCATAACCCCACAGCCACCATGGGACATTCTGTTCAAAACGTTGACAAGAGCAAACCACTCACCCACATGATGCCATACACCCTGTCTGACATTTGCCCTGTACAGTTGAAACCAGGATTCATCGGTGAAGAGCACACTTCTCCAGCGTGCCAGTGGCCATCGAAGGTGAGCATTTTCCCACTGAAGTCGGTTACAACGCCGAACTGCAGTCAGGTCAAGACCCTGAGGAGGACGACGAGACCCGGGGGAGAACGACAAGCACACAGATGAGCTTCCCCGAGACGGTTTCTGTGCAGACAGTTTGTGCAGCAATACTTTTGTTGTGCAAACCCACCAGTTTCATCAGCTGTGGCTGATCTCAGATGATCCTGCAGGTGAAGAAGCCAGATGTGGAGGTCCTGGGCTGGCATGGTTACTTACACATGGTCTGCGGTTGAGAGGCCGGTTGGATGTACTGTCAAATTCTCAAAAACAACGTTGGAGAATGCTTACGGTGGAGAAATGAACATTCAATTCTCTGGCAACAGCTCTGGTGGACATTCCTGCAGTCAGAATGACAATTGCTCGCTCCCTCAAAACATGAGACATCTGTGGAATTGTGTTGTGTGACAAATCTGCACATTTTAGAGTGGCCTTTAATTGTCCCCAGCACAACATGCATCTGTGTAATGATCATGCTGTTTAATCAGCTTCTTGATATGCCACACCTGTCTGGTGGATGGATTATCTTGGCAAAGGAGAAATGCTCACTTACAGGGATGTAAACAAAACATACCATAGCCCCAATGCCGCCATGGGGCACTCTGTTCACAATGTTGACATCAGCAAACCACTCGCCCACACAATGCCGTACAGGTGGTCTGCGGTTGCGAGTACTGCCAAATTCTCTAAACAAATTTGTGCACAAAATCTGAGAGAAATAAGCTTTTTGGGCGTTTGGAACATTTCTGGGATCTTTTTTTTCAGCTCATGAAACATGGGACCAACACTTTACATGTTGAGTTTATATTTTTTGTTCAGTATAATAAATCATACAATCATATAACCATGTCAGATTAGTAAAACAATTATAATACTAGTACTGCAATCAGTCTCCTTTTGCAGGCATTCACAGTGTCAAATAATTTATTCACGGAATCTAGATTCTTTGAAGAGGATCCTGCTCCTCAGCTGTAAATTACTCCATATCCAATGCTGTTTCAGCGGAAGTCTCATCCTCGCATTTCAAATCCCCTCTCTGCCTCAGACTGAGCTGAATTGTAATGTTAATAGTGCCGCAGCCCTCTGCAGACATCTCAATACAGACACGGACAGGGCTATATACTGATTCTTTAATGATTTTCATACATGCGGATTGCAGCTGGCCGAGCAACCTCGATGATGAGTCGCTTGTTTCTTTCCGTTCATCGTTCTTCTTGTTTTTCTCAGTCGTCTCTTTAGCACTGGGGCTAGATTCAAGTTCTTCTGACTCTATAGCAGCTACATCTTCAGGAACATCTGCAATTTCTTCCAGCTCTTCTAGTTCTTCAGCGGTTGCTGAGTACATAGCAGCTTCATTTTCAAGAACATCTGTGATTTCTTCCAGCTCTTCTAGTTCTGCAGCGATTGCTGAGTCTACAGCAGCTTCATTTTCAAGAGCATCTGCGATTTCTTCCAGCTCTTCTAGTTCTTCAGCGATTGCTGAGTCTACAGCAGCTTCATTTTCAAGAGCATCTGCAATTTCTTCCAGCTCTTCTAGTTCTTCAGTGATTGCTGAGTATATAGCAGCTTCATTTTCAAGAACATATGCAATTTCTCCCAGCTCTTCTTTGGGTACGGGGCTCTTCTCCACAGTTGTATCCTCTGTGGGTTCTTCACCAAAGACCGGTTCTGTTGTTTCCTCTTCAGGTGGGCTGACACTTTCCTCTGTAGGCTGCTCTTCAGAGCTTTCAGTGGTGATTTGAATGCTGTCTGCTGTAAGAAAATCCAGCAGTGATGAAAGTTCAGACTCTGCCTCCGGAAATGAGAATCTGACTTCCAGTTGTTTTGGAAACAAATGTGCAGCCATCAAGACTTCGCTTGCCTCCTTTGAATCAACAAGAATTTTTGTTAGATTTGTAATGTGTTTTGTTAAACACTGGAAAGTGAAGAATGACGTGTTGATGTTCTCACAACAGATGCAATATTATTGTAAGTTAATGTTACCAATTCAAAGTACAACTCACTTTACAGTGGCTATATCCATAGTTAGCTACATTGGAATAACCAAAATCATTTAGATGTAGATATATGAACATCTCAAGTTAGGAGTTGATGATCATTAATCAATGATCACTACACTGAGTAAAGTTGAAATGGAACTTATTCTAACCCAATTTGAAGGCTACTGATTAGATACTTACATCGTGGATCCCATCGGTCACCGTTACAGAGACTTCCGGGGAACTCTTACTCTCCTCCACAGTTTTCTCCTTTATGGGCTCCTCCTTTTCAGGGGCTGGATCAGGGTTGGGTTGAGGTGTAGCTTTCTTCTTGAAGAGGTTGTCAAATACGTTCACTCTTTCTTTTGAACTCTCCTTGGGCTCCTTCTTTTGGTGGTTTGGTTCCGGTTCTGGTATGGTTTTCGGCTTAGCAGTCTCTGCTTCCGCTTCTGGAACATTCTCAATGACAGGCTCCTGTTCCACCACCACAGGCGCACAACCACTGCCGTTAGCCTCCACTATACCTGGCTCTTTAGCGGGAGGCCGTGAGGAAGGCTGACTGTTCTGCTCCACAGCTGCTTCACTTGTATCTGCAAGACATAGGTTACTTGGTGTGACAGGAAATATAAAGTTATTTGCTATGATTCATCGTTTGTACACAAGCATCAGGTTGGTCATAGCTGGCTATGATCGATCTATCGGATGTCTGGCAACATATAATTTTGAAGAAAATGGGAGTATGTGTGGTAAATAGCATGCAACTTCACCAAATGTGTTTTCTATTGATACTACCCTTATGACTGATCAATGCAGTGCTAAGGTCATTACACTAAATGCAATGCAAGCAAAACCTTCCCTTGCTCTGTATGTAAAACTAATGTGCTACTAGAGACATATAGACTAGTCGTGTGAAACAAACACAACCTGTTCTAGAAACAGTGGCTTTAGTATCTCACTTGCTGATATCAAATAATATTTTTGGGGGTGCTTATATTTGTCCTGTCACACACAGGTGTGTAATGGACGTATGTTGCTTCATATCCCAACTCCCTCTGAGCAATTAGGTTTAAGTGCCTTGCTCAAGGGCACAGCGACAGATTTTTTACCTTGTCAGCTCCGATATTCGAACTAGCACCTTTGGGTTACTGGCCCAACGCTCTACCCTCAAGGTTACCTGCCTCCCCTTGACGACCAATATCAATATTATCGCATTTGGAGAAAATACATATGGACTTGGCCTGAAAATCCTTGTACCTGACTGTTGATCCAGTGAGACAATATACACATAGATAGATCAAACATCTGTTCATCCTCTATGTTCAAGGCTACGCCTAGAGTTAACATTGAACACCACCCAGTAGCACTGACAGACTGCTGTATTTACAGAGAATTAAGAGAGACTTGTAAATTGATCCAGACTAATCCAACAATTCAAGATTGATTACAAGTGACATACTGTCACTGTCATATCATCCCATTGGAGCTGTAAATTAATAACTAGCATTATAGACCGAGGTGTTGCAACCAGTTGGGCCCAAAGTTTAGGTTATTGATCATGGGGTAACAATCAGGTGACAACAGGATAAATGGCTACCAAACCACTCAAAGCCATTTATTACTGGATGTAACAATGGCCTTGTGTACTGGGCACTTACCACTATTCTCCAGGCCATCGTACAAGATGCTAACAGCATGGTTATTCACTTCTCCTTCCGGGTGCTTGTCCAGAGCCTGCTCGGACTATAAGAAGAAGGATTGTTGATATCAGTTTCTCTTGCCATCATTGTTTTCATTATTTTCAGCACATCACTTTCATCATTACTCAATTTTGTACAGACCATCAATTATATAGTTTAAGATGTATGTGTACTTGTAATATCCCTACTAAATGACTGTCTGTATCTTTAAACTGCTAACATTAGACAGTAAACACTTCCAGGGGTGGACTGGGACCAGAAACCTGCCATTGTTAAAACACTGTTCCATTTCTTCCCCTTGAGGTCCCAACACCAACCCACTTTTTCCTCCAAACCCCCACACTGGCCCATTATTAGCCAGATCATCATCATTTTGCTCAAATTAAACTTAAGTTAGACAGGCCCACTAGGCAAAAAATGGACCAGCTCATCTGGTATTTGCCCAAAATGCCAGATGCCTATCCTAGCCTTCTTGCCCCTGTATTCCAACATTCAAAGTAAGACAAGCATGCTGTAAAGTTAGGCTTTTCTCATCAATACCTTGTCTTTGGTATGTCCTTTGTTTTTGGAATGCTCATTGCCCATCTTGATCACAGACGAAACCCTTCAGAAGAAACTGTTTGTCAGTGTTTGTGCATTTGTTACTAAGGTTAATGCTGTGATGAGATACTCCATGCTTGCATCAAAATACTATACAGTAGCTTCCAAATAGCTTCCAACAACAGCGTGAGATGAATTCAAATGTTATGATGTATACCAATAAAATAGGCTACTCATCTTGAATAAATGAATAACATTTGAAGCAAAGCTAATAGAGACAACATAAGAAGAATAGCACACTGTATGTTCACATTAAATGGCCATAGAGAAGCAACAATGAACCAATGACAATCGAAACAAAGCTAAAAGTATTTGAGCCTGTCTTACCTTATGCCAACTCCTTTGGTGAGTTTACTACAGTCTCTCTGTAGTATTCCAGCTACTGCTGGGAGCAAATTGGAGATTGACTTACTGCTTTGCAAACTGCTAAACTAAGTATATATAGATAAGAGTTTAGCCCTGTTCTTAAAGGGGTGGGGCTATCTCTTACTAATAAAAAAAGGGATCTATTTGAATGCCAAACACACAACTACAGCAATAACACTCTGTCAGAGCATCTCTGATGCTCATGAATTCTGTCTGGAAATGTTCAAATGAGAACATGATGATAAGCTTTGCTTTATCAGACAGATTTTGATGACATTGCTGGAAACCTCAAGGAGCCCATTAGAAACTGCAGAGTGTGGTAAACTCATGACTAATGGGTTAGGATACAACAGGATGTGAACGTAGGATATGTGAAACCATTGGAAGCATTGCTTGTTTGCTTGGCGGGGCAGTAGTCCAAATAACTGACACATGCTAACTACTTACTTTCACATTAAGCTGTTATACAGCTTAAACATAGCTTTCTTTGACAGTGTTTTATTTAGGTTACTGGATTCAGTTGCTTCATATGACAGAAAGAATAGTTCATGACCAAAATGATCATGAACAAAACAAGTTTAAAATAAACCGACAATTAAATGACAGCATACCACCAAAGAAGTCTATGATAATGTAAAGTTGTTTTTCTTATTTTGGCCTGAAAGCTGGATTCATTGCTTCCATTCAGCCATAAGAGCATTAGTGAGGTTGGGCACTGATGTTGGGTGATTAGGCCTGGCTCGCAGTTGGCATTCCAATTTATCCCAAAGGTGTTCGATGGAGTTGAGGTCAGGGCTCTGTGCAGGCCTGTCAAGCTCTTCCACATTCATCTCGACAAGTCATTTCCGGATGGATCTCGCTTTGTGCACGGGGGCATTGTCATGCTGAAACAGGAAAGGGCCTTCCCCAAACTGTTGCCACAAAGTTGGAAGCACAGAATCGTATAGAATGTCATTGTATGCTGTAATGTTAAGATTTCCCTTCACTAGAACTAAAGGGTCTAGCCCGAACCATGAAAAACAGCCCCAGACACATTATTTCTCCTCCACCAAACTTTATAGTTGGCACTATGCATTCGGGCAGGTAGCGTTCTCTTGGCATCCGCTAAACACAGATTCATCCCTTCGGATTGCCAGATGGTGAAGTGTGATTCATCACTCCAAAGAAAGCGCTTCCAGTGCTCCAGAGTCCAATGGCGGCGAGCTTGACACCACTCCAGCCGAACCTTGGCATAGTGATGTTAGGCTTCTGTGCGGCTGCTCGGCCATGGAAACTAATTTCATGAAGCTCCCGACAAAGAGATATTGTGCCGACATTGCTTCGAGAAGTAGTTTGGAACTCGGTAGTGGGTTTTGCACTTGGTGGTCCCGTTCTGTGTCGACATTGTTGCTCCTAGATGTTTCCAATCCACAATAATAGCACTTACAGTTGACCGGGGAAGCTCTAGCAGGGCTGAAATTTTACAAACTGACTTGTTGGAAAGGTAGCATCCAATGACGAAGCCACATTGAAAGTCACTGAGCTCTTCAGTAAGGCCATTCAACTGCCAATGTTTGTCTATAGAGATTGCATAGCTGTGTGCTCCAATTGATACACCTGTCAGTAACGGGTGTGGCTGAAATACCTGAATACAGTAATTTGAAGGGGTGTCTACATACTTTTGTGTCACATCTGCTCCTGCTACGCCCTCTGGTGTTCATCCGGGAACTTCTTGACCTGCAGTTACTCCCCCTGTACACTCTCTCCCTCTCCCTGTGATTGTGTGGCTGGAGACAGGTGTGCTGGAGTCAGAGCAGATCCCTACCAGCTGCAACTCGTTCCATAATCAAGACCTCTACAAATACTCAGGCCTGCCACTTCCACTCAGTCAGTTCATGATTATTCAAGATCCTGTTACTCTGCTGTGCCTGTTTCCCTGCCTGACACCATTTATCTTCTCATTGCAGTTACCGCTCTGGCTCCTGTTCCACATCTCACCACACAACTACCTTGCTCTAGGTTTACTCACCACCACCACCTTGGATTCCTCTCAGGACCTGTTCACCCTGTTCTACTCAGCTAACTCCAACCCGGATCTGCACTCCATATCTGTCTGTGTAACAATAAATACTTTGTATCATCTCTTTTTCCTCATCTGAGTCTGCTCTTGGGTTCCCCTGTGTCGCTCCGCTTAACACTTTTGTATATATAGTGTATATAATGAACCTAACAGGGGAGCACTGTTAATCAAGACAGACAAAGGGCTGCATAACCTAATCAATGTGGATCATCGTCCATGGACTTGCCACCATAAGGCAATTGTTTCGCGTTCATAGATCAATTGGAAGTTGATAACAGGCAATCAAAACAGAGGTGCTGCTCCAGAAAATAGCAATTGATCCAGACTGAGGAGTGAAATCAAAACATTTTAGACAAAACCAATATCAGCATCAATTAAGTTTGTGTTTTAGTGGCCCAATCAAGTGGGAAAAATATATGATCAGTGATACTCATTATCAATGCCAAGCTGACTAGATACAGCTGTAGGCTATAGTTCAAAATGACTAACTAATGACAAACTAATCCTTTTCTGTCTGTCCCGGAGTGTGAATTAAGCTGAAGGGTCCCAAACCAAACTAAAAATAATGAATATTCTCCTCAGAAGCTGATGGTACAATTTTGAGGGACTCATAGCCTGTGAGCTACTTTCTTTCAGCTGTGAGTGAGTGGCCGGAACAATACACAGACTGTCCCTCATTGAATTCCATGGAGACATGCCAAATCACTCCTGCTACTGTAGCCGAAGCATGCAGGCAGGGCCATTCTTTGCAAACATAACCTCAAGAATGGACTTTGTGATTATTTACACAATAGTTATGGTCTGAAATTGTTTTATTACCCTATGTATAGTGTTTTAGCCCTTTTATGCTTGTTCATTTTGTGCAAAAACACTACCGTTCAAACGTTTGGGGTCACTTAGAAATGTCCTTGTTTTTTGAAAGAAAAGCAACATTTTTTGTCCATTAAAATAACATCAAATTGATCAGAAATACAGTGTAGACATTGTTAATGTTGTAAATGACTATTGTAGCTGGTAACGGCTGATTTTTAATGGAATATCCACATAGGCGTACAAAGGCCCATTATCAGCATTTGTGGGTTCGATTAACGGCTCAAAATGGCCAGAAACAAATAACTTTTTTCTGAAACTCGTCAGTCTATTCTTGTTCTGAAAAAAATGAAGGCTATTCCATGCGAGAAATTGCCAAGAAACTGAAGATCTCGTACAATGCTGTGGACTACTCCCTTCACAGAACAGCGCAAACTGTAACCAGAATAGAAAGAGGAGTGGGAGGCCCCAGAGCACAACTGAGCAAGAGGACAAGTACATTAGAGTCAGGCTTGAGAAACAGAAGCCTCAACTGGTAGCTTCGTTAAATAGTACCCGCAAAACACCAGCCTCAACGTCAACAGTAAAGAGCCGACTCCTGGATGCTGGCCTTCTAGGCAGAGTTCCTCTGTCCAGTGTCTGTGTTCTTTTGCCCATCTTAATCTTTTCTTTAAATTTATTTTAATTTTTATGGCCAGTCTGAGATATGGCTCTTTCTTTGCAACTCTGCCTAGAAGGCCAGCATCCCGGAGTCGCCTCTTCACTGTTGACGTTGAGACTGGTGTTTTGCGGGTACTATTTAATGAAGCTGCCAGTTGAGGACTTGTGAGGCGCCTGTTTCTCAAACTAAACACTCTAATATACTTCTGACCCACTAGGAATGTGATGAAAAAAAGTAAAAGCTCAAATAAATCATTCTCTCTACTATTATTCTGACATTTCACATTCTTAAAATAAAGTGATGATCCTAACTGACCTAAGACAGGGAATTTCTACGAGGATTAAATGTCAGGAATTGTGAAAAACTGAATTTAAATGTATTTGGCTAAGGTGTATGTAAACTTCCGACTTCAACTGTATGTAGATATTCCATAAACAATCATCCGTTTCCAGCTACAATAGTCATTTACAACATTAACAATGTCTACACTGTATTTCGGAATAATTTGATATTATTTTAATGGACAAAAAATGTGCTTTTTTTTTCAAAAAAACAAGGACATTTCTAAGTGACCCCAAACTTTTGAACGGTAGTGTATATCCTGATTCCATTTTGTTCAAGCTTATTTGACACTAGTCTTTGAATCCAGTGTATGCTTGACTGTTTGAGTTTGAGAAATGCCCCCAGCCTGATGCGGATCCGCTGTTCCAAGTTGTCAAACGAGGGTTCTTGGTCATGAAAATCCTTGAAAAGTAATGGAATTGTATTATTGTGTTTTCCTTTTTAAAGGTATTATCGAAAACCTAAAGAAGTATGAGAATCAGGCCTATCCTGCGTCTCTCTGTGTGTGCTGGGCATCATCTGCGTGTGTGTGCGAGTAGGCAGTTGACCGAGGAGAGATAGACATTTCAGCAACAGAACTAGCCATGCTACATGCTATCTCACTAGTTCACTTTTTAGCTGTAGGCCAAAGCATTAATGTCGTTGACTCGTTGTCGCCATTCTATCAGCACTGTTGAGAAATTAATCTGACTCCGTTATTTGAAAGCTGGGATTCCCCTCTATTAAATAGTAGGCTGGGATTCCCCTCTATTAAATAGTAGGCTGGGATTCCCCTCTATTAAATAGTAGGCTATGTAATTCCGACAACTTAAAACATATTCTAAGAATAGCCTAATTTACAGAGAGCTTCCATGCTGTACATAGATCTCCCCTGAAACATGTACAGTATATTTTAGCCTTGTAGGGTTATCGATAAACAGGTCTTAGTTAGCTACCTTGCTTTGAAGTAGCCTGCAGTACCTTATCCATGTTATCCCCGATTCATTGAATGAGGCAAACATTCTATAATGATAAAAGCATTTGGTTGCAATGTTTTATATCAAGGGTGGCAACCATCCTCAAGGGTTGGAACCCGGGTGTGCGACCTTTTTTTGAGCGCTGCTCTAAGTCACCACATTGTAGCCCGAACCTGAGCTGCTCAATAGGACCTTGATAGGCAGACTAGGGTGTGCTTCAGGGCTGGAACAAAAGCCTGCACAGCCAGTAGCTTACCAGATGGAGGTCTGACCACATGTGTTTTATACAGTAGCCTAACAGTGCAGTTATTTTACATTGTGGGGAGTTAATTTCCTTGATCAAGGGCACAACGGCAAGCGATAGTAGGCCTTCATGGGATCATAGACAATCAGCCTTCTAGTGTCCTTAGAGACGCCACCAATTATTGGTCATGGAAATTTGGTTAAAAGTCATGGGAAGTCATGGGAAGAGTCATGAAATTCCATCTGTCCAAATGTGTATGAACCCTTAACAGTGAATAATAAGAGGTTTCTATAGCATAATGTCATTCTGGAATTTCTGTGAACATAGTCTAATGGACCAACTTGAAAAAAGACAGCTCCTGCCCCTTTTTCATCCCAAGTCAAGCACTGATTTCAATTAAACATTTCAAGGACAATTGCATGAATTTCATTATTTTTGTAGTTGTTGTGGAGACAGTAACATTAGTAATCTCCAAAGATTATACTTTAAGAAAAATGTTTTTAGATATTTGTACATGTTTTATTTGTATGTTTAGCGCACATACAATAATTTAAAAGTATGCATTCAAATGTCTACAATAGAATACATGTGGCAAAAACAAATGTAGACATTAATAAATGCATTTCTATATCTTTGAAAATATTTTTTAGATCAGGGGGCTGAGTGCCAAGATGGAGGTACGGTGGCTTCAACACAGCACCCCCTGTTAGTAATATTTTGTATATATAAATGATTGCATAGAAACAAATTTAAGAAGGAATTCTATGCATTTACCATCTTTGGGATGTTCATAGTATAGAATTATGACCTTGTGCTATTTGCTCACTAAACATACATTACCATATGTGTATTGTCTAAATAATGTGTACCTTGTACATCTTTGTTAAATAAATCTGAGTAAGTTGCCCATAGCTGCCTTTCGACAACTCATATATTCTGCCAATATTTGAACTTGGGAGCAGTTCTGTTTGTTCTGAATATTTACAGAGCAAATGTTTTGGTTTCTCCAATCACGCGTAGAGTTATTGTAGGCATTTTGGAATGCATTGACACACCCCAGTGTGTCAGGTAGGCATATGAGCAGCGAGGTAGAAACTCTTAGGTCTAGGACAATTTTTGGTATCAGCACAATATTCCATTTGAGCTTAGTGTTGACATGGGTTGGCAGGTCTAGCTAAAATTTACATATCACTGACCACTCAACACCTGCCCAAAAAGGCCTGAAAACTAGCCCATTTTTTTTTATAGCAGCAAGAGAGGAGTTGACAGACTTATACATTAAACCTTTTTCTGATAACGTTATTGAGACAATTAAGAAGGAAATCGGTGTAACTTGTGTGTTTTCATCAAAATAATAATTACTGCGAGCTGTGACCTGAAATAAAGGAATTTGATAAAAATATAATTTGCTCTTATATGATTAAGTTATAAGGCATGCGGGGGTATGGTAACAGCTAAGGGCTGTTCTTAAGCATGACGCAAAGCGGAGTGCCTGGATACAGCCATTAGCCATGGTATATTGGCCATATACCACAAACCTCTATGGTGCCTTTATTATAAACTGGTTACCAACAAAATAATGTCTTATACCCGTCATATACCATCTCAAACCACCCAGTTTACAACTAAGCAATAAGGCATGGGGGGGTACCACGGCTAAGAGCTGTTCTTAAGCACGACACTATGCGGAGTCCCTGGATACAGCCCTTAGCCGTGGTATATTTATTGGCCATATACCACAAACCCCCGAGGTGCCTTATTGCTATTATAAACTGTTACCATGGTAACAAGAGGAGTAAAAATCTGTTTTGTCATGCCCTTGGTGTACAATCTGATGTACCACAGCTGTCAGCCAATCAGCATTCAGGGCTCAAACCACCAAGTTTATAATGGTAAATAAATCCCTTTTGTTCATGTGCATAACTATAGAAACATCTGACAGGAGAGTTTGAGTGATGGAAGTTGGACAGAGGATCTCGAAATCTCTGAGCATGAAACACTTGGACAAACTTTTAAAAAAATAATGTTTGGCTATTTTCTGGCAATTGTATTATTAAGACTACCAACAGTTATGGGCTCCCGAGTGGCACAGTGGTCTAAGGCACTACATCTCAGTGTTAGAGACGTCACTACAGTCCCTGGTTTGAATCCAGGCTGTATCACATCCGGCCGTGATTGGGAATCCCATAGGGTGGGTCACAATTTGTCCAGCATCGTCAGGGTTTGGCAGGGGTAGGCCGTCATTGTAAATAAGAATTTGTTCTTAACTGATTTGCCTAGTTAAATAAAGGTAAAATAAAAATATTGCCCATTTGTGAGATTGACTTGTCATTTCAATCGGCATAGACTCTGGGTTTATGATTGTATTTCAGCTTTTCCATGGTTTGTAGGCAAGATGTATATCAACTGAATGAACGATTTAGCAGCTTGCTTAGTTCAAATTGACAAACTCATTTATTTCCAGATGAATAGCGAGGTGATTTCGAGGTAAGAAGTGCTTGTGTTTCACAATATCCTGCTGGAAAAGACTACTGAGGACGGGGGTCATAATTTCAATCGCGGAAATAAATATGAATAATATGTATATGAACTGAATATGATTGTCAACAACAGCCAGTCTTTAAAAGTGTTTTACCTGTAGCCTAATCTGACTGATTGTTACCGACAACTGATCGGCAATTGCAATAGAGCTTTGATAACTTCTAACTGAATTAACTAAACATGTCCATTAATAAATTGCTTAATAGCACAAGGCTACAACAACAAACTGAAGTTATAGGCAATTTTTTAAATATGTTTGCCAGCTCCAGGTAGGCTACACAAGTGGTACAAATGAATTTGCAATTACTTCAGTGATATAGTCATTTCAACATATTTATTGTATCAAATGGTATTCTAGTAGCCTACAATGGCATATACATTAATTGTCTACTTGGTGGGCAACAGGTGCAAATGTATAATTGTCCACATTTAATGTCAGTTTCATTGAGGACTTTTCCCCATAACAGAAGCACCCGAGGGAGTTCCATAACTTCAATTTCAAATTTCGACTCGCGCAGCCCGGAGACCCAAGAACTGAGCATGCATAAAAAACTTGATACTGTTTTCCATTAGCAAAGTCGACATTAGAATGGCGTTTAAACCACCTCCAAGCGAATGTATCTAATAAACTGAGTTTACATGCGAGGTGCAATTTAGAAGTAGCCCAAAAACCCGCGACCAGTACCATTTTACCTGCGATATTTCAAAGTAGCCCAATTTGACAGAAGACCTTGGACATGGTAACCTTGTGTGTATCGGTATCAAACATAAAGCCCACATGTGGTTTAGGTAAAAAGCAACATTAGGAGAAAAAAAATTGGGGGTGGGGGGATATACTTTAAAATGACTAAAGCCAAATTGAAACTGTAAACAGTTATAATGGACCTAGATTCATACAGTTCCTTGATAATAATCACCAACATGAAAGTAAGACAGTCAGGGAGCATCGAACATTTCCAAAACAATGGATAAGGGGACTCTTATTTGCAAATTTTGACACAGAGGAAATAATATAACCCGTTTTCAGTGGAGCCCTCCGGACCTCTTTGAATCGTGAATTTAGCCCCCGGGGCGGGAAAAATGAATTTGACACCCCTTGCTTAATGAGTATAATTTACGTATTTGAAGCGCTGAATATAGTAAATCCGCTAGGTGGTGGTGATGAGCATGTATGATTCCTACCACCACTAAATTGCATCTGAAGAAGTCGACTTTTTCTAAATCAATAGCAAGATGGCGGCCACCATGAAGAAGACAGTTGTAAGCTAAAATCAGTTTTAATAATTCACTCCAATCTCCATACAGGCGCCACACCACTGTCATTCGTGCAGTAATTATCTAAGACACGTATTCTACAATTTAGTTTGTAAATACATAAATTCACTGCCTGATTTTGTTTTTATTCGTGCTCTACTCGTGCGTTGTTTGGATCACAGCTAGCGAGCTAGCTGGCCAGCTAATGGTAGCAAGTTTAGGGTAATTTAGCTACTAACGTTAGCTGGTTATCAACAAACTACTCTTAACATCTATCCGTGATTTCCTTATTGAAGTGTAGCTACCATGGTGTTAATTTAATGATTGCTAGTGAAATTTGAAGAGCGCGTTGCCAGCTATTTTGTTGCTACACTCTAGTTTTAATGTAATTTATATGGCTAAAGATCTCGTATTGGGCTGAGACCTCTGAAGTCCTAGCCATTCTGGGGCACGTTTAGCAGGAAGGAAGTTTTGAATATGTAGATCAAACATGCCTCTGACATGTAGAATAAGAAATAATATCGTCTCTATTCATGGAATTTATATCTGCAACTTTCGAGAACGTTTGGCAACTGAACATGGCCTGGCTCGTTATCCACTTTTCGTATCCCTTATTCAGGCGTTGTATAACTAGTACTTTGGCTAAACAGTGTTGTAAAATATGGTTTAGAGACCCTGTTGTATTGTTCTGTTTTAAAACATTTAGCTAATTATTTGGTTAGCTATGCAGTTAGCCAAGCAGCTTTGACTATAGCTATATAGGCTCATTTTGGACAATCTCTATTGACTTCCCCTTTACAGGCAGTTGAAGATGTCAATGTCACATTTGAGGACCAGAAGAAGATCAATACATTTGCCAGAAACACGAATCGAATGACAGAATTCAAAGATGAAATAGAGGCAAAAAAGGTAAGGGTTAATTATTGATGAGGAAAATCTGAATAATTAGATTTTCTTTACTTGTTTCTTCTTATTGTAGTACATCATGTAGTCACTACTGTTATATTATATAACCAACTATAACCTCTCTTCTCAGAAATCTCTACAGAATCTGCAGGATGCCAGTGATGACCTGATGATGGCTGAGGATGACACGCTGCTCGTCCCGTATCAGATTGGCGACGTCTTCATCAGTCACACACAGGAAGAGACCCAAGAGATGTTGGAAGCTGCAAAGGTATTGTTATTATGATTTAGTAAGGCAATGTCCACATTATTCTGACATTTTAGAATGTAATATGTTGAATGCCAAAGCATAATGCTATTGGGAAGGCCTAAAAAAAAGCATTGATCTTAAAGGGCTAATCAGCAGTAGAAACGATAAAGCGGTCGCCCCACCCCTGGTTCAGTAAAAAGCTGAGTGATGGGGCTGGAGAAATGTAACCACTCAAATTTCATAGACATTGCTATGGATGTAAGGACTGACCATACATGATATGTTAACCATGTTTTGAGGCTATATAGTGTTTGTTTAAAAAAACAAAACTCGTTTTTCTGGTTCTGATGGGGAACAACAGTTGAACTAAGCTCATAAGGTATTTCTAAGTTATTTTCTTGAAGAATCAATGGGTACATATAATTAGTTTATAAGTTTCAAAAAAATTGATGTAGCAACTGCTGATTGCCATTTTAAAGTGGTAATGCATACTTCTTTTTAACGCTTTTTGCATGCTTTTTACAACAATTCTATTTAAAATTGAGTTCCATGAAATTCCCAATTAAGTGCTTGAAAAAGTAATTGAAAGTCCTTGAATTTGACCTGCCACTGTCTGAACCCTGTATTATATGACTTGTGTAGAAGGTAGGGGTGTAGGTCTACCTTGGAAATCGGGATGCCTACTCCTAAGGCAAACACGGATGGGTTATTTAACATTAATGTTGCATAATGAAGCCAAAGGCCGGGATATCAAGGCATTATGCTTTACCCTATTACTAAGAATGCAACCTGAATAATTCTAACTATTCTGATTTATTAACATGCATTGTTTGTATCCACAGGAACAACTGCAGCAGGAAATCAAAGACCTAGAAGGGAAGGTGTCGGCAATACAGCAGGTGTTAGGTGATCTGAAGGTCCAGCTTTATGCCAAGTTTGGGAACAACATCAACCTAGAGGCAGATGAAAGCTGAGTGCTTTCTAATGTGCAGAATTTAGCCTTAGATCTGTTTTTTGCTGTTTAGCGTGACACTGAATCAATGATTATGATTATAGGAGTTGGCAAGATGCCACAAACA
This sequence comes from Oncorhynchus mykiss, assembly GCF_013265735.2. NCBI lineage: Eukaryota > Metazoa > Chordata > Actinopteri > Salmoniformes > Salmonidae > Oncorhynchus > Oncorhynchus mykiss. Next base: position 43,011,776 of record NC_048580.1, read on the forward strand.
GTACTGGGATCAGGCTAAGAGGGCAACTCTTTACACATGGAATTTTCATGCAGCTCACATATTATCCAATCCACACAGTGCCAACAGGATGCTTGCCAAACCAACATGTAATCAACATGTTTGTCCTTTTCTCAATATCAACATGATTTTTCTCAGCAATGGTTTACAATGGTGTATTGTCTTATTTTGTGTGAATGTATCCCATTTTACCTTGTTAAGACTCTTTTTTTATCCTCTCCCCTATGGACTGACACAAAATACATTGTACAGTAGATGGCCATAAAGAAAAACCACCCAAGGAAATATATTTGGGGTGTTGGAGCTGAAGAAACTGTGGAGTTTGTTTATTTGGATCTCCATTAGCTTTTGCAGAAGCATTAGGTACTCTTCCTTGGGTCCACACACAAAATGACGATGGACAAGGACATACATTAACTAAAAAAACAATACAAACAGAACTGTTTGTGCTTGAAGAAAAGAAGGGAGCAGAGGCAGCCACTGTTAAGACCCCAACATATAGGCAACTATGTGTGTACCCCAAAATGTATCTTAAAGGTGCAATCTATAGTGTAATTTCTTGTTAGAAAATACCTTGCAGGACTGACGAAAGGAGTCTGTGAGTGTACTGGGCATTTGTCTTAAATGGAACCACGTTTAATTTTGTGTGAGTTTATGTTTGGAGGGTGGCTGGGTGGGCGTATAATGTGACTGTTTAGCAACCTAAAATGTTGTGTGTTCGAATCTCGTCACTGACAACTTTAGCATTTGTACAAATTAGCAACTTTTTAGCTACGTTGCAACTACTTAGCATGTTAGCTAACCCTTTAACCTAAATCCTAACCCAGCTAACGTTAGCTAGCTATCTAACGTTAGCCACAACAAATTAGAATTTGTAAAATTGCAGATTCTTAACATATTAATTAATGGATGTACATCCATTTTGTATGATACATACCATATGGAATGTAACATATACTAATTGGAGTGTCTTGGATTTACGTACAGAATAATACGAAATGCTCTGAGACCAGGCACAATAAGGAAATAATGGATGCCAGACAGATGCAGAGGGAAAGTGTGCTGGTGCTGCAATTACATGAACCCCACTGAAGGGGGCAACAGGAGAATGCTTGGTGTCACTGTCTGAGTCCACTCACTAATATTCAGCCTCAAATATTACTTTTGTCTGGTGGAATCTTCACAAGCAAAAACCTTTTGTGAAATTAAAATTTGACAGAGTGTTGAAGTCCGGTAAAATCCTTCCAGACAGTACAGATTTTGATAGTGTCTACACAAGGGAATCAAAGCTGGGAACGAGAGACTGAAAAACAGTGTCTATATCAAGGCCATCAGACTGTTAAATAGCCATCACTAGCCCGGCTATCACTCTGTTACTCAACCCTGCTACTACCCTATATACTTTAATAATGTTTACATACGGCTCTACTCATTTCATATGTATATACTATATTCAATTCTACTGTATTTTAGGCAATGCCACTCCGACATTGCTTGTCTTAATATTTATATATTTCTTAACTCCATTCTTTTACTTGAGATTTGTGTGTATTGTTAGATATTACTGCACTGTTGGAGCTAGGAACACAATCATTCTGCTACACCCTGCTAAATATGTGTATGTGACCAATAAGATTTGAATAAACTAAGATCTGAAATGCATCCAATCCATGTACTGCAGCCCCATACACAACATAATACACAGACCTCATTAATGTGTGCCCTGAAGTGTGGACTGCTTGTGCTAATAAAATATCAGATAAATAAATGTAGGGTTTGAAGTTGTGGCAGACACCTCTGGAGGATCGAGATCTCAATTAACAAGTTCCTCTGCCCCCCAGGCTTCCTGTTCAGGCATTCACTGGTAAGATTAAGAGAACCACACACACAGAAACACACACACAGGCTTGGCTTTATGCACAGCTTGTTAAACCCTGGCTCATGGAAATCGGAAATCACTGGACTTATTTCCCAGATGGCCTTGTGTGTTCTCTTTTCCTTCTTCTCCTCCCCCTTCCTCTCTTTATTTCTCTCTTTCTGTCGTTCTCCCTCTGCACTTTTAATAATTAGCTCAGTGAAGAGGAGATGCAGATCTGTGTCTCTATGCAGATCTTTATAACACTGAGCTATGTTCAGGCAGGGAGACAGTTTTTACATCAATGATGTGACTTCCATTCAACCAGGTATTGAAATTAAATGATACCCATAGCAAATTTGTAGGCTATTAGTTAACTACTGGGACCTGATTAACATATACACCCACCCCCTCATGATACACTACCCTTGATGCTAGAGTTAGTCAGAGGCTTTAGGTAATTCTGTCCACAAAATCAATTTGTTGTTATTCATTTAATTTATGGTGTCCGTTTCTAGGGTAACTGAGCGCTATTGATTTACATTGTAACTGCAGAAACCCTCTAAGTGTTTCTGTGTCTCTATTACTAGTACACGCGCTACATAGTATTCGCCGTATACTTTTTTACATTTAAATTTACACCAAACAACTTTTTGTTATAAGTGAAAGACATGTCACTGTGCCTTGATTCCTTCAAAATGCAATCTCAATTATAGAAAGAACTATCCGAGACAGTCAGCTCAATAATTAAAGGGCAAGAGTGAACTGCTCCCTGTCAGGCTCCAGACACAGAGGGGATTGCGGTGGTTCAGATTTAGAACAGTAGGCCATCACATTCACAGCATCTTAACTGGCTATCAATCCCCTAGTGTCCTTTCACTGTACTTAGCCCATCAACACACAATGTGAAAAGTATATGGGATGAATACTAGATTGTACTGTAGGCAATTCTTTTCTGTTCATTGAGCCATATAGATATTGTATCCATCTATTCGGTTTGGCTCGCCTCGTCAATTTACGGATCAGGGAAGTATTGTGAAATTCCGAATGGTAACAGTGTCTGTCTGTTTTATGCATAGCCGTGGGAAGTAGGGGTGCTGAGGGTGCTTAGAGGACTGATATAGCCGTTTGCAGTGTGGGCAAACCCCACCCGTCGAAGATAAAAAATATTTAAGTGCCTTTGAACAGGGTATGGTAGTTGGTGCCAGGAGCACCGGTTTGTGTCAAGAACTGCAACGCTGCTGGGTTTTTCATGCTCAACAATTTCCTATGTGTATCAAGAATGATCCACCACCAATAGACCATCCAGCCAAATTGACATAACTTGTGGGAAGCATTGGAGTCAACATGGGCCAGCATCCCTGTGGAACGCTTTTTACACCTTGTGGAGTTCATGCCTCTGACAAATTGAGACTATTCTGAGGGCAAAAGGGGATGCAACTCAATATTAGTAAGGTGTCCTTAATGTTGTGTATACTGCATGTTACTTTATTAATATATTCCATTGTGAGGGGTACTGTATCATGTAGTTTAGTATTATTGTACACTGAGTATACAAAACATGTGCTCTTTCCATGACATGGACTGATCAGGTGAATCCAGGTGGAAGCCATGATCCCTTATTGATGTCACTTGTTACATCCACTTCAATCCGTGTAGATGAAGGAGAGGAGACAGATTAAATAAATATTTTAAAGTATTGAGACATCATGGATTGTGTATGTGTGTCATTCAGAGGGTGAATGGGCAAGACAAATTATTTTAGTGCCTTTGAACGAGGTATGGTAGTAGGTGCCAGGCATACCGGTTTGTGTCAAGAACTGCAACGCTGCTGGCTTTCACGCGAGACAGTTTCCCGTGTGTATCAAGAATGATCCACCACCCACAGGACATCCAGACCACTTGACACAACTGTGGGAAGCATTGTATTCAAAATGGTACCAGCATCCATGTGAAACGCTTCAACACCTTGTAGAGTCCATGCACCAACGACCTGAGGCTGTTCTGAGGGCAAAAGGAGGGGGTGCAACTCAATATTAGGAAGGTGTTTCTAATGTTTGGTATACTATAGTGCGTATTCATAACTGTAGTGATCTTGAAAGTCAGTTTATTTTCAGCTGTATGGATAGACCTCACACAAACATATACAATTGTTTGTATAAATGTATGAATCAGTGCATGCAGAGCTTCTGATTAGAGATGACAAATCCTTGATTTGAAAGTACATTACTTCATGGCTTTTGTGTGATAAAAATACATACTGTACTGCACTGCAGTAGTTGACATGAGAGAGGGCTAGGATCCATGGTTTTGACAGCTCAATCACAACAGATTATGGCGCATGACAATTAAGTGACAGCAAGAGGATTTAGGAAGTTAGGAACATTCTAAACCTAAAGTACAACAGAGCAAGAAGCAGTTTAGAGAGAGGTTCAGCAGAGTTAGTGAGCATGGGGATCAATGTTGTTCATCATCAGTGTGAATACTATATGCAGTATCCCAAAGTGCACCCTATTATTGGCCTATATAACCCCAAAGAGCTGGTCAAACTAGTGCACTACACAGGAAATAAGGTGCCATTTGGGATGTAGATAATGTTGTGCACTGATTCAGGATGAAGCAAATGTCGCTCAAAGTCCATATGGAGCATCAGCTTAAGAATTTTTTATTGCCTGATGTGAATTAATTTAAAGGTAAATACATTTCCATCACTTCCTGTGGTCTGGGAGTCAGGTTTGCCCCTTTGACATTAGCTTCCATTGTGATGTGATCTTCACTGTCATCGGCTTTTTATGTAGAGTGATATTAGAGCTTGATGTTCCTAGCAGGTATATAGTCTTTATGACATTTATTTCACTAGCCCATGACAATAAGATCACTATGGTGGTTTATATTAGCATAATAGGTTGAAAGACTACATGTGTGTACACTCTAAAAATGTGGGGTTCAACAAGGGTTCTTCTAAGATCCTCAAAGTTATTTGAAGAACCTTAGTGTTCTTGGCACTGAAAATTACAAAAGGTTCTTCCAAGAACCCCATAGGAGGTGGGGTTCATTGAGGAACCTCCATAGTTGGTGAGGGTTCTTGCAGTAACTTAACTGCCCAACTGAAACATTTGAACTTTAAAGGACAGCAGGTGCAGGCACTTAACTGAAAAATGTTAAGATCTTTACATCAGTTTTGTTCATGATGGCTGGTTTTTCAACGGGTGCTGTGTTCACCCGTGCGTAATATTTACTGTTGTTTTTTGGGTCAAGTGCATTTGTTTACCTTGTGCCTTTATTTTTTCAGTAAAGTACGTTGCTCACTCATTTTTGCTCTCCTGCGCCTGACTTCATGCACCAGCTACACTCACCTCCTGACAAAAGACCTTGTTTTATACTAACACATCCAATATTTTTTTGAAACCATTTTTTTTAGTACACAAAATGCTTTTTCACGTTAGTGATGGAAAACTTCTATCTTCTCAAAAAAGGGCCCCAAATAGAGGTCTCAGTGAGGGTGGCGTTATGGAACGTCCTTTAGTGATGAAAAGCTTTGAAACGTATTTAGAGTGGAGGTCCCCAGAGACATATAACCGATATACAGTATATTCAATCTATACATGATACAGCTCTGGGGATGGCCTATCATAATATTCAGTACTCTAAAATAAGATCAGTACAGAGTTAATGCAATTATGAGTCACTTGACTTTACCAATTAATTAAGAGATTTTATTCCATTCCCCTCCTCAATTCTACTGGTGTTGCTCACTCCAGCCTGAGGTTGATATTGCACCTGGCGAGATTATATTTTATACTGTGACTTTACAATTTCCCTTAACAACACTTCTGGATGTGTTTCCTGATCATTTAATTGGTTTTAACACTCCAGTGGAGTCGGGATTGGCAAATGTGATATAGATGTGCGCCAAGACTGTCACTCTGCTAGTAAGTTTTCTATTAAATCATTTTAATAGGCCCACTAGGTCACCTCATTGTGACTAGCCCACTATGATCCAAGAAAAGTGCACCCGGAGTGCATTATGAGAGGGAGAAACTTGACTGAAATGTAACGACAGTTTATCAAAACATATGACAGTATTCGTGCTGTACGTCGCGACGTGGAGAATTTCATGAATTACGTTGTGCTGTTCTCGATTCAACTGCAGATGTTCCTGAGAACCACATAAATGCGTCTAGTGTGCCTAGATCTCTGGCACATACATTCGGCCATTGGGCTCTCTCTTGGGGAAAGAGTGGACAACTTGACTTATGAAAAAGTTATGAAAAATGTGCTTCCACAAAGCAATAGGTACTTGATGTTTACATAGGTGTCCTGGGACCATTTGTCAATAGTAGGCTATTCTTAGAGAGAGATTTCCCTCTGCTAGTCTAGAGTAGAACAATATGAAGTTACATGAACTAAAAGGGACAGTTACAGTGTAGCAGGCATTTCAACAGACATCATAGGTTGAAGCCCTCAATGTAAAGAAGTGCATTACATTAATGTTCTCAGATGAATCATACTCCAACTCCAAGAAGAGAAAACATGGGTGGAATGTGTTTTCCTGCGAAGTGTCAGAACCTCTCTGTGGCTAGGAGTGAAGGCCATCTCACAACATGGGAACTAGTACTCCATTATCTTGAAGGCCATCAAACCCCTCAGAAAACAGGAAATAGCTGAAATAATCAGCCAGAAAGAAACATTGCTTGACCAAGAACAATTGACACGACATGTTTCAAGTGGCATATTCGGGAGACTGAGTGAAAGGACCAGCAACTTGAAGATACTGTATGTTTTGATAGTGGCAGTATAAGTCATTGGGGGAGTATGTGTTTTGCACTCTAATCTTCTTAGCAAGTTATATTTAGTAGCATATGGGTTTGGCCATGAAAATGTCTCTCACTGAGGAATATGAAAGATGAACATCCCTCAGATGATCAAATGAAAAGAGGAACATGTTTGGCTTACAGTAGTGCATGCCATTTATCAGGGGGGTAATAACAAGATTGTATGTCAATTTCATATGCAGTTTCCTTATACCTTTAGGCTATAATATGCATTTTCATATATTTCTAATTTTAATTTGTTAAACCGAAGACGACAATGTGACAATACTAAAAGGATGTGTGGCCTCAATATTGCTGAACATCTGACAAAATGATACAACAGCTGCTACCTCAATTGCTTTTCTAATTATAATTTCTGTATATTAAAAACTGAGGGACACTGTCTTAATTGGCCTAAATTGCTTCACGCTTTCTACTGAGTCATACCTGAAAACGTTGTTTTACAGTGAACATCACAGATTTTATGTCTAGCTAATCATTCTCAGAACACAGTGAGAAAGAAAAAGTTAAAAACAAAATATAATTGCTCCATAACCACACTGTAATAGAAAACTGTAATTTATATGGTAATTTTAGATATTATCAACAGTAAAAAAAAAACATTGAAACCATTTACTGCAGAATACTGTGTATTATGGTGCATTGTTGGAAAATGGCTGTATTTCGAATGGTACTGTAATTCCACCACTCGGAATACAGTACCGTAACGTATCTTTAGGGTGCCGAAAACCTTTTGACCACTAGTTGGTGCATGGTATTGTTGTTTCTGGCTCATGAACATAACATTTTGTGAGGTGTGCCTTGTAAGAGGCTATGCTATGAGTGAGAATGCACTACCAATTGAACTTCTATGTGGATATAGTGCCCCATCATTTTAAATGTATAGGGGACAGATTGGAATAGCAGCTAGTCTTAAATCTTAAATGGTTGAGCATTTTTCCATGTCCTTTTAGTCTGTTTTGCCTTGTAGTCAGTGCCAGTTTGGAAGCCTTTATTAAGTCTTCTTGAAGTGCAAGTGAAATAAAAAAACAAAATATTCATTAACACTGTATACTGTAATGTGTAAACACTTAGAAGCCAACCTGCTTGCTCCAATCCCATGCAATTACAGTAAGATACTGTGAAATACTAACACCTCTCCTCAACAAATGTAATTAATTAATACATTTATTCATTCATTCTGATTACAGTAGCATTTCATTCTTATTATTTTTACAGTATAATACAGTTCATTTTACAGCTTTGATACCGTATTCATATTACAGCAGGTGTACTTTAATTAAATACAGAATATTAAATATTAAATACAGAATATTAGTTGCCAACTGTAAACTGTAAACTACTGTCAAATTCGCGTTAACCCCTTTCCAGTGCAAGGGAGAAGACACGAGTGGCGGTCGGTGCCGTTTAAGATGAGGGAGGACTATAGTTGTTTTTAGGAGCATGGCCTTATTTCTATATTCTATTCACCCAGTTCAATGTAACATCGATAGGTTTAGGCTATTACATGATACTCAAATTTTCCTTAAACCCATCATGAGGTTGCTACAACCTAGCCTATGAATAAAAGTTTACAACGTGGGAAAGATTTGGGGTGACAGACACATTCAACACCGCTTTGCACACCCTTGCCTGCAGCTAGCTAATTAATGAATATACCCCTGATCACACGCAAACAGTTCACTTTCATAGCCACATACAAACGGCTCGTTGTATTCATTCTCGCATCTACACACCTACGCACAACTACAACGCCCTTTCCCTTCAATCATGGACTTCAATGCACAACACGTCGGCTGACTGTGGCCATGCGAAATACCTTTCCAAGCCAAGTCAACATAGCTAATAGAACCAATGTGTTAGTAAACCCACCACAATCATGCATTACAGTGTATAGTCAGAAGGTAGTTTAGTAGTTACACCGGCGGGCCCCGGTGGCAATAAATAGTCAAACCAAAAGTTTACCTTAACTTACCTCCAGTGTTGGATTGTCATAAGCAGCTAGCTAACATAGCAGCATCCTTCTGTTTGAGCTGGGAGTTTGAGTAGGCAAAACTAGATAGCTGCATTTGCTAGCTAAGTAAGTGAAAGTGAAAAAAAATATCTCGCTCTTGCTCTTGCTCCTCCTTCATTTTTTAAGAAATGAATTAGTTCTAAACTGTTAAACTATTTTTTTTTCTCTTTGAGTCAACTACTCACCCCATTTTATGCACTGCAGCGTTAGCTAGCTGTAGCTTATGCTTTCAGTACTAGATTCATTCTCTGATCCTTTGATTGGGTGGACAACATGTCAGTTCATGCTGCAGGAGCTCTAATAGGTTGGAGGACGTTCTCCGGAAGTTGTCATAATTACTGTCTAAGTCTATGGAAGGGGGTGAGAACCCTTAGCCTCCTAGGTTTTGTATTGAATTCAATGTACCCTGAAGAGGCCGTAAGCTAGCTGTTCTCCAGCTGGACTGTGGTGCTACACTACAGAGTGCTGTTGAGGCTACTGTAGACCTTCATTGCAAAACAGGGTGTTTTAATACATTATTTTGTGAATATATTTAGAATAGTTTGATCTAAAAAATGATATATTTTTCACTTTTTATTTACATGAAATTCATTGAGGAGGATGGTCCTCCCCTTCCTCCTCTGAGAAGCCTCCACTGGAAGACACCACTACTGTACAGCAATATACAGTATACAACTGTAAGTTGTTCAACAGTAATCAAAACTTTATTTCGAACTGTCAAACATAGCCTATATAGGCTAGCAAGGATTTAATTTGCAACCAAAAATGTAGCCACTTTCTCACAAAATGCCACATTATGGGTCTGCAGTCTTAATAAAATGTATTATCATAGTAAATGTATTGTCAGATGGAATCATTTGATGTAAGGAAACATTTAATAATGAAATCTTCCCTTACTAAAACCAATTTTCCGACGCAATTTAGCAGATCCTTTTTAAACCACTTCCAATCTCCATCAGAGCTTTATTTTAAAAAGGCACTCTGACATTAATGGAAAATAAATACCTTACAATGACGGAGCCAATCTTCTCTAGCAAGCTAGCAGCATTAGACTGCTTCTTTAGACTCATTTGCAGTAAGAGGTGGACGGTTCCCTTGGCTTGGGTTGCATTAGCATCAGTGATGGAGGGAAAATCGAGGAAGAAAAATATTTTAGGTTGGTTTGTGTTCAGAGTAGGGTTGGAGACAGGGTCAGGGAGCATTTGCATATCCAGGTGTTTCCAGTTGCTTTTAGTAATAATACTTCTGCATTGTGTGGAATGTAGCCTATTCCCTTTAGTATACTGAACACTCAAAAGCGAGGGCTTCCACTCTTCATTTAACAGAAAATGCTTTTGTTTATCACAGTAGGAGCCAGACTTCCTCCAGAAATAATTCCCCCAACTTGTACTAATTCAGTTATGCACAGTTAACTTCATAATTTATTTTAGCATCGCATTAGAGTTTGTTGTTCTATGCATTTAAGAAGTGTTACTCTATTCATAACATCTGTTTCTGACTTTAGACGAGTGTGAGAAAAAAAATGAACACATGAATTGTCCTTTTTCTGTTTCTGAGTTTTATATTGGCTTGTTTAGTGTTCCGTTAATCTCAAGGGTTCCCAAATGATCCTTGAATTGATGTCCTAATTTTTATTATGACTTAGACCTACTTGTTGTAAACGTTTCAGTAACACTTCACTTGGATAGTCCCAACTACTGTATCCACTAACCCTATAATCTTAACCCTTATCCTAACCCTAAACTTAACCCATACCCCAGCCCTAACCTTAACCCTTACTCTAATCCTAACTGTAACCTTAGCAAGCATGTGCTTATCAACAGATACTTTGTTGATAGTATGACCATCTGTAGATCATTTAAATGGGACTATCCAAATAAAGCTTGACCAAAATGTAATCTATTTTCCATGATTTCTCAATAAACTGAAAAAGAGAACCTATTTATTTTAAGTGTGTATATATATAGATATATACATATTCAAGTGATTTTCTGAAATGACTGACTTGATCAAATACTGTATACAATTTAATCAGATTATTCTGATCAGGTCATAGAAGATCTGGTCATTTGGGATAGCACATCTTTGGCGTCATGCTAGAATTAGTTTCTAAATGAATCTGATCTACCTGTCTTTACTCTGTTGGACACCTGCCTGAGAGGCTAAACTGATTGCTATTCATCCCATTGAAGTTAGGTTAAACACTTCTTAAGTGGCTATATTGTGATATGTGGGTCGTTCAAACAATTCGGTGCCCTTAAAGAAGTGGAACTTAAAAACAATCATTTTGATTTCACCTAATTTTAACATCTTGTCATAAAGAGCATATGTCATATTTTTCCATCTCAAGAGGTTAAATAAATAAAAAAATATATAGCAAGTGCTTATAAATTTATCAGTCCCAGGAAATCCCACAGTGAAAAAGCTGAAATTCACTAATTACACAGTGAGTCAAGAAGAAAGTGCAGTTAGTGAGTTTAATAATGAAGAACGTGAACTATACAAAAGCTGTTTATCGTTGTCTCTGATTTGGGATCATATTTAGGCAGCTCTTACCCCTTTGTGCTTTGTGGGATCTTGACTATGTATAGTTGTCTGTGAGCACTATTGTTGCGTCACGTTTCGTTTTGCGATTTATTGTAATCTTTGAGTTTCACTTCCTAATAAAGAGAATGGATCCATACCACGCTGCATCTTGGTCCACTCATTATAAAAATCGTGATAGAATATCCCACCACAAACGGACCAAGCAGCGTGGCCAGGAGGAGCAGACATCCTGGACATGGGAGGATATCTTGGACGGTATGGGATCCTGGACGTGGGAGGAGATCCTGTCAGGAAAGGATCGCCTTCCATGGGAGCAGACAGAGGCAGTCAAAGAGGAACAATGACAACACCAGGGTTCGCGGCCACGATGGAAGCCCGAGAGGCAGCCTCAAAAAGTTTTTTTGGGGGGGGCACACGGGGTGGTACACGGGCTGGTTGGCGGAGTCAGGGTTTGAACCGTGGGGAGCGTGTGACCGGTTAGGCACCATGTTTTGCGGTAATACGCACTGTGTCTCCAGTGCGCATTCACAGCCCGGTGCGTTCTGTGCCAGCTCCTCACACTTGTTGTGCTAAAGTGGGTATCTGTCCAGGACGGGTTGTGCCGGCTCAGCGCGCCTGGTCTCCGGTGCGCCTCTTCGGTCCAGGATATCCTGTGCCGGCTCTACGCGCTGTATCCCCAGTGCGCCTTCACAGCCCAGTGCGTCCTGTGCCAGCATCTCGCACTTGCCGTGCGAAGGTGGTCATTTGTCCGGAGCCCCCTGCGACGATCCCCGTACCAGAGCCGCCATTGAAGATGAGGTATCCGCGAGCGGAGTGGGTACTTCGCCCCGCACCGGAGCCGCCCCCAACTGTAGATGCCCACCCGGATCCTCCTCTATTGAGTTAGGTTTGCGGTCGTAGTCAGCACCTTTGGGGGGGTACTGTCACGAACTGACCATAGAGAGCTTTTTATTCTCTATGTTGGTTTGGTCGGGGTGTGACTAGGGTGAGTCATCTAGGTAATTATATTTCTATGTTGTCCTGGTATGGTTCCCAATACGAGGCAGCTGTTTATCGTTGTCTCTGATTGGGGATCATATTTAGGCAGCCATTTCCCCTTTGTGCTTTCTGGGATCTTGACTATGTATAGTTGCCTGTGAGCACTATTGTTGCTTCACATTACGTTTTGCGATTTATTGTTTTCTTTGAGTTTCACTTCCTAATAAAGAGAATGGAACCATACCACGCTGCATCTTGGTCCACTCATTATAACGATCGTGACAAGTACACATGTATAAACACCATGGGACCACGCCGCTGCCATACCGCTCAGGAAGGAGACGCTTTCTGTCTCCTAGAGATGAATGTACTTTGGTGCGAAAAGTGCAAATCAATCGCAGAACAACAGCAAAGGACCTTGGGAAGATGCTGGAGGAAACAGGTACAAAAGTATCTATAGCCACAGTAAAACAAGTCCTATATCGACATAACCTAAAAGGCCGCTCAGCACAGCACAAGCCACTGCTCCAAAACCGCCATAAAAAAGCCAGACTACAGTGTGCAAGTGCACATGGGGACAAAGATCAGTCAAGGTATTGGAGTGGCCATCACAAAGCCCTGACCTCAATCCTATAGAAAATGTGTGGGCAGAACTGAAAAAGCATGTGCAAGCAAGGAGGGCTTACAAACCTGACACCAGCTCTGTCAGGAGGAATGGGCCAAAATTCACCCAACTTATTGTGAGAAGCTTGTGGAAGGCTACCCGAAATGTTTGACCCAAGTTTAACAATTTAAAGGCAATGCTAACAAATGCTAATTGAGTCTATGTAAACTTCTGACCCACTGGGAATGTGATGAAATAAATAAAAGCTGAAATAAATCACTCTCTACTATTATTTCACATTCTTAAAATAAAGTGGTGGTCCTAACTGACCTAAAACAGGGAATTTGTACTAGGATTACTGAGTTTAAATGTATTTGGCTAAGGTTTATGTAAACTTTTGCATCAACTGTATTTCAATGTGTTCCTTCTCTTTCCTTGTATGTATTTTAACTCAACTCGGGCATTGTATATCTACACAGGCATTATAATGTATCTCTCTGTTGTTCTCTGAGCTTCCAGAGAGCTTTCTTCTCCCTCTCATTGCATTGTAGTGTGTCAGAGGAGCTGAAATCCTATGGAGAACACCTTTTCTGAGAAACATCACTTGTTAATATAACACACCACCATCCAGGGGCTGGTAAACCTCCCAGCCACGTCCCCTGTCAACAATTAACCTTAAACAATAGGAGCCACTTCTAATGAAAAACAGACATGATCATTCACAGCTTTGTCTACACTGCAAAACCTTACTACAATCTCCAGACTCTAGCAACTCTGAGCATATTTGTGGCTAGGTGGTGGTTAGGTAGAGGTTGGGCAGCATCTTTTTAAGTGAGATAGATGGAGTTTTAGTTTCAGGATGCTGCTGACGTCTCATTTCCTGCCCTGGCCATCCCCTAGGGAGCCCCGGGATGAGCCTGCATGAGCTGCAATATGGTTTCTCTCAAAAACCTTTAGTTGCTTTATTTTCAACCCAATATGAACAAACACTACTAATTTATGTTGTACTGCAGACTTGGCACGAGGCTTTCATTGAGTGATTTCATTCAACCCAACAAATGTCTGAAGACATAAACTAAACTAAACGTAGATTCTATGTGTGTACAGATCCCTGTATTCCTGACCTATACAGTATAACTGTGGGTTGCAGAGGTGGATGCTGGAGGGGTTATAGAATATTTGTGTGATGGTGCTTCAGTAATTAGACATTGATGATGTCAACTTCTGCATGATGATCAAGGCCCAATTAATTAGTCACTTGGTTGAGCAACCTAAAAAAGCATCCCTCCGAACTAATTGTTTCAGTGGTCATCATGGGGGAACATGTTTAAATGTTGTCAGGGAACCAAGATTTTAGTTTCTGTACACAAGGCAAAGCCATTAGGCTACTTCTAAATAACTATTTATGTTATAGAAAATGTCTGATGTGCTTTGTCTTCTTCCCTTTCTCTTAGTAGATGGTGGCAATTCTGTTGTCCTTTATTGGAGATGAGAACATCTGCAGCATTTAAGTGTGATAATAACCATATTTTCACTGAGTCTCATCTTGATAATGGCAGGTTTGTATGATGATAAAATGTCAGAAATGGAGGGATGCTTTTTTACTGTGGTTTTCTCTGGTTCCAGACATGCAGTACTCCACATACGTAATCTCTCAAAGGCAAGCTTATGTGGAAAAAGAACACAAGCTGTAATTTAGTCCACAGATTCATACTCCCTACTCCAGCAAACAGTGGAAATCCTGATTACATTCGTTGACGTTGCCATTAGGTCCCTTAAGGGTATTGGCCCGACTTTATCCCTCTGAGATTTGAGAATGTTCTAAGAACGTTGTCTGATGGTCACAAGGGACTGTTCTCTTTGGGGACCTTTGTCTAGTTCCTTGTTTGTTCCCAGGATGTCAGGACCTTTTAAGGACGTCCATTTGACTAGTTCTTAGGCCGTTGCTTGACAGTCCCAAGGGAATGTTCTCTGGGGGTCCTTTTTCTAGTTCCCTTTTTGTCCTGGGGACGTCCCTGAGGACGTTTTTAGGACATTCTTGGGACGTTTTGTCATGATTCCCTGGAGGTTTCCCCTAGTTCCTGGTTGGTCACGGAGACCTTTTAGGATGTTCTTGGGACATTATGTCATGGTACCCTGGAGCTCTCCTGGACATTCTTGAAGGTATTTGTCACGTGATTGTCCCAGGTGTCCCAAAGTAGTGAAGACATCAAAACTTTGAAATAACACATGGAATCATGCAGTAACCAAAAGAAGTGTTAAACAAATCAAAATATATTTCATATTTGAGATTCTTCAAAGTAGCCACCCTTTGCCTTGATGACACCTTTGCCCATTCTTGGCATTGTCTCAACCAGCTTCATGAGGTAGTCACCTGGAATGCATTTCAATTAACAGTTGTGCCTTGTTAAAAGTTAATTTGTGGAATTTATTTCCTTCTTAATGTGTTTGAGCAAATCAGTTGTGTTGTGACAAGGTAGGGGTGGTATACAGAAGATAGCCCTATTTGGTAAAATACCAACTCGATTTTATGGCAAGAACAGCTTAAATAAGCAAAGAGAAACGACAGTCCATCATTACTTGAAGACATGAAGGTCAGTCAATTGGGAAAATTTCAATCGCAAAGACCATCAAGAGTAGGTCATTGACGAATACGAATTTGTGAACGGCCATGTTAAATAAAGGTTAAATTAAAAAATTTAAAATAAATAAATAAAAGTGCTATGATGAAACTGGCTCTCATGAGGACCGCCACAGGAAAGGAAGACCCAGAGTTACCTCTGCTGCAGAGGATGAGTTTATTAGAATTACCAGCCTCAGAAATTGCAGGACAAATAAACGTTTCACAGAGTTCAAGGAACATACACATCTCAAAATCAACTGTTCAGAGGAGACTGTGAATCAGGGCTCCATGGTCAAATTAGCTGCAAGATGGCGCCGACAGAGATGGTTGACTCGCTTCAGGTCCTTAGAAAACTATGCAGGAGAGGCAGACGGAGCGGCCTATTGGTCAGACTTAGAAGGCGAGCACACCATCCACCACTTCCGAGCATATTACTCGCCAATGTCCAATCTCGAGACAACAAGGTGGACGACATTAGAGCACGAGTTGCCTTCCAGAGAGACATCAGAGATTGTAACATTCTCTGTTTCACGGAAACATGGCTCACTCCGGATATGTTGTCAGAGTCAGTACAGCCACCTGGTTACTTCATGCTTCACACCGACAGAAAAAAACATCTCTTTGGTAAGAAGAAGGGTGGGGGTGTATGCCTTACGATTAACAATTCATGGTGTAATCATAACAACATACAGGAACTCATGTCCCTATGTTCACCTGACCTAGAATTCCGACCACATTATCTTTGTAGAGAATTCTCTTCGATTATAGTCACAGCCATGTATATCCCCCCCCCCCCCCCCCCCCCCCCAAGCAGATAATGCGACGGCCCTGAAAGAACTTCACTGGACTCTATGTAAACTGGAAACCTTATGTCCTGAGGCTGCATTTATTGTAGCTGGGGGTTTAAACAAAGCTAATCTGAGAACAATTCTTCCTAAATTCTATCAGCATATCGAATGTGAGACATGATTTGGTAGCACTCTGGATCACTGGTACTCTAACTTCCGCAAAGCATACAAAGCTCTCCCCCGTCCTCCATTCGGCAAATCTGATCATGACTCCATTTTATTGCTCCCCTGCTATAGGCAAAAACTCAAACAGGAAACGCCCGTGCTCAGGTCCATCCAACGCTGGTCTGACCAATCGGATTCCAAGCTTCAAGATTGCTTCGATCACGTGGACTGGGATATGTTCCGCATAGCCTCTGACAATAATATTGATGTATACTCTGGCTCGGTGAGCGAGTTTATTAGCAAGTGCATCGAAGATGTGGTACCCGCTGTGACTATTAAAACAATTCCTAACCAGAAACAATGGATTGATGGCAGCATTTGCGCAAAACTGAAAGCGCAAACCACAGCTTTTAAACATGGTAAGGCGACTGTAAACATGACCGAATACAAACAGTGTAGCTATTCCCTCCGTCAGGCAATCAAACAAGTGTCAGTATAGAGTCAAAGTAGAGTCGAAATTCAACGGCTCAAACACGAGACGTATGTGGCAGGGTCTACAGTCAATCACGGATTACAAAAGATAAACAGCCCCGCCATGGACACCGACATCTTGCTCCCAGACAAATTTAACAACTTCTTTGCTCGCTTTGAGGACAATACAGTGCCACTGACACGGCCCGCTACCAAAGCCTGTGGGCTCTCCTTCGCTGTGGCCAACGTGAGTAAAACATTAAAACTTGTTAACCCTCGCAAGGCCGCCGGACCACACGGCATCCTTAGCCGCATCCTCAGAGCATGCGCAGTCCAGCTGGCTGGTGTGTTTACGGACATATTCAACCAATCCCTATCCCAGTCTGCTGTTCACACATGCTTCAAGAGGGCCACCATTGTTCCTGTTCCCAAGAAAGCGAAGGTAACGGATCTAAATCTCAACTGATCTCAACTTCTATTGGTTCCCACATGCTGCTCATGGCATTCTTCCAGTCCTTTCACAGACACAGCAAACGGTTGTCTACTGCCTTACAGACTGCTAACCGCTGGACCGGTTCAATTTCACATTGATACAGTGCGATCCATATACACTGTTGGCCAGAGAACTGATCTCTGTGCCTGTCTGCCTGCCTGCTCCCCGCCTGCTCTCCGCCTGCTCCTCGCCTGGTCTGTCTCTCCCATTCTTGTACAGGTGTCCTCGCCACTCACTCTCTCCCCAGATCTTTGCTCGCCTACATCATACACATACATCGCCAACTTTTTATTGATCAGCGGTTGGACTATTTGATTAGTGATGTTTAGGGAAATAAACAAACATGATGCTGTTGTTCATTTTGCTGGTGTCTACCCTTGGCTTTTACAATGTTGGTGATACTTTTAGAGCCCGTTGCATTGTGAATGTGGAAATATATGATTGTTTCTCCCTCGAGTATTGCGCTTGCTTCGGAAATGCATGTGAGAACTCTGCACATTTCTCGAGAACAATATGGGAGAAATCGGGCTCTTGCGCTTACATGTCAGGACTTACACATCTCCTGAAATATGTGGCGTTAAAGACTCTGGTGAATATGGAGTCTCGTTCAAGTGCTGTATGTAAATCCAAATGTTGTAACACTCGATCTAGACTTGTCATTATCTTGCTGCTTCTATTGTCTGGAAATGTTCAGTCTAACACAGGTCCTGACATTCTTACCCCTGCCAAATTAAGTAGTCAGAGTGGCCTGAAGTTTTTGTATATGAATGTGAGAAGTCTTCTGCCGAAGCTTGATTTTGTGAATATATGGATAAAAACTGCTGACCCTGATGTGTTTATGCTTTCTGAAACCTGGCTTAAATTTTTTTATTACAGACAAAAATTTTGGCATAAATGGTTGCAATGTTTTTCGTACAGATCATAAATCTAAGGGTGGTGGTGTTGCTGTATACATAAAAGATAAGTTCTCGGTGGTCATTCAGACTTCTGTTACTAAACCTAAGCAATTTGAATATCTGTGTTTGAACCTAAACCTCGGCTCGTCTTTAAATATTGTTGTGTCTTGTTATAGAATATTGTTGTGATATGTTATAGACCTCCATCTGCTACTGTTGGCTCTCTGGATTGTATTTTTGAATTGTTATCACAGAATGTCAATTCTGAGTTTGTCCTGATGGGTGATCTGAATCGGGACTGGTTAACATCTAGTTCTGATCAACTCAAAGTTCTATGCAATACCTATAATCTCAATCAGATTGTCAACAGTGTAACGAGGTTGAAAATAAAATATCCTCTGAAATCCCCTTTGATTGATTTGATCTTAACCAAATACTCCTCATCGTTTTAATGCTTCTGGTATTTTTGCAAATGATGTAAGTGATCTCTGTGCTATTGCCTGTGTGAGAGATGGTAAAATTTCTAAGAAATCTCCACGTGTCATTCCGAAAATAATCTGGAAGCGGTTTGATATTCAAGGTTTTTTACATGATGTATCTAGCATTAAATGGAATAGAATGGAATTAATCCCTGATGTTGAACTAGCCTTTTCTTACTTCCACAACACATTCCAGGATGTATGCAATAGGCATGGCCCTTCAGGATTAAGGGCAGAGAGAACCCTTGGTTTACTAGGGAATTTACAAAAATCATAAGGGAACAAAATGCTATGTGGGCTAAAGCAAGAGGGACTGGTTTAGCAGATGATTGGATGGCTGTTAAAAGTCTTTGAAATATGGGTGTGGCTATGATCCGTAAATTGAAAGCAGACCACTACCTGAAATCTACTTCACATAATTTAAATAATCCATCCAAATTTTGGCAAGTAGTGAAGGGTTTGGAGTGCAAAAAAGATACACAACTTCCCAAACAATTGTTGGTAAACACACAGATTGTAACTGAGAGAACCTCTATTCTGAAAGCCTTGAATCAGCATTTTTTAGATGCAGGCAGTTTATTTGAAAAAGGTATAATTGAGCCCCCTGTGAATTTACCTGACACCCCTGTGCACTCCTTCAACCAGGTTCTCCTTTTCGTCCTTCTCTGTTTCAGAAGTGTGTAAAGCAATGAAAGAAATTGATGGGGGAAAAAATCCCCTGGCCCTGATGAACTAGACCCCCCCCTTCCTACACCTAGCTGCAGACATCATTGCTCCCCTCTTGACATGTATTTGTAACTTTTTTAGCTTGATGTTAAGGAAATCACTAAGTTATAGAAATCTGCTTTTGTACTGCCTCTCCTGAAAGGTGGAGATCCTTCACTACTTGATAACTATCGACCCATATCAAAATTGGCTGTACTGTCAAAAGTACTGGAGTTCTTAGTTAGTAGGCAGCTTAAAGGCCTACTTCCAAGAAAACAACGTCTTCAATGGAATGCAATCAGGTTTTAGGTCTGGCCACAGCACTGTTTCAGCAACATTGAAGGTTTTAAATGACATCCACAGTGCTCTTGATAAGAAGTTACATTGTGTCTTTAATGATTTGTCGAAGGCTTTTGACACTGTGTACCATGCTGTGTTAGTGCAAAGGTTAAAATGTTGTGGAATTACTGGTCATGCTCTAGATTGGTTTATAAATTACCTATCAAATCTTACACAATATGTAATGGCAGATGGTTGTACATTTGAGTCTATAGAGGTGTGCTCAAGGTGTTCCACAAGGTTCTATTTTGGGCCCACTGTTGTTCATGTTGTAACAGCGGATGTTCATTTTTATGCAGATGATACTGGAGTCCTTAGTTAATAGGCAGCTGAGAATAGGTTTTTCTTTTGAGGCCAGGATGGAGCTGGTACGATGTACATTACTGGCGGTTTTAGATTAGAGTGATGTTATATATATATATATGCAGGCCTCAGTCACTACCCTGAGAGCACTTGATTCAGTGTATCATGTAACCGTCAGGTTCATTACAAATCAAAAACGTCTAACACATCTAACACATAATTGTGATCTCTACAGCGCTGTTGGCTGGTCGTCATTGACCTTGCGTAGGCTTAAACACTGGTATACACTGATTTATAAGGCCAAATTGGGTAAAAATGCAATTGTATCTCTGTTCTTTTTTAGTCAGGTCGGTAAATAAATATCAATTTTGGTCCCATTCTCATTAGCTTCTGACAGTACCAAAACTTAGAACAGGTCATGGTAGGAATAGTTTTAGTTACTTAGCTCCATGGTCCTGGAATTCTCTCCTGAACAATTAAAAATTTGATGATCTAGTTTCGTTGGTGGAGTTTAAACACTTGATCAATGTGTATATAATAGAAGAGTGTAATTGTCTTTAGGCCAGCAGTTTTTAGTTGAGACTTTAGTGTTTTTAACGTAACATGTTTTTGTTGCACTGTATGTGTGTTTATAGTTTTGCTTAATGTTATGTTAGTGTACGTAAGTTGTTTTGTCTGAAATGTTCTTCTCCCTGTTGCAATTGGACCAGGTCTCTCTTGGAAAAGAGATGTTATCTCAATGAGAAAAACCTGTGTAAATAAAGGGGGGAAATAATAATGATAATTTTAAAAAAAGACTATCGCCCCATTGCACTCACCTCTGTCATGATGATGTGCTTTGAGAGACTAGTCAAGGATCATATCACCTCCACCCTACCTGGTACTCTAGACCCACTCCAATTTCCTTACCGTCCCAATAGGTACACTGACGATGCAATCGCCATCACACTGCACACTGCACACTGCACACTGCACACTGCACACTGCCCTATCTCATCTGGACAAGCGGAATACCTATGTAAGAATGCTGTTCATTGACTGCAGCTCAGCATTTAACACCATAGTACCCTCCAAACTCGTCATTAAGCTCGAGACCCTGTGTCTCAACCCTGCCCTGTGCAACTGGGTCATGGACTTTCTAATGGGTCACCCCCAGGTTGTGAAGGTAGGAAACAACATCTCCACCCCGCTGATCCTCAACACTGGTGCCCCACAAGGGTGTGTTCTCAGCCCTCTCCTGTACTCCCTGTTCACCCATGACTGCGTGGCCATGCACGCTTCCAACTCAATTGTCAAGTTTGCAGATGACACTACAGTGGTAGGCTTGATTACCAACAACGACGAGACGGCCTACAGGGAGAAGGTGAGGGCCCTCGGAGTGTGGTGTCAGGAAAATAACCTCTCACTCAACGTCAACAAAACAAAGAAGATGATCGTGGACTTCAGGAAACAGCAGAGGGAGCACCACCCCATCCACATCGACGGGACGGTAGTGGAGAAGGTGGAAAGTGGCTACCGCAGCAATATGCCATCCCATCTGGTTTGCGCTTACTGGGACTATCATTTGTTTTTCAACAGGACAATTGACCCAACACACCTCCAGGATGTGTAAGGGCTATTTGACCAAGAAGGAGAGTGATGGAGTGCTGCATCAGTTGACCTGGCCTCTATAATCACCCGACCTCAACCCGATAGAGATGGTTTGGGATGAGTTGGACCGCAGAGTGAAGGAAAATCAGCCAACAAGTGCTCAGCATATGTGGGAACTCCTTCAAGACGGTTGGAAAAGCATTCCTCATGAAGCTGGTTGAGAGAATATAAAGCGTGTACAAAGCTGTCATCAAGGCAAAGGGTAGCTACTTTGAAGAATCTCAAATATAAAATGTTTGGTTACTACATGATTCCATGTGTTTTTTCGTAGTTTTGATGTCTTCACTATTATTCTACGTACAATGTAGAAAATAGTAAAAATAAAGAAAACCCTTGAATGAGTAGGCGTGTCCAACCGTTTGACTGGTACTGTGCTTTGTATCCCTCATTTACTCAAGTGTTTCCATTATTTGACAGTTACCTCTAAACTGGCAACAGTCGAGAGCATCATGAGGACAGTGGTAGCTAACATCAAGGAGGAGCTTGTTAGCAGAGGGAGTTGTTAGCAGTCATAGAATTGCTACAACACAGCCACACCACCATCTACACTAAAGGCGGCAAAAGTCGTATCCGGCCCGCCGGGCACTTCAATCCGGCCCGCGAGACATAAAAATATATATATAAACAAGAATGGTGTTCATATGAGGACAACACGGAAGAAGCCACTGCTGTCAAAAACATTGCTGCACATCTGAAGTTCACAAAAGAGCATCTGGATGTTCCTCAAAATATTCTGTGGACAGATTAATCTAAAGTTGAGTTGTTTGGAAGGAAGACAACACTATGTGTGGAGAAAAAAAAGGCACAGCACACCAAAATCAAAACCTCATCGCAGCTGTAAAGTATGGTGGAGGGAGCATCATGGTTTGGAGCTGCTTTGCTGCCTCAGGACCTGGACAGCTTGCTATCATCAATGGGAAAATGAATTTAAGTTTATCAAGGCATTTTGCAGGAAAATGTAAGGCTATCTGTCCACCCATTGAAGCTCAACAGAAGTTGGGTGATGCAACAGGACAACCACTCAAGCACAGAAGTAAATCAACAACAGAATGGCTTCAACAGAAGAAAATATGCCTTCTGGAGTAGCCCAGTCAGTCCTTACCTCAACCCGATTGAGATGCTGTGGCATGACCTCAAGTGAGCGGTTCACACCAGACCTCCCAAGAATATTGCTGAACTGATACAGTTTTCTAAAGAGGAATGGTCTAAAATTACTCCTGACTGTTGTGCACATCTCACCACCCTGCTACCCTGTTCTGGACTCACCACCACTCCCTTAGATTCCCCTCCCGACCTGTTTGCCCTGTACCAACCCAGCACACTCCAACTTCAGCCTCCACATCTGGTTTCCTACAACTCATCCACGCTTCCCCGGATCTGCACTCCATATCTCCTTGTGTTACAATAAATACCTTAGTTCATTCATCTCTGTTTCCTCGTCTGAGTCTGCTCTTGGGTTCCCCTGTGCTGCTCCGCGTAGCAGTATCCTTCCTAAGGTACAGTATTTGCTTCATACAGTTTTTAATAACTTCACAAAATGGAAATCAATATGACATTAGTTTTCTACTTCTACTCATCGACCACTTCCCACATTTGGATGTTAGGAATATTGTTCCAAGATTTTTGTCCGTTAGAATATTAAGCTGGCAAAAGTCTTCTGGGGACAAAGACCTGTCAATCTCAATACTAGGGAGCGAGAGAGTCCTCTGCTGCATAAAATGTATGACCGGTGCCAGGACAGAAGAGCTTGGATTGGGCTGAGCGGAAGCTTCCCTCCCATAGTGGTGGGAGGGCCAAGAGACCAGAGGTGGCAGAATGCAGTGCTTGGGTTGGGATGTAGGGTTTGAGCATAGCCTGAGGGTAGCGAGGGGCAGTTCCTCTTGTTGCTCAGTAGACAAGTACCATGGTCTTGTAGTGGATGCGAGCTTTGTCTGGAAGCCATTGGAGTTTTCAAAGGAGCGGGTTGAAAGCAGCTTGTGTTGCCCTTAAATGCACACACAACTAACATCAACAAATTATGTCTTTCATGGTTGAGGAGAAATTGACGACTCTACTCGTATTTT
The DNA here is from genome assembly GCF_013265735.2 of Oncorhynchus mykiss. Classification (NCBI taxonomy): domain Eukaryota; kingdom Metazoa; phylum Chordata; class Actinopteri; order Salmoniformes; family Salmonidae; genus Oncorhynchus; species Oncorhynchus mykiss. The sequence goes on from NC_048580.1 coordinate 43,035,602, forward strand.
TCAGAAACGTGTGTTGAAAATGCCTAACTAGTATAATACATTTCAAACAGACATACAGTGCCATCAGAAAGTACTCACACCCCTTGACTTTTTCAAAATGTTGTTGTGGTACAGACAGAATTTAAAATAGATGCAATTGAAATGTTTGTCACTGCCCTACACACAATACCCCATAATGTCAAAGTGAAAAATAATGTTTTTGAATTGTTTACAATTTAATTAAAAATGAAGAACTGAAATGTCTTGAGTCAATAAGTATTCAACCCCTTTGTTATGGCAAGCCTGTACCACTCTGAATATTTTCAAGCATAGTGGTGTCAGCATCATGTTATGGGTATGTTTATAATCGTTAAGGACTCCGGAGTATTTCAGGATAAAAAAAAGAAACGGAATGGAGTTAAGCACAGGCAAAATCCTAGAGGAAAACCTGGTGCAGTCTACTTTCCACCGAACACTGGGAGATGAATTCACCTTTCAGCAGGACAATAACCTAAAATACAAGGACAAATCTACACTGGTGTTTCTTACCAAGAAGACAGTGAATGTTACAATTAGACTTAAATCTGCTTGAATATCTGTGGCAAGACTTGAAAATGGTTGTCTAGTTTGTAGAATTTTTGAAAATAATAATCGGCAAATATTGTGAAATCCAGGTGTGCAAAGTTGTAATTGCTTCCAACATATTTTGACTCAGGTGGGAATACTGCAGTAACTGAGAGAGTTCTGTATTTCATTTTAAATAAAATTTGCAAACATTTCTAAAAACATTTTCACTTTGTCTTTATGGGGTATTGCGTGTAGATGAGTGAGAATTTCTTTGTTTTAATCATTTTGAATTCGTGCTGTAATAAAAAATGTGGAATACGTCAAGCGGTGTGAATACTTTCTGAAGGCACTGTACATACCCCACTAGCTACTATGGGTTTGTTCACGGTACCCAAACCAAAAACAGATTTAATACAGCTGAAGTTGGAAGTTTACATACACCTTAGCCAGGGTAGCCTAGGGGCAGCAGGGTAGCCTAGTGGTTAAAGCGTTGGACTAGTAAGCAAAAGGTTGCAAGTTCATATCCTCTGACGAGGTACAAATCTGTCATTCTGCCCCAGATCAGGCAGTTAACCCGCTGTCATTGAAAATAAGAATTTGTTCTTAACTGACTTGCCTAGTTAAATAAATTTAAACTCAGGTTTTCACAATTCCTGACATTTAATCCTAGTAAAAATCGCCGTCTTTGGTCAGTTAGGATCAACACTTTATTTTAAGAATGTGAAATGTCAGAATAATAGTAGAGAGAATGATTTATTCATCACATTCACTCAATTAGAATTTGGTAGCATTGCCTTTAAATTGTTTAACTTGGGTCAAACATTTTGGCTAGCCTTCCACAAGCTTCCCACAATAAGTTGGGTGAATTTTGGCCCATTCCTCCTGACAGAGCTGGTGTAACTGAGTCAGGTTTTTAGGCCTTCTTGCTCGCACAAGCTTTTTCAGTTCTGCCCACACATTTTCTATAGGATTGAGGTCAGGGCTTTGTGATGGCCACTCCAATACCTTGACTTTGTTGTCCTTAAGCCATTTTGCCAAAACTTTGGAAGTATGCTTGGAGTCATTGTCCATTTGGAAGACCCATTTGCGACCAAGCTTTAACTTCCCGACTGATGTCTTGAGATGTTGCTTCAATATATCCACATGATCTTCCTGCCTCATGATACCATCTATTCCGCGAAGTGAACCAGTCTCTCCTGCAGCAAAGCACCTCCACAACATGATGCTGCCACCCCGTGCTTCACGGTTGGGATGGTGTTCTTTGGCTAGCAAGACTTACCCCTTTTCCTCCAAACATAACGATTTATTTATTTGTATTCTATTTTTGTCAGACCAGAGGACATTTCTCCAAAAAGTACGATATTTGTCCCCATGTGCAGTTGCAAACCATAGTCTGCGTTTTTTACGGCAGTTTTGGAGCAGTGGCTTCTTCCTTGCTGAGCGGCCTTTCAGGTTATGTCGATATAGGATATGTCGATTTTACTGTGGATATAGATACTTTTGTACCTGTTTCCTCCAGCATCTTCACAAGGTCCTTTGCTGTTGTTCTGGGATTGATTTGCACTTTTCGCACACAAAGTACATTCATCTTCAGGAGACAGAACGCGTCTCCTTCCTGAGCGGTATTGTAACGGTTTTCTTGACTTGAAGGAGAGGTGGACCAAAATGCAGCGTGGTTTCTATTCATGGTTCTTTAATAAAGACTCTACAGATGAACAGACTAACAAAACAAGAAATGTGAAAAACCAAAACAGCACTATCTGGTGCAAACACAGAGACAGGAACAATCACCCACAAACACACAGTGAAAACCAGGCTACCTAAGTATGATTCTCAATCAGAGACAACTAATGACACCTGCCTCTGATTGAGAACCATACTAGGCCGAAACATAGAAATACCCAAATCATAGAAAAACAAACATAGACTGCCCACCCCAACTCACGCCGCCCCCCCCCCCCCCCCCCAAAGGTGCGGACTCCGGCCGCAAAACCTTAACCTAGAGGGGAGGGTCTGGGTGGGCGTCTGTCCGCGGTGGTGGCTCTGGCGCGGGACGCGGACCCCACTTCACCATCGTCTTAGTCCGCCTTCTTGTCCGCCTCCGTGGCCTCCTAACCACGGCGACCCTACTAAATGACCCCACTAGACTGAGGGGCAGCTAGGGACAGAGGGGCAGCTCGGAACAGAGGGGCGGAAGCTCTGGACAGAGGGGCGGAAGCTCTGGACAGAGGGGCGGAAGCTCTGGACAGAGGGGCGGAAGCTCTGGACAGAGGGGCGGAAGCTCTGGGCTGAGGGGCTCTGGCGCCTCTGGGCTGAGGGGCTCTGGCGCCTCTGGGCTGAGGGGCTCTGGCGCTTCTGGGCTGAGGGGCTCTGGCGCCTCTGGGCTGAGGGGCTCTGGCGCCTCTGGGCTGAGGGGCTCTGGCGCTTCTGGGCTGAGGGGCTCTGGCGCCTCTGGCTGACTGGCGGCACTGGTGGCCCCTGGCTGACTGGCGGCACTGGCGGCCCCTGGCTGACTGGCGGCACTGGCGGCCCCTGGCAGACTGGCGGCCCCTGGCAGACTGGCGGCACTGGCGGCGCTGGGCAGACTGGCGGCGCTGGGCAGACTGGCGGCACTGGCGGCACTGGGCAGACTGGCGGCACTGGCGGCGCTGGGCAGACGGGTGGCTCAGGCGGCGCCTGGCAGACTGGCGGCACTGGCGGCGCTGGGCAGACGGGTAGTTCAGATGGCGCTGGGCAGACGGGAAGCTCCGGCAACGCTGGAGAGGAAGGCTCTGGCAGTGCTGGACTGAGTAGCTCTGGCGCCTCTGGAATGAGGGGCGGGAGCTCTGGCAGCGCCAAACAGGCGGGAGACTCCGGCTGCGCTGGAGAGGAGGAAGGCTCTGGCAGCGCTGGAGAGGAGGAAGGCTCCGGCAGCGCTGGACAGGCGGGAGCACCTGTAAGGATGAGCCGGAGAGACAGCCTGGTGCGGGTGGCTGCCACCGGAGGGCTGGTGCGTGGAGGTGTGCTCAAGAGCCTGCCCAACCCTACCTGGTTGCATGCTCCCGGTCGCCCTGCCAGTGCGGCGAGGTGGAATAGCAGGCGAACCGGGGACACCATGCGCAAGGCTCGTGCCATGTAAGCCGGCCCAAGGAGACGCACTGGAGACCAGATGCGTAGAGCTGGCTTCATGGCACTTGGCTCGATGCCCACTCTAGCCCGGCCGATACGCGGAGCTGGTATGTACCGCACCGGGCTATGCACCCGCACTGGGGACACCTTGCGCTCCACAGCATAACACGGTGCCTGCCCGGTCTCTCTCGCCCCCCGGTAAGCACAGGAAGTTGGCGCAGGTCTCCTACCTGGCTTCTCCACACTTCCTGTGTGCCCCCCTCCAATAAATTTTTGGGGCTGCCTCTCGGGCTTCCTTGCCAGCCGTGTTCTCTCATATCGCCGGCTCCTCTCTCCGGCTGCCTCTGCTCTCCTAGCTGCCTCCACCTGTTCCCATGGAAGGCGATCCTTTCCCGCCAGGATCTCCTACCATGTGTAGCAACCCTTGCCATCCAATACATCGTCCCATGTCCATTCCTCTTTGCGCCGCTGTTGCTGTTGCCCGTTACCACGCCGCTTGGTCCTGTTGTGGTGGGTGATTCTGTAACGGTTTTCTTGACTTGAAGGAGAGGCGGACCAAAATGCAGCGTGGTTTCTATTCATGGTTCTTTAATAAAGACTCTACACATGAACAGACTAACAAAACAAGAAATGTGAAAAACCAAAACAGCCCTATCTGGTGCAAACACAGAGACAGGAACAATCACCCACAAACACACAGTGAAACCCAGGCTACCTAAGTATGATTCTCAATCAGAGACAACTAATGACACCTGCCTCTGATTGAGAACCATACTAGGCATACTAGCCGATGCTGGCCTTCTTGGCAGAGTTTCAAAGAAAAAGCCATATCTTAGACTGGCCAATAAAAGATTTAGATGGGCAAAAGAACACAGACACTGGACAGAGAAACTCTGCCTAGAAGGCCAGCATCCCGTAGTCGCCTCTTCACTGTTGAAGTTGAGATTGGTGTTTTGCGGGCACTGCTGTTGACAGCTAAGCACTGCAGAAAACTCCATAATGACTGTCCAGTATGTACAGGTAAACACTCTTACCTTTGCAAAATGCTGAAAGTCATTAATAGATTTACAGTCCCCTTCCTCGTGACAGCAATCAGCACTGATGAAAGATATTTACACAATGTAAGGAGCCAGGTGCAACATGATGTGTTCAATATCTCAATTGAATGTCATTTGACTTGAACAATATCATCTTGAAGTACAAAATTGCAGAAAGGAATGTATTTCTCATGATGCTTTTGCCCAATGGGAAGCAATGCATGACTGGCCTAGCATGGAATGTATAATGCAGTTATTCAAGACAGAATACTGAATTATTTATTGTCACTTGCAGTTTTGCTCACAAGGTTGCCTTGGAAAAGTGGTATAAAACTTTATTTGTACGTTTCCAGGTTCAAAGGTTTCAAAGGTTTCAAATAATGTATTATCTATCCACTTATGAAAAAAAGCCCCGAAATGCAAATGGTTTTGGTTTTGTTGTAGGGCAAATGCAGTCAAAAATGTGATTTTCCTGTGTTTTATATCTCCCTCACTGGAAACACTTATCTCCCTCACTAGCTTTAAGCACCAACTGTCAGAGCAGCTCACAGATTACTGCACCTGTACATAGCCCACCTATAATTTAGCCCAAACAACTACCTCTTTCCCTACTGTATTTAATTAATGTATTTATTTTGCTCATATGCACCCCATAATTTTTATTTCTACTTTGCACATTCTTCCATTGCAAATCTACCATTCCAGTGTTTTACTTGCTATTTGTATCCCTTACCTCCCTTATCTCACCTCATTTGCTCACATCGTATATAGACTTGTTTATACTGTATTATTGACTGTATGTTTGTTTAATCCATGTGTAACTCTGTGTCGTTGTATGTGTCGAACTGCTTTGCTTTATCTTGGCCAGGTCGCAATTGTAAATGAGAACTTGTTCTCAACTAGCCTACCTGGTTAAATAAAGGTGAAATAAAAAAAAATACATAAAAATATATATTTCCACACTATGTGGTTGGAATCATACTGTGAAATTGTGAAAATGATGATAATGCCAGCGGAGCCTGCTGAGGGGAGGACGGCTCATAATAATGGCTGGAATGGACTCAATGGAATGGCGTCAATCACATGGAAACCACGTGTGTTTGATACCGTTCCATTGACTCCATTCCAGCCATTATCACGAGCAGTCCTCCCCTCAGCAGCCTCCACTGGATAATGCCCTTTAAGTTTAAGAGCTGTTTGGAAAGACCGCCTGAAATTTCTGCCTGTTTTGGTGGCTTCCATGGTGACATCACCATACAATACATTTGTTAATAGAGCAATAATAAGAAGAAAGCGTTCCAAACCTCACTGCCAATAGCAGCTAATGATCCGTTATCCCCTCCCCACTCTTTTTATTTATTTAGATTTTTTACTTTAATACACTGTTTACATTTATTTGAACACAATGTGTACATGATAAACTGATTTCCTCCATTTTCACCCTGGTGCATTGTCCTTCTTCCAATGCGCTTCCTTTATGTCTTTCGTTGTTCCGTGGTCTGATGTCTGGTCTTCTGTGGTTTTTTGCTCAGGTGGGTTCTGTTGTATTATATATGATGTCCATTTTGTCCTGGTATTTACAAAGAGGTCCAGTTTCAACCAAATTGTAGCTGTCCTTTTTTCCATATCGTGGATGTCATTGGTTATGTTGGTCCAGTCCGGGATGGTTGGTATTTGAGGTGGTAGCCAGTGTCTTGTTATTGTTTTCTTAATTGCAGCAATTATGTTGTTGTATAGTCGTTTTTCCATATTGTTGAGTGTTTGTGGAGTAATTCCAAGATATGTTGTTAAATTATTTAGGATGTCCATGTCACGCCCTGACCATAGAGAGCCCTTGGATTCTCTATAGTGGTTTAGGTCAGGGTGTGACTAGGGGGGTGTTCTAGAATGTGTATTTCTATGTTTGTGGTATTGTATGGTTCCCAATTTTAGGCAGCTGGTAATCATTGCCTCTAATTGGAGATCATATTTAGGAAGCCCTATCCTATGGTTTTGTTTCTAGTTTCACTTTGTATTAAAACGATGTGGAACTCAATGCACGCTGCGCCTTGGTCCGCTCATTTTGAAGTTCGTGACAGTCCACTTTAAAAATGTCTTTGAGGTCTGAGAAAATGTCTGTCCAGAAAGCTTGTATAGTAGGGCATATCCAAAAGATGTGTGAATTGTTGGCATCTGTTTGTCTGCAGTTTCTCCAGCATGTGATTTTAGTGGAATATTTCTTACGTCTTGGGGTTATAAAAAAAGCCCACCGTGTTTTCCTTGCCATGATGTTGAGTTTGTGGTAGTGTGGGTCTTGCATATCATTTTCCAGTCATCTTCTGTGATTTTAATAGAGTTTTCAGATTCCAATATTTGGGGTACTGTGGTTCCTGAAAGAGGTTAGCCTGTTAAAGATTATTGAACTTTTGATGTAGTTTTCCCTTTGTAAACCTCAGTCAGAATTTGGAGTTTTGTTGATTGAGGTGTTGTGTAGTTCTTTATTTAGTTGAAGGTGTTTTTCTGAAGGTGTCTTTGCTGTCTAGATGGTATGTATGTTATAGTGAATTCTTATGTTTTTCCTTGGTCTATAATTAAGCAATAAGGCCTGAGGAGGTGTGGTATGTGGCCAATACACCACAGCTAAGGGCTCTTCTTATGCACAACGCAATGCGAAGTGCCTGGACACAGTCCTTAGCTGTGGTGTATTGACCATATACCACACCTCCTTGGGCCTTATTGCTTAATTATAGATCAAGGAAAAACATAATTTGCTACACTACAAATTACCAACGGAATTAGAGCAGTAAAAATAAATGTTTTGTCATACACGTGGTATACGGTCTGATATACCAGACAATCAGCTTTCAGGGCTCAAACCACCCAGTTTATAATTGTGCAATAGGCGGTTAATCATTTGGCTCTCCACCCTTTTAAATTCAGGGTCTAATTTGACCTTCATTTGGTGTGAAATGCTGGCCATCATAGGGTAGCTGTTTGATTGTCCAGGTTGTTCTGCTTTTTGGTCTTGTTCCATATATTGATTGTATTTGTTATCCAAGGACTATCTAGCTATGCATGTTTTATTTAGTGGTGTACAGTTGTATTGTATAGTTTTGTAAGGTCTTTTGGCAAGTTTACCCTAAGGTATTTCATTGATTGTGTGTTTCATTGCAGGTTTTTTTGTAACTTTTTCTTCTGTAGGGATATAGTCAGGGTTGGTAGGTTATATTCTAAATGTAATCTGTTACAGATAATAGTTACCTGTCCCAAATTGTAATCAGTAACGTAACTTTTGGATTACATTACGTTACTTTTAGATTACTTTCCCCTTAAGAGGCATTAGAAGAAGACAAAAATGCATGTTACCAATTGAACAACATCTATTGCAGGATAAATCCATGTTAAAGATTACATTGTTGGCCATATACGGATGTTAAATGTTACTTTATGGGTTGGTCATGCAGGCTTCTTCTAACCCATCGCTTTCTACTAGAATTTGTCTTTTCAATAACTGTTATACCGCCATCTTCAAGAATAGGACTTGGAAATATGGAAGTATAGATTAGCTAAATTGTTTTACCTGAGCATAACTCCAAATTGACTTATTAGCCAGCCCTACTTTGTTGTTTAGGTTTTTGTTGTCATGGAGAACTGATTGGGCTCATTGATTTGAGTTGAAAAATAAATGCTGCGCTGAAAAGTGCTATTTACATGTGAAAAATGAATGCCATGTGCTGCATTTGTAAAAGGCCTAATGTTGAACTCTGGAGCAGGTTTTCATCAGGGATCTCTCTGTACTTTGCTCCACTCATCTTTCTCTCGATCCTGACTAGTCTCCCAGTCCCTGCCACAGAAAAACATCAACACAGCATGGTGCTGCCAACACCATGCTTCCCCGTAGGGATGGTGCAATATTGAACTCTTTGGCCTGAATGATGCTTGGCATTCAGGGCAAAGAGTTCAATCTTGGTTTCATCAGATCAAATTTCTCATGGTCTGATAGTCATTTAGGTGCCTTTCGGCAAGCTCCAAGCAGGCTGTCATGTGCTTTTTACTGAAGCGGTTTATGTCTAGTCACGCTACCATGGCTTGATTGGTGGAGAGATGTTTGATATGTCACCATTCCCCAGATCTGTGCCTTGACACAATCCCTTTTCGTCGCTCTACAGACAATTCATTTGACGACATGGCTTGGACATGCACTGTAAACTGCGGGACCTTATATAGACAGATGTGTGCCTTTCCAAATCATGTCCAATGAATTGAATTTACCACAGGTGGACACCAATCAAGTTGTAGAAACATCCCAAGGATGATCAATTGAAAGAGGATGCACCTGAGCTCAATTTCGAGTCTCATAGCAAAGGTTCTGAATACATAAGGTTTTTCAGATTTTTATTTCTAATAATTTGCAAAAATTCTAAAATCCTGCTTTTCTTTAGTCATTGTGGGGTATTGTGTGTAGATTGATGAGCAATTATTTTTATTGAATCTATTTTAAAGGCTGTAATAATATTTGGAAAAGGGAAGGGATCTGAATACCTTCCGAATGTACTGTAAACTCAGCAAAAAAAGAAACGTCCTCTCACTGTCGTGTTAATTTTCAGCAAACTTAACGTGTAAATATTTGTATGAACATAAGATTCAACAACTGAGACATAAACTGAACAAGTTCCACAGACATGAGACTAACAGAAATGGAATAATGTGTCCCTGAACAAAGGGGGTGTCAAAAGCAAAAGTAACAGTCACTATCTGGTGTGGCCACCAGCTGCATTAAGTACTGCAGTGCATCTCCTCCTCATGGACTGCACCAGATTTGCCAGTTCTTGATGTGAGACGTTACCCTACTCGTCCACCAAGGCACCTGCAAGTCTTCCTTGTTTTATTTTGTCTGACAGTTGTCCATTTACAAGTATACTTTTCCTCCCACTGAAGCCACTCCCAGGCAGTTCCAGCTAAATTCTTGCTTGATAAATTGCTCTTTGCTAAGAAGATATATTTTTTTTTGACCATTTAATTGATAACAATCACAGTACGGTACTTAGTTGTTACCCAGAAAGGATTTGATATTGAAATATTTTTTCTTGTTGCTGCATTAGACTTAAGAATAAGTTGTGATTTGTTGTATTTCTCAATACAGAAGTCACAGATCTGTAAATTGGTCATAAATTATCCGAACAGTAGGTATGCAGGATGTGGTCTATCTGTTTAGCATATTTTTTTCTACCAAACATTATATATACAGGTAATGTATTGATTACATGAACAAGTGGAACGAAACAGTGTTCGCTCCAGTGTGATATTATCACGTCATACCATCCATCCTCTTATATAAACAGAGGAACATTTGATTCAGTCCCTACATTTGATTAAACGATGAAGGTTTGGAAGGTTCACTGATCTGGAATTCAGAATTCACAGGAGCACTCTAAAAAGGTTTGAGAAAGTTCCAGAGTTCCTTGACCTTCCATCACTCTGCAATTCATGAGGCGACGCTATTGATTTAAACAGGTGTAAGGGCCTTCCTCCAGCAGAGGAAATGTAATCTCGTCAGAGGGCCATTGGGTTATTGCAGAAGACACTGTCACTGCATGAGGCCATAGAAGCTCAAACATCAAGGGACACAACATTATTCATCACACTCTCTCCTCATATTTCAGATAGGCCTATAATAGCACAGTATAGGACATACAGGGGACAGTGATCACAACAATACAGGGGCCTTCAAAACCACTTTAATGTCAAATGTAAATGGGTTGTTTACTGTAGACATAGGCTATATGGGATAATGTCCATTCAAACATTCACTGTTGTATCCACATGTAGCTTAATGCAGATTTGTTGGTATTCTTGTCTAAAGTGAATAATAGTCTATAGCTACTGTCCTGCCTTTGCTTGTCACACCAAGAAATTCCGTCTATGAATCACTTTATTAACAACTTAGTTACACGCTTGTTCACAGTTTTCATTGATAAGGGAGACATTAAATGTGTCCTTTAAATAAAGCAAAAGGCTACATTTCATCATTTGTATCAACTTTTAATAGTTTAGATGATTTATTACAATTAGAAATTCTGCCTAATGATTTTACTTTCACATTCAGCAAATGTCAAATTATTGCATTTCATGGATACAATTTTGTATTAATAAAAATGCAACTTACAAGGTCATTGAGGTACACAGGATTTTGTCCTGTGTGTGTGTGTGTGTGTGTTCGTGAATGCATCTGTGTATGTGTGAAATAGCAACAGAGCATGCTCAGACTAATTAGCAGCAGCTTTGTGAATTGGTACGTACCATAAACTGTGCTATAGTTCATAGAAAGATAAGGCGAGGTGGGGGAATTGTACCAAAGTGAGTAGCATTGTGAAAGTACCAAGAAGGAAAAGAAACAGGGAACAGAGGACACAAAATGGACCAAAAAAATAACTGTAAGTCATATTCTGTTTTTCTCTGTGTGCACTACCAGTGCTAGTTGATTTTAGTTTCTGGTTAGACAAGGAGTGTATGGGTGATGGGTCAATAGTAACACTGACATGTACTGAGACTGTGACACAGTTTGTGTTCATTTATGTAAAATTTTTCCAGTTGTCTGTGATTTATATCATAACTTACTTGAATTGTCATGACTGCTAATTAGGACCTTTCTTGTCAAAGATTACAGTATCTCAATGTTATCACTTAAACACATAAAGTTAGATTCATTAGTCTCATTTTAGTTGGCAAGTTACATCTTGTATGCCACTTTGTGTATTCTATAATTGCTTGGTTTTTAGTGTATAAATTACATTGAGAGGGACTTTCTGTAAAGGGGCTTTATTTGACCAACTGTTATGTGAGCCCATTGTGAAGCAAATCCAGCAGGATTGTATAATTGCAAAAAGAGGCAGATTAGTCGTGTTGAGCTGAAACAGCCCCCTACCTTCCCCCCTTCTCTTTCTCGCAGTGCAGTGTTCGATCCGCGAGTACCAGGCCGAGGATAAAGACGCCGTCATCTCATTGTTTCGCAATGGGATTTTGGAACATGTTTACCCAGCTTTCTTCAAGACCATAAGCCACCCAGATCAAATCGGTGTGACCCTAAGCATTTCCATGGCAGGGTACGTGCTAGGTGGAAGCTCCTATTTCATGGCCTTACTCTTTGGAGGAGCGTGGGCTGGTCTCATCTACTACTGCTGCTATGAAATATACGAGGGCTACAGGCTAAGTAGGATGGCCACGGACATGGCCGACATCCAGGCCAGCTTCCTAGACAACCCAGACAACGGCTTCTGGGTGGCGAAGGCTGAAGTCAACGGCAAGTCCAAGGTGGCTGGGCTGGTGGCGGTAGTGGGGAGGAGGGGAGGGGATGAAAGGGGAGATGGCTGGAATGGAGGGCTTTTGAGTGGGGTCGATGAGATTGGCCAAGATGAGAGAGATGGAAGCTACGGTGAGGTGCCCCACTTGATCGTGTCGTTCGCGTACCGCAAAAAAGGCCTTGGCTCCCAACTGGCTCATAAGGTCATGGAGTTCTGCAAGGATCGTGGCTTCTCTCGTGTTGTCCTGGAAACCAGCTCGCCACAGACAGCAGCCAATGCCCTCTACAGCAAACTAGGCTTCATTCAAACCTCGTGCCACAGTAACACGCACGTTAACCACTGGTTCTCCAAACTGGCCAACATCCAAGTAATGCATATGGAGAAGTACATCTAACAATCAAAATATCATCTAGCATCATTCAGCCACAGCTACCCATGACAGCACTACCATGTAGAAATAAACACAGCTATTCCATCTCAATTAATCAAGACAGGCCCTTTTCAATGAAGTGTTTCCAATCAAATTCAAGTTTACATATAAAAGCCTGCCTCTTGTCCAAACAGTTTGACAACATCCTGTACATGTTGTCAGATCATTTCACAATTTGATCAGAATCAAGGTTTCTATCTCCTTAGCATACTACTTTTCAGACGTCTTAATGTATGTGGCGTATATTATGTTGTCTGAAGGCATTGAGACCGGGTAAGGCAATTATACCACCCCACCAGTTTGAAGAAAAATTATTTATGAAGACGTTTGCCGATATTACTGAGAAAATAAAATCTCAAATTAATATTTGTGAAACAAAGTATTGGATATGATGCAAAAAAAATAAATAAACAATATCCACATTAAAGTATGGATTGTTCTCTTGTCTACTGAGAAATAACAAGCCTACACAACAAAAATGCAAAAAAAACATGGTTTCTTTCTATCCAGGGAAAAGTTTTAATTCCGTTGCCTCAGAGGAATTACTGCCAGCTGACTTCTAAGATGTCAAAACTCTTTGCTTAAATACTAATGCAAGATTTAATAGTACGGGAACATTGGGAGGTTTAACATTCTTTCAAGCTAGGAAAAAAATGAATGTGTGTAGTGCAAGGCAGGATAAAGAGCGCAGTGTTCAGTGTTCTGCTACTTACATGCCATGTACGATCATTGTATACAATGCAGACTGAGATTATTAGACATGATCAAGCAATACAGGACAATAGGCTGCATGGGCTTAAGTTAAAGACCAGGGGTTATTTCACAACAGTACGAAGGACTGATTGGTTGTTGTCCTTCGCTCATTTTCAACAGGCAATAGAAACAGGTAGCCTGGAATCCAAACTGGTATGCTCAGTTTCAGTGAAACAATCGTGCAACTGATCATATCAGTAATGGATTCCAGGCTAAGAAACAATGATTTACTTTAACACATAGTACCTGCGCGATCGTTTAGACTAGAGCAACATTCATTTCCCAGGACATTCTGTATTTTCTTTTACCTATCGTTTAACCTTGACATTTCACGTTTTATAGGAGATAAAACAACTCTGGACATCCACGAGTGAGATGTCCAGGTGTGGCTTAAATGAGTTCCAAAAACAAGTATATGGAAGGTGCAGCTTGGCATTGAGCTGCAAACACACACTCTATCAGATGCGTTGTGAACATCAATCACTCGTCCCATGGTTGTCAGAGAGGATTAAGCTTATGGCCCGGCCGGCAGGTGTTGTTGTAGCCAGAGCAAGCTGAGCCTTAATACAGCCAAGTCTGTTGTCATCCATTCACTATTACAGTTAGCCTCAGGTAATGGTCTGCCTTGATTGCAATGCTTCTCATGCACAAACATTCGCTGATAAATCAATTGGATATTATGGCTTAAAAACCGTCTGTTTTGAAACCAGTAAGTAAAGTAACAGTTAGTGCAGTCCATAAAAGTAAATAAGCGATGAAAGCAACTCAGAGAGGGTGTTTCTACTTGCAATTAGTGCATATATAATGCTCAATTGCAGCTGGAAAGTTGAATGGCATATCAGGAAAGCAGCAGAGGGATTTCCCCACCATTAAGCCTCGAAAAACAACCCTTTATTTTCTGTCAATACCTCCTATGGTTATTAAAAGTATAGAATTGGAAGTTGATATTTCAATGGCAATAACGGCTAGGAGGAAGGTAATATGGAAATGAGACTAGGGTCACTATCATAGCAATACTATTTCCACCACCTGGAAAAAGTAAGCTAAACACTCCTTGAAAACACGTGCCCCATGACTTTTGGTACAGATGTACCCACATAGGATTCATCCATCCATCATTCGTACTCACGAGATTCACTCATCTGAAAAGTATGAAATCAACTGAGTGAGTCGGTCCCGTGGCTTTTTGGGATTGTATTGTGGGTGAGATCTGTTCCATCATGTTAATGAATCTGTATCATTTTTTTAATATTTCATATCAGGGTATAATCCAGGTTTTAGAAAAATTAATTCTTGTTCTTAAACAATTTGTCAGTATAGTACATCTAATTTCCACTGTTTGTGTGTATTTTATGCATATTGAGCAGGATGAGATGAATTGAACTTGTTTGTAGAAAACTGGGTTTTGCTGTTGTCTTGGAACTAGGGATTCTTATTTGTTAGATCCTACATCATCTTCGTCAAATTACCACGACTCTCTCACATAATCTCTTCTCTATCTCCTCTCTATACCTTATAAAGTTCCTATTGGTTTCGCCAGTTGAACTTGACTAGTGAGGATAGCACCTGGCCAAATATTCTAATTATACTACACCCCACCTGAGTAACAAAAGCATGCCAAGTACCAAAGTAAATGGATATTGTCGATCAGGGATGGGGAGCTTTGATTGGTCACCCCCCAAAAATTCTGAACTTATCATGTGGGTCTGCGTACCCACATCCATATCCACACATGTAGTCAGAGCCAGCCCTAGCCTTTTGGGGGTCATTAGCACATTTTTGTTAATGCAATTCTACACATTTTGCCATGGGCAGCTAATGGGCAGCTGATTTCCTGCAATTCTATTTTGCCATAGGGTGTAAAGGAATGTTTGCAATATTTAATATGACATCTGAGTGAGAGTGATTAACAAATCAGTAATTCGACCACGATTACTACAAGTTTAGATAGCTGGCTGGTAGACTAACTAAACAAAGTAAAAAATGGTAGCTGACATGGACTAATTGAGCGACTGACATAAGAGAAAAGCTGCTGAAGCACAACCACATTTCGAAAGTGCACCTTGTGCATTCTACAATTCTAAATCTTAACATTAAGTTGTGACACCCCCTACTAAAAAGGTGCAATCAAGAAACTGAAATGGGTCTTCGGCTGTCCCCATGGGAGAACCCTTTGAAGAACCCTTTTTGGTCATGGGTAGAACCCCTTTGGGTTCCATGTAAAACCCTTTACACAGAGGGTTCTACATGGAATCCAAAAGGGTTCTACTTGGAACCCAAGAGGGTTATACCTGGAACTCAAAAGGATTCTCCTTGGACAGCCAAAGAACACTTTAGGAACCCTTTTTTTCTAAGAGAGTGTACAAAAGGGCTAGGGCTAACAAAATGTTGACCATCCCTGCTCCAGATCATCCAACAACAGACAATTTGGCACATTTGGAGCTGACATTATGCAGGTGCTGCACTTTCTTTTTCTAAAGTATCGGACAATTTGGTAATTGTCTGCATAGTTCAAGAATTATACATGTGCTTTTCCGCTAACAGCAACACATTAGACACCAGTTGTTCCGGACGACTGTGTGATCACGCTCTCCGAAGCGGATGTAAGACTTTCAAACAGGTCAACGTTCACAAGGCCGCAGGGCAAGACGGATTACCAGGAGGTGAACTCCGAGCATGCGCTGATCAACTGGCAAGTGTCGTCACTGACATTTTCAACCTCTCCCTGTCTGAGTCTGTAATACCAACATGTTTCAAGCAGACCAGCATAGTCCCTGTGCCCAAGAACACTAAGGTAAACTGCCTGAATGACTACCGACACGTAGCACTCACGTCTGTAGCTATGAAATGGTTTGAAAGGCTGGTCATGGCTCACATCAACACCATTATCCCAGAAACCCTAGACCCACTCCAATTTGCATACATCACCAACAGATCCAATTGCACTCAATTGCACTCCACTCTGCCCTTTCACACCTGGACAAAAGGAACACCTATGTGAGAATGCTATTCATTGACTACAGCTCAGCGTTCAACACCATAGTGCCCTCAAAGCTCATCAGTAAGCTAAGGACCCTGGGACTAAACTTCTCCCTCCGCAATTGGATCCTGGACTTCCTGATGGGCCGCCCCCTGGTGGTAAGGATAGGTAACAACACATCCACCACGCTGATCCTCAACACGGGGGCATCCTCAGGGGTGCGTGCTCAGCCCCCTCCTGTACTCCCTGTTCACTCATGACTGCATGGCCAGGTACGACTCCAACACCATCATTAAGTTTTCTGACAGTGGTTCTGATCACCGACAATGATGAGACAGCCTATAGGGAGGAGGTCAGAGACCTGACCGTGTGGTGCAAGGACAACAACCTCTCCCTCAATATGATCAAGACAAAGGAGATGATTGTGGACTACAGGAAAAGGAGGACCGAACACGCTCCATTCTCCTCGATGGGGCTGCAGTGGAGCAGATTGAGAAGTTCAAGTTTCTTGGCGTCCACATCACCAACAAACTAACATGGTCCAAGCACACCAAGACAGTCGTGAAAAGGGCACAACAAAACCTATTCCGCCTCAGGAGACTGAAAAGATTTAGCATGGGTCCTCAGATCCTCAAAAGGTTTTACAGCTGCACCATCAACAGCATCCTGACGGGTTGCATCACTGCCTGGTATGGAAACTGCTCGGCCTTTGACCGCAAGGCACTACAGCGTGTAGTGCGTACGGCCCAGTACATCACTGGGGCCAAGCTTCCTGCTATCCAGGACCTCTATACCAGACAGTGTCAGAGGAAGGCACTAAAAATTATCAAAGACTCCAGCCACCCTAGTCATAAACTGTTCTCTCTGCTACCACATGGCAAACGGTACCGGAGCGCCAAGTCTAGGCCCAAGAGACTATTAAATAGCTCCTACCCCCAAGCCATAAGACTCCTGAACAGCTTATCAAATGGCTACCCAGACCATTTGCATTGCCCCCCCCCCCATCTGGAACAATGCTGCTACTCTCTGTTATTATCTATGCATAGTCACTTTAATAACTCTACCTACGTGTACATATTACCTCGACACGGGTGCCCCCGCACACTGACATTGACTCTGTACCAGTACCCCCTGTATACAGCCCCGCTATTGTTATTTATTGCTGCTCTTTAATTATTTGTTATTCTTATCTCTTTCTTTTTTTGTTATTGCTATTTTCTTAAAACTGCATTGTTGGTTAAGGGCTTGTTTGTAAGCATTTCACTGTGAGGTCTACACCTGTTGTATTTGGTGCATGTGACAAATAAAATGTGATTTGATTTGACCAGAACGCCACTGTGGAGAGAGATCTAAGGGATATCCCACTAGATGGATTCTGTGCATTAATTATTAAACATATACAGTACCAGTCAAAAGTTAGGACACATCTAGTCATTCAATTTTTTTTTTATTTTTTTTTTACAATTTTCTACAAATATAATAAAAAAGTAGTGGAGACATCAAACTATGAAATAACACATATGGAATCATGTAGTAACCCAAAAAGTGTAAAACAAATCAAAATATAGATTATATTTTAGATTCTTCAAAGTAGCCACCCTTTGCCTTGATGACAGCTTTGCACACTCTTGGCATTGTCTCAACCAGCTTCATGATGTAGTCACCTGGAATGCATTTCAATTAACAGGTGTGCCTCAAACTAGTTAGGGATAGGCGGGACGCAAATGTCTCAACTGGCCAATTGCCAGGGAAAATGCAGAGCGCCAGATTCAAATGAAATACTATAACATTTAAACTTTCATTAAATCGCACATGTAAGAGACTCAATTAAAGCTACACTCGTTGTGAATCCAGCCAACATGTCACATTTTAAAAATGCTTTTCGGCGAAAGCATAAGAAGCTATTATCTGATAGCCTGCACCATCTGCACCAGCAGTAAACAAAGGGGTTAGCATATTTCAACCCTGCAGGCGCTACACAAAACGCTGAAATAAAATATAAAACATGCATTACCTTTGACAAGCTTCTTTTGTTGGCGCTCCAATATGTCCCAGAAACATCACAATTGGTACTTTTGTTCGATTAATTCCGTCCATATATATCCAAAATGTCCATTTATAAAGCGCGTTTGATCCAGAAAGAAACAGCTTACAAAAAACGCAACGTCACTAGAAAATATTTCAAAAGTTGCCTATGAACTTTGCCAAAATATAACTAATACAACTTTAGTTATTTTTAAACGTTAATAATCAATCAAATTGTAGACAGGGCAATCTGTGTTCAATACAGGAATGAAAACAAACCAGCGCCACAATTTCCCGTCTTGCGCAACTCACAAAAGACAGTTTTAGAAACGTCAGAGTGTTTTCTATCCAAATATATGAATAATATGCATATCTTATATTCTTGGCATGAGTAGCATGAAGTTGAAATTCGAACGCTATTTATCCAAAAGTGAAAATTCTGCCCCCTAGCCACAAGAGTTGGCTGGGTATACAGCGTTTCCGTTCTTCACACACTCAAATCGGTGTGCCTGGCACTAACTACCATACCCCATTCAAAGGCACTTAAAGATGCTGTGAGCGGCCCCAGTATTTGGGCGTCACTCTAAAGCGGGAAGGTGGAATAAACGAGTCAGGAGTAAGTTTTCTTGATTGAACACAGTTCTCTATTGAGGGCATTGGGTCAACACAAACACTCCAACATAATCAATGAAAATCTTCCAAGGAAAAACATACATCTTCTTCTCCAGATGAAACAAGAACATAATAGGATTATCTTTAAACTACAACAAAAAGTCACGGGATTGTCACCGTCTTAGTGGTTCTTCCTGGATAGCTCCTCTCTCTCTGTGGCCATCTTCCAGAGATAGTTTCCCCCCCCCCCCAGTCTGCTGGTTCCATTCTCTCTCTTATAGGGGAAGGAGAGTATGTCATTAGCACCGTCAGCTGTGCTTAATTGCCTCTGGTTACCTTGTCTCCCATGTCTTGTTGGGCTACTATCCATGAGCCCAGCCTGCCCTCTGGTGGTCCTTCCACATACCTTCCCCCCCAGGACCGAACCGGAGGGTCGGGCGCCAGACGCACAGTCTTGGTCGCGTCGGGACAGCGCGTCTGCATTCCCGTTCCTCGATCCGGCCCTGTGGATGACATGGAAAGAGAACGGTTGTAAAGACAAAAACCATCTGGCTATTCTGTTGTTATTGTTTCTCTTACCAGCCATCCACGTGAGGGGCGCATGGTCAGTAACTAATGCAAACCTCCGACCCAGTAGGTAGTACCGGAGATAATCGAGGGCCCACTTGATGGCTAAGGCCTCTTTCTCTACGGTCGCATACCTCTGTTCCCGATCGCTGAGCTTCCTACTAATGAAGAGAATCGGCTTCTCTTCTTCACCTTTACCCTGAGCTAGTACGGCCCCGAGTCCTGTATCCGAGGTGTCGACCTGCACAATGAACTCTTGTGAGAAGTCCGGAGCCTGTAGAACGGGATCAGAACACAGGCCATCTTTTAGCAATTGAAAGGCCTCTTCCGTCTCGTCTTTCCACTCTACCTGGTTTGGCAGGTTTTTCCTGATGAGGTTTGTGAGGGGGTTGGCAATGGTTGCATATCCCGGGATAAAACGGCGATAATATCCTGTTATCCCTAAGAAGGCCCGACCGTCTCGCTTGGTCCGGGGTCGAGGCCAGTCACGAATGGCCCTTGTCTTCTCTGCCTGTGGGCGTATTTTCCCATTCCCCACGGTGTACCCCAGGTATTCCGCTTCGGACAGGCCCAGGCAGCATTTATTTGGATTGGCTGTCAACCCTGTGGCTTCCAAACTCACGAGCACCGCCCGTAATCGCAGGAGGTGACTATCCCAGTCCTCGCTGTGGATGACCACATCGTCTATGTACGCCGCTGCATACTCTTGATGGGGCCGTAGAATGGCATCCATGAGGCGTTGGAAAGTTGCAGCGGCACCGTGCAGTCCGAAGGGCATCCTCACATACTGGAAAAGCCCCTCTGGGGTGGCGAAGGCAGTCTTTGGGCGATCCTCCGGAGCCACCGGCACTTGCCAATATCCCTTCGTCAAATCCAGGGTAGTGATGAACTTGGCCTTTCCTAAGCGCTCCAAGAGTTCATCCACGCGGGGCATGGGATACGCATCGAATGTAGAGATGGCATTCACGCGCCTAAAGTCGTTGCAGAGTCTCATACTACCATTCCTCGACAGGGTCTTCCATAGAGCAATTCAAACGGAGAGAATCCAGTGGATGCCTGGGGTACTTCTCGCAGGGCAAACATTAAGTGTGGGAGAAGCATGTCCAGTTTTTCCCGTCTCGGGACACCACTCTTCTCAACATGCTTTTAATCGTTTTGTTCAAGCGTTCACACAACCCGTCTGTTTGAGGGTGGAATATGCTTGTATGTTGAACCTGATATAACCGACACAAGTCCTTCATCAACCGGGACATGAACGGGGTTCCTTGATCGGTTAAGATAGTCTTGGGGAGGCCCACACGAGAGAACATCAGGAATAACTCCTTGGCAATTCCCTTTGACGACATGTTACGCAGGGGTATGGCCTCCGGGAACTTGGTAGCGTAATCTATAACCACTAGGATGTACTCGTGTCCTCTGGCGGATTTTGGGAGGGGTCCTACGAGGTCCATAGCTATGCGTTCAAAGGGAGTCTCTATGATGGGGAGAGGAATCAAAGGGTTACGTAGGTGTGGCCGTGGGGCTGTACGTTGACATTGATCACACGTCCTACAATACCTGGCCACATCCCGGGTGACCCGGGGCCAATAGAATCTCTGCATGATTCTGTCAATAGTCTTGTCTCGTGCCAGGTGTCCTCCTAGGACGTGGGAATGGGCTAACTGTAGAACTGTATCCCTGTA
Organism: Oncorhynchus mykiss; assembly: GCF_013265735.2. NCBI lineage: Eukaryota > Metazoa > Chordata > Actinopteri > Salmoniformes > Salmonidae > Oncorhynchus > Oncorhynchus mykiss. Next base: position 43,056,622 of record NC_048580.1, read on the forward strand.
TGGCCTAGGCACCATTAGTAATTCCTGGTTTTCCCCCCTTCGTCGTACGACCCAGTATAAGAGACCCCGCCTGATTGCATAGTAAGGAAGAGGGGGCTCACCTGATCCGTCGACGTTCCTCCCGTCGATCACCTTCACCTTCCTCATGGCCTCCCTTAGGTCTGGGTCTCTATGCTGCGAGGTGCCGAACTGTCCCTTTAATTCCTGGGGCAGGTTGACCTCGGTAGAGGGATGTGGAGGATGTTCCACATCCCCATCAGGGGTGACCGAGGAGAATCCCTTCCAGGTTCCCTCCTCGGATGGAGCTTCAAATATATCCCTTAGCGCCTGGTTGCTCCTTTCTTCCTGCGTTGTGTATAACCCTTCACATGTGTCTTCATCGGTGGTTTCCTGGAATATCTGTCGTAAACGTTGGGTCGCTATTTCTTCCTCTGCCGCAGAGGACGAGGACGCGGCTATGTCTCCTTGTAGGACTACTACCTCTGGCTTGGATTTTCTCTTCTTTCCTGTCCCTCTTCTTCCCGTGCATAACGTCATCTGCCGAAGCTCCTTATATAGGGGACAGTCTCTCCCGATCAATAATGGCACCTTCAGCTGGGGCACTTTCCCTGCCCTGACTGTACACCTTCCTTTTGGAGTGAGAATAGGCAGATTCACAGTGGGGTAATAGTGGGTGTCTCCATGGATACAGGATACGGCTACTTTGTCTGGTAGCAGTGCTGCGGAGGTCACCATCCACTCCTCTACTAACGTAACCATACTTCCCGAGTCGAGAATAGCTACCACATCTTGTCCTTCGACTCGCACCGGAATCTCTGAGGCTGGGGCTATCTCTGCTAACCAACAGTGTTGATCCTGCCCCCTCAAAACGGGATGTGTGGGGATAGGCAGTGATGACTCCGTGACCATGGGCTCATCCTTGCTAGGACATTGTGGGGCATAATGGTTGGGAGACTGACATTTATAACACCGACCCTGCTGTGTGGTGGCTGACTTCTCCCACCGCCGGGGGGGGTTTGGACGTTTCGGCGGCGGGCGCGCCGGGATGAGTCGTGGTACGGGATTGGAAGACTCCTTCCGTTCCTCCTTGTCACTTTTTAACAACTCCCCTGTAGACCGATATGTTTCTACCGCCTGGGCTATGTCGTCGGCTGACAACGGGTTGGCTTGCCCCACAACCCTTTTTAAGTCACTGGGTAATTCTCTCAATATCTTGTCCACTACGAGAGTCTCTATCACATGTCCTACTCCCTTTCCAGGTTCTAGCCACTGATTCGTCAGTCGTATTAATGCGAAGATCTGGGCACGGACGGGTTGATCAGCTGTATAGGTCCATTGATGGAATTTTACAGCCCTATCTCTGGCAGTCAGTTGGTACCGGGACAGGATCTCCGTTTTTAGTCGCCCATAGTCCGCAGCTTCGCGGGAATCCAGGTCAAAATAGGCTTCCTGAGCCACCCCGGTCAAAAGAGGGGCTAATGCGCTCGCCCATTCTGTGGGCGGCCACTCTTCCAAGGTGGCCGTCCTTTCGAAGGTCATGAGAAATGCCTCAATATCATCCTCCTTGGAGAGACGAGGTAAGATGGCGTGAGCAGCCGCTCTTGGCTTAACTCTAGGTTCTTCTCGTCGGCTCAGCTGTTGTTGCAGGAGTTCTATGGTTGTCTGCTGTGCCGTGATCAATTGTTGTAGTAGGGCGTTATCCATCGTTCTTAAATGGTTCCTCCGGGTCTACTGGAAGAATCTTGATTTACTCACTTATCCTTGTGTCACTCGTCCACCTAATGCCCGCATCCTCCACCAATGTGAGCGGCCCCAGTATTTGGGCGTCACTCTAAAGCGGGAAGGTGGAATAAACGAGTCAGGAGTAAGTTTTCTTGATTGAACACAGTTCTCTATTGAGGGCATTGGGTCAACACAAACACTCCAACATAATCAATGAAAATCTTCCAAGGAAAAACATACATCTTCTTCTCCAGATGAAACAAGAACATAATAGGATTATCTTTAAACTACAACAAAAAGTCACGGGATTGTCACCGTCTTAGTGGTTCTTCCTGGATAGCTCCTCTCTCTCTGTGGCCATCTTCCAGAGATAGTTTCCCCCCCCCAGTCTGCTGGTTCCATTCTCTCTCTTATAGGGGAAGGAGAGTATGTCATTAGCACCGTCAGCTGTGCTTAATTGCCTCTGGTTACCTTGTCTCCCATGTCTTGTTGGGCTACTATCCATGAGCCCAGCCTGCCCTCTGGTGGTCCTTCCACAATGCGCTATGCAGAAATATCTCCATGATTTCCTGGTTGTCAAAATTCTAATAGTTTGCCTAATTTTAGTTTGTGACAAAACAAGCAAGTATAGTGTAGAGAATCACTATACTATCTAAACCGCTGTGAAATGTATTTTCCAAAATATTGTAATGTTCAGTTTTTTAAGCTAATAGATGAAAAAAAACCTTAAGCACAGAAAGCATAGAAATAGCACACATATAGTTGAAGTCGGAAGTTTACATACACCAACTACATTTAAACTCAGTTTTTCACAATTCCTGACATTTAATACCAGTAAACATTCCATGTCTTAGGTCAGTTAGGATCACCACTTTATTTTAAGAATGTGAAATGTCATAATAATAGTAGAGAGAATTATTTATTTCAGCTTTTATTTCTTTCATCACATTCCCAGTGGGTCAGAAGTTTACATACACTCAATGAGTATTTGGTAGCATTGCCTTTAAATTGTTTAGCTTGGGTCAAACATTTTGGATAGCCTTCCACAAGCTTCCCACAATAAGTTGGGTGAATTTTGGCCCATTCCTCCTGACAGAGCTGGTGTAACTGATTCAGGTTTGTAGGCCTCCTTGCTCACACACGCTTTTTCAGTTCTGCCCACATTTTTTTCCTATGGGATTGAGGTCAGGGCTTTGTAATGGCCACTGCAATACCTTGACTTTGTTGTCCTTAAGCCATTTTGCCACAACTTTGGAAGTATGCTTGGAGTCGTTGTGCATTTGGAAGACCCATTTGCGACCAAGCTTTAACTTCCTGACTGATGTCTTAAATTGTTGCTTCAATATATCCACATCATTTTCCTGCCTCATGATGCCATCTATTTTGTGAAGTGCACCAGTCCCTCCTGCAGCAAAGCACCCCCACAACATGATGTTGCCACCCCGTGCTTCACGGTTGGGATGGTGTTCTTCGGCTTGCAAGCCTCCCCCTTTTTCCTCCAAACATAATGATGGTCATTATGGCCAAACAGTTCTATTTTTGTTTCATCAGACCAGAGGATATTTCTCCAAAAAGTATGATATTTGTCCCCATGTGCAGTTGCAAACCGTAGTCTGGCTTATTTATGGTGGTTTTGGAGCCTTGGCTTCTTCCTTGCTGAGCGGCCTTTCGGGTTATGTCGATATAGGACGCGTTTTACTGTGGATATAGATACTTTTGTACCTGTTTCCTCCATCATCTTCACAAGGTCCTTTGCGGTTGTTCTGGGATTGATTTGCACTTTTCGCACCAAAGTATGTTCATCTCTAGGAGACAGAACGCGTCTCCTTCCTGAGCGGTATGACAGCTGCATGGTCCCATGGAGTTTATACTTGCGTACTATTGTTTGTACAGATGAACGTGGTACACCTCCAATTGACTCAAATGATGTCAATTAGCCTATCAGAAGCTTTTAAAGCCATGACATAATTTTCTGGAATTTTTCAAGCTGTTTAAAGGCACAGTCAACTTAGTGTATGTAACCTTCTGACCCACTGGAACAGTGATACAGTGAATTATAAGTGAAATAATCTGTCTGTAAACAATTGTTGGAAAAATGACCTGTGTCATGCCACTTAGTAGATGTCCTAACCGACTTGCCAAAACTATAGTTTGTTAACAAGAAATTTGTGGAGTGGTTGAAAAACAAGTTTTAATGACTCCAACCTAAGTGTATGTAAACTTTCGACTTCAACGGTAGAACAGAGCTACCGCTTCTTAGACTTGCTTTCAATAATAATGACACACATTTCTATGTGAATTTGGTCAGGTTACAGCTTTAAATAATTTGTCTTGCCCATTCACCCTCTGAATGGAACACATACACAATACATGTCTGAATTGTCTCATGGCTTGAAAATCCTTCTAACCTGTCTCCTCCCCTTCATCTACACTGATTGGAGTGGATTTAGCAGTTGACATCAATAAGGAATCACAGCTTTCACTTATATTCACCTGGTCACACTGTCATGGAAAGAACAGGTGTTCCTAATGTTTTGTTCACTCAGTGAAGGAAGTAATGTGGTCCCAAAAAACAATCACGGCTGAATTAATGAGAAATATTCAACAGTATTTGTTTTCAAGTTGTGCTTTTTTGATGTTTACATATGTGACCCGTTACTAGGAAACTAGGCATATGTCGCGGGTCACTACTTCACAGGAGAGCCGTTTGAACGTAAACCTTTTTAATCAAAATGCTTTTTTGGGCAGAAATGACTTCCCGAACATGTGAACTTTCATGTGCCTTAATTACAAACTTGTATGCCATCTGTAAATACAAATAACAAATTGTTAAGTTATGAGCCTAGTTGGTTAAGCCACAGAAAAACCGTCCCGCTAGCTATGATTGGCTGAGATAATGAGTGGGCTGGACATGCCGAGAGATGAGTTTGGATTGGTCTGCCATTGAGCACGCATCTGTCTATTTTAGCTGGTCAGTAGGTAATCGTGTCTAATGCTGTTTTTTTTTTGCATGAATCGAGTATTAAAACTTAACGAAAGACTTGACCATGACTTCCCTGCCACCAACACGCACCCATTACAGTACAGTGCCGTGCGAAAGTATTCGGCCCCCTTGAACTTTGCGACCTTTTGCCACATTTCAGGCTTCACACATAAAGATATAAAACTGTATTTTTTTGTGAACAATCAACAACAAGTGGGACACAATCATGAAGTGGAACGACATTTATGGGATATTTCAAACTTTTTTAACAAATCAAAAACTGAAAAATTGGGCGTGCAAAATTATTCAGCCCCTTTACTTTCAGTGTAGCAAACTCTCTCCAGAAGTTCAGTGAGGATCTCTGAATGATCCAATGTTGACCTAAATGACTAATGATGATAAATACAATCCACCTGTGTGTAATCAAGTCTCCGTATAAATGCACCTGCACTGTGATAGTCTCAGAGGTCCGTTAAAAGCGCAAAGAGCATCATGAAGAACAAGGAACACACCAGGCAGGTCCGAGATAATGTTGTGAAGAAGTTTAAAGCCGGATTTGGTTGCAAAAAGATTTCCCAAACTTTAAACATCCCAAGGAGCACTGTGCAAGCGATAATATTGAAATATAGTATCAGTATCAGAGTATCAGACCACTGCAAATCTACCAAGACCTGGCCGTCCCTCTAAACTTTCAGCTCATACAAGGAGAAGACTGATCAGAGATGCAGCCAAGAGGCCCATGATCACTCTGGATGAACTGCAGAGATCTACAGCTGAGGTGGGAGACTCTGTCCATAGGACAACAATCAGTCGTATATTGCACAAATCTGGCCTTTATGGAAGAGTGGCAAGAAGAAAGCCATTTCTTAAAGATATCCATAAAAAGTGTCGTTTAAAGTTTGCCACAAGCCACCTGGGAGACACACCAAACATGTGGAAGAAGGTGCTCTGGTCAGATGAAACCAAAATTGAACTTTTTGGCAACAATGCAAAACGTTATGTTTGGCGTAAAAGCAACACAGCTGAACACACCATCCCCACTGTCAAACATGGTGGTGGCAGCATCATGGTTTGGGCCTGCTTTTCTTCAGCAGGGACAGGGAAGATGGTTAAAATTGATGGGAAGATGGATGGAGCCAAATACAGGGCCATTCTGGAAGAAAACCTGATGGAGTCTGCAAAAGACCTGAGACTGGGACGGAGATTTGTCTTCCAACAAGACAATGATCCAAAACATAAAGCAAAATCTACAATGGAATGGTTCAAAAATAAACATATCCAGGTGTTAGAATGGCCAAGTCAAAGTCCAGACCTGAATCCAATCGAGAATCTGTGGAAAGAACTGAAAACTGCTGTTCACAAATGCTCTCCATCCAACCTCACTGAGCTCGAGCTGTTTTGCAAGGAGGAATGGGAAAAAATGTCAGTCTCTCGATGTGCAAAACTGATAGAGACATACCCCAAGCGACTTACAGCTGTAATCGCAGCAAAAGGTGGCGCTACAAAGTATTAACTTAAGGGGGCTGAATAATTTTGCACGCCCAATTTTTCAGTTTCTGATTTGTTAAAAAAGTTTGAAATATCCAATAAATGTCGTTCCACTTCATGATTGTGTCCCACTTGTTGTTGATTCTTCACAAAAAAAAACAGTTTTATATCTTTATGTTTGAAGCCTGAAATGTGGCAAAAGGTCGCAAAGTTCAAGAGGGCCGAATACTTTGGCAAGGCACTGTAACTGTGCCCCTGGCAACATATTAAATAAGTTTTTTTTGCTGACGTTTAGTGACACCGGCCATATTCAACCGCCGTTGAGTGCTCGTAAATTCATCAGTTATTCTGCGCTCAGGCACACTAAGACGAGAGTGCTCTGAAACAGTTGTTGCAGTGAAGTTCTATTGAAATGGATACTTGCATGGTCAAGTCTTTTGTTCATTTTTGTTACGTTCCCCAGTTTATGTGTTGTAGTTTGTGTATTTGCATGTGTTTTATTTCAGGAAATGGCTTCCTGAAATCCCTCAAGCAGCTGATTGGTCGACTCCAGGGCTAATTGGAGAGCTGACCCCGCCCCCTCGTCATGACACTGCTGTCTCCAATTACCCATTCAATCTGAAGCTATATAAAAGCCAGTGTCCTGTATTGCATAGAGAGATTTGGAGGTAGAGATTGCGGAGAGAGATTTTGCTAGAGAGATTTTTGGAGGTAGGGATTGCATAGAGAGATTTTTGGAGGTAGGGATTGCATAGAGAGATTTTTGGAGGTAGGGATTGCATAGAGAGATTTGGAGGTAGAGATTGCTGAGAGAGATTTTGCTAGAGAGATTTTTGGAGGTAGGGATTGCATAGAGAGATTTTGGAGGTAGGGATTGCTGAGAGAGTTTTTGCTAGAGGTTGATTTTGCTGGGAGTTCATTGCTGGGAGTGGGTATGTTCTGAGTTTGTTGCTCAGGTAGAGCTTAGTTGATATCCTTTGTTTCTTAGTTTGTTTGTAAAATTGTGTAATATTCTGTTTCATTTGTTCCCAGGGGGGAAGGGGAAGGCACCTTGGGAGTGCTTAGGCAAGAGGCCCGCGGGCATACATATACCCGTAGTATATTCACTGTCTAGGCACACTAGGTAAGACCTGGGCGGACCACCCCCTGTATTTTGGTTAGGGCACCAGGTGGTGCTAAATTAGGTAAAAGTGGTAAGGCAGGTAAGATAGGAGAGGGGGGGCTTTGAGATTTACTTTCTTTGCTTTGGTTCCGTCCAGCCCCTTTTCCCCATATTACCGTGTAAAGGAATAAAGTCCTTGTAAAACGGTACCACATTCTGCCTGTTGTCATTCTTACTCGCACCTACAGTCCATACCTCTTTCGCTTCACAGAGAGTTTAGTTGTAGCAGGGGGTTGCGTTCCCTCTTCATAGAGGCGTGCGTAACATAATGGGGGCTCATCCGGGATCTTTCCATTAAACCCACCGGACCCTGCTGCTCTGAGTTCTCTGTGTTTAGTGATTGAGGTGTGATGGTAGGTTGTGAGTTTGGATGACTTGTTTAGTTAGGGTGTTCAGGAGACTGCATTGTATAAGATGGCTGCATCAGCCATCTCTAATTTTTTTGAAGCGCCCCTAAAAATGTGTTGGAATATGTCAGTAAGATGCGGGAGAGACTGCACACCGCATGTGAGTTAGCCCAAAAGTCTCTCTCCTCGTCTCAAAAACGCATGAAGTTGCATTATGACAAAAAGGCTGTTGGCCGTTCATTTGCACCAGGGGATCAAGTTTTAGTTTTGTTGCCAATCCCTGGCTCATCTCTGTCAGCACGTTTTTCTGGACCATATCTGGTGGAAAAGAAAATCAATGACACCAATTATGTGATAAAGACACCAGATCGAAGGCGTTCTTCCCGTGTGTGTCATGTTAACATGCTGAAAACGTATTATGTGCGCGATTCTCCCGACAGCTCCTCAAGTAAGCCGGTCCAGCCCGCCGTCTCCAGTGTGGCTGCGGTGGTGCTGAAGCCTGGCTGGGACCTAGATGAGGATAAGGAGGACGGGTTGGAGTTACGCCATACGTTACAGCAAGGTGAACGCCTATGTAATTCAGAGATGCTGAAGAAGTTACCCTCTCAAATGGAACATTTGGAAAGCGATCAAACTAAGGATCTTATCCTATTGATAAACACTTTTCTCAGTGTGTTTCAGGACATTCCAAGTTGCACATCCATCTTGGAACATGACGTGGATGTGGGGAACGCTGTTCCTATACGTCAGCATCCGTACCGGGTTAATGCTAAGAAAAGGGAGGTAATGAAAAGTGAGGTAGCTTATTTATTACAGAATGACATGGCAAAACCCAGTAACAGCTCCTGGAGTTCCCCATGTATTCTTGTTCCTAAGCCTGACGGTACATCCCGCTTATATACGGACTATCGTCGCGTAAATGCAGTTACAAAGTCTGATTCTTTTCCTCTACCTCGCTTAGATGACTGTATTGATAGAATAGGCTCTGCTGCTTACGTTAGTAATAGATTTGTTAAAAGGTTATTGGCAGGTGCCTCTGACCTCTCGAGCTTCTGACATATCGGCTTTTGTTACGCCAGATAACTTTGTGCAATACACTGTGATGCCATTTGGCATGTGTAATGCACCTGCTACTTTTCAGCGGCTAGTTAACATTGTGTTTGCAGATCTGCCAAATTGTACTGCTTACCTTGACGATGTGGTGATTCATTCGTCTACTTGGTCTGATCATCTCTCCACTTTGAAAAGTGTGTTTCAGCGGTTGGAGAATGCTTCTTTAACCCTCAATTTGGCCAAGTGTGAGTTTGGGAAGGCTACAGTGACTTACTTAGGTAAACAAGTGGGACGAGGTCAAGTGCGCCCAGTAACTGGCAAAGTGGAAGCAATTGTTGCTTTTCCTGCTCCCACTACTCGCCGCCAGTTGCGCAGATTCCTGGGGATGGTAGGGTACTATCGTACCTTCTGTAAGAATTTCTCAACGGTAGTAGCTCCCCTTTCATCTCTGCTTAGTCCCACGGTACCATTCAAGTGGTCCAAGGACTGTAACTACGCTTTTGAGTCCGCTAAAGCGCTACTTTGTAGTGCCCCAGTGCTTGCCGCCCCCAACTTTGACAAACCTTTTAAGTTGGAGGTAGATGCTAGTATAGTGGGGGTGGGAGCGGTTCTCTTACAGGAAGATGAAGACGGTGTGGATCGGCCCGTCAGTTTCTTCTCCCGTAAGTTCAACTCGTGTCAGTCAAGGTACTCTACAATTGAACAAGAGACGCTGGCTTTATTGCTTGCCTTACAGTTCTTTGAGGTATATGTGGGCTCCAGTGCCTTGCCTGTTATGGTCTTCACGGACCATAATCCATTGGTGTTCTTGAAGCAAATGTACAACCAGAACCGCCGCCTTATGCGGTGGGCTCTGATTGTACAAGGATATAATGTACAGATAGCTTATGTGAAGGGCTCGGCGAATGTGGTTGCTGACGCTCTATCACGGGTTTACTAACTGGGGAAGCGATGGCTTTTGTTATTGCAAAACTAGGTTTGCAATTTTTGTGGTGGGCGTGTTACGTTCCCCAGTTTGTGTTGTAGTTTGTGTATTTGCATGTGTTTTTATTTCAGGAAATGGCTTCCTGAAATCCCTCAAGCAGCTGATTGGTCGACTCCAGGGCTAATTGGAGAGCTGACCCCGCCCCCTCGTCAAGACACAGCTGTCTCCAATTACCCATTCAATCTGAAGCTATATAAAAGCCAGTGTCCTGTATTGCATAGAGAGATTTGGAGGTAGAGATTGCTGAGAGAGATTTTGCTAGAGAGATTTTTGGAGGTAGGGATTGCATAGAGAGATTTTGGAGGTAGGGATTGCTGAGAGAGATTTTGCTAGAGAGATTTTGCTGAGGTCATTGCTGAGAGAGTTTTTGCTAGATGTTGATTTTGCTGGGAGTTCATTGCTGGGAGTGGGTATGTTCTGAGTTTGTTGCTCAGGTAGAGCTTAGTTGATATCCTTTGTTTCTTAGTTTGTTTGTAAAATTGTGTAATATTCTGTTTCATTTGTTCCCACGGGGGAAGGGGAAGGCACCTTGGGAGTGCTTAGGCAAGAGGCCCGCGGGCATACATATACCCGTAGTATATTCACTGTCTAGGCACACTAGGTAAGACCTGGGCGGACCACCCCCTGTATTTTGGTTAGGGCACCAGGTGGTGCTAAATTAGGTAAAAGTGGTAAGGCAGGTAAGATAGGAGAGGGGGGGCTTTGAGATTTACTTTCTTTGCTTTGGTTCCGTCCAGCCCCTTTTCCCCATATTACCGTGTAAAGGAATAAAGTCCTTGTAAAACGGTACCACATTCTGCCTGTTGTCATTCTTACTCGCACCTACAGTCCATACCTCTTTCGCTTCACAGAGAGTTTAGTTGTAGCAGGGGGTTGCGTTCCCTCTTCATAGAGGCGTGCGTAACAATTTTTAATATGTGATTCATTAAAAAAATCCTTGTTACACAGGATTACCTACTGACCCTCTCAAATAGACAGAAACGTGCTTTATGACAAACCAATCCAAATTCATCTCTCGGCATGTCCAGCCTACTCATTATCTCAGCCAATCATGGCTAGAGGGACAGTTGCTGACTTTCTGTGGCTTAACCAACTAGCCTAATAATTTAACATTTTTATTTGAATTTACTGTTAAGTAGTGACCCGTGACATATGCCTAGTTTCCTGAACGGGTAACATATGTGACTGGGGGTTACAGCATTTCTTGCACATGACTCTTCAATTTAGACAAGTGTGTCTAGGTAAGCGTCTTCTAATATTTATTAAATATTTTTATGTGAACATTTATGTGAAATTCCTCTTTACCTGGAATTTGTCCTTATTATACACTATTACTTTTACTTTTACTATACTACTTACTGTTTAGCACATTACCCCACATGTGAATCGTTCAAGAGATGAGTAGGGATGGCTTAAGAGGGTGTAAATAATGCTCAATGGTTGTAGACAAAGAAGAGCTCTCCAGTAGGTACAAACATATTCAAAGGCCATTTTGTCAAAAGTGAATTTACAGGTTTGTCATCTTTCAAAGCAGAATTACTTTCCCATTGTTCCTCAAATACAGTGTATAATATAACATTTTGTAGCTCTTTGTCTCCACTTTTATCTAATGTAAAAATACCATTTCAAATTTTGCTACATAAGACCGATTTGAGCCGGTTGGTGCCCTTTTCTCAAAAGTTGTATTCATAACTCTAGAGGTTAACTGTAATCGAAGAAAACATTCTTATCTTAGCCTGCAGCAACCATTGAAATCCTTCAATCTTCATTACAGCCTCATTGCCCTCCAAGTCAGAAAAGTCCAATTGACAAGAAACTTGGAACTTATACAGTCCATGGTATCACCACCCAAGATAAAAATGAGTCATGGCTTAGCTTGCTACAGTGACTACATCAAGCATGTCTCACAGCATTTCAATTAAGGTTGACTAATATCTATAGCTCCTAATAGATGAGATGTATTCAGACAGTATAGGAAACATCTCCATCAAGATTTTAGTTGACTTGTTGTGTGTGTGATTGTGTGTGTGTGTGTGCGTGCGTGGCACTAGCTGCACTCAGGCCAGCCCAGCCCAGCATCAGAAGACAAATGACTATAGCATGTGTCAAGGTGAAACATGATTCCTAAAGTGATTTTAATGGAGCAGACAGGGGCAGAGTATTGACTGTCTGTGGAAGCTGGATCAGGCCTTTAATGCATCCTGACAGGGAAACGACTTACATTTTTCATGATGCTATTTGTCAAGGGTATTACTAGCATGACAGGTTGACAAAGCTACATGATATTTATATACAATCATTGTGTCATTGAAGTTCAACAGTCATAGAGAATCATTCTAGGGTTGAAAGGGCCGGTTCCATCACAGAAGGGCAAACAAAATCCATCCTATAAAACAACATCTTTTGAGATATTTCTTTAGGTATTTGCTCAGAATTATGTTTCTAGGCGTGATGATGATGATGATGATGAGTGTGGTTGTGGTAATGATGAAGACTATGACGAGGAGGACGACACTCAATAAAACAACAATCCTTCCCATGTACCTCATTTCAGTATCTTTGTCACCTCAAAACGGCTTTTGTTTCTACATGATGTTATTTTGTTTTGAAAAATGTAAAACAAAAATGTAGAACAAGCTCACAAAGACAGTTGAAAATATAAGTTAAAGAGTCATTTAGGCAGTCACAAGGTTAACTCTGCTATTAAAATGCATTCATTCTGCCTAAAGACTTGCATCTGTCTGACATGGAAGTGAAGTTTCAGTCTCGGCAGTGTGATACACCACCATCCTCCTCAGGGAATGTCTTTAGCTGGCTTTTTAATTATCTGACTGATTTCTAAATGAGTTTTTTTTAACCTCCAAAAACGAATAATAACAATAGACAGTGACGGATCTAGAGATAATTAAATAAGCCCGTGTGGTAGATGGAAGACAGCCTGTTCCATATTCAACTCTTTGGAGATTACTAGCCCCAGTTAGAGGGAAAATGGAAGAAATAAAAACAACTTGTAAACCAATTACACGAAACAATCAATCTAAGGTGTTTGGAAATATTTTTTTTTAAAGGGGCCCATAAACTCAGCATAAACAATTTGGTCTATTTCCTCATGGCAATTTACAGTGCCTTCAGAAAGAATTCATACCCCTTGACTTATTTCACATTTTGTTGAGTTACAGCCTGAATTCAAAATGGGTTAAATATAATTGTTTTCTTACCCATCTACACACAATACCCATAATAATAAAGTTAAAATGTGTTTTCAGAAATGTTTGCATTTTGTTTGCAGTTTTGCATTTTTATTAATACAGAAACATCTCATTTCCATAAGTATTCAGTCAATACATGTCAGAATCACCTTTGGCAGAGATTACAGCTTTGAGTCTTTCTGGGTAAGTCTGTAAGAGCTTTGCCCACCTGGATTGTACAATATTTGCACATTAATCTTTTTTAAATTCTTCAAACCCTGTCAAGTTGGTTGTTGATCATTGCTAGAAAGTCATTTTTAAGTCTTGCCATATATTTTCAAGACGATTTAAGTCAAAACTGTGACGAAAGTAGGCCACTCAGGAACATTCAATGTTGTCTTGGTAATCAACTCCAGGGTATATTTGTCTGTGTGTTTCAGGTTAGTGTCCTGCTGAAAGGGGAATTTGTCTACCAGTGTCTGTTGGATTTGCAAAAACATAACACTTTGTATTCCAGACATAAAGTGCATTTCTTTGCCACATTTTCAGCAGTTTTACTTTAGTGCCTTAATGCAAACAGGATGCATGTTTTGGAATATTTTAACCCTGTACAGGCTTCCTTTCCATTTTGTAATTTAGGTTAGTATTGTGGAATAACTACAATGTTGTTGATCAATCCTCATCTTTCTCTGATCACAGCCATTAAACTCTAACTGTTTTAAAGTCACCATTGCCCGCATGGTGAAATCCCTGAGTGGTGTCCTACCTCTCCGGCAACTGAGTTGTAGTGACTGGGTGTATTGATACACCATTCAAGACATTTCAGCTTTTCATTTTTGATTATTTGTAAAAATGTCTAAAAACACAATTTCACTTTGACATTATGGGGCATTGTGTGTAGGCCAGTGAAACATCTCAATTTAATCCATTTTAAATTCAGGCTGTAACAGAACAAAATGTGAAAAATTCAAGGGGTGTGAATACTTTCTGAAGGAACTGTATGACAATGACAATGCACTATTTTATTGATTACATTACTTTTATTTGGCTATGCATTTGGTGGTGAATTTTTAACCCTTGTATTGATTCCGAATTCATAATGATGCGTGACATAATGAAGGTGATGAGGATGTTCCTTACCATAACATTGATAGATGATTGCAATAAGTCTGAATCTTTTTCCTGACCTTTTAAAACTTGAACACTAATTCCTCAATCATGATGAAACACTACTCTTAAAAACAAACCATCCCTCATTTGCCGACTGTATTTCTGTCTACGACTGCATAACCATCAAACCAATCCCATATGCCACAGACCACAACCACTGGGACCTGGGAGCTGAATCCACTGGGACCGCCCAGTAGAAATGCATCATTATTACCCCAAGAAAAAAAACCTGCACAGCTGTCTTGGACACGAGCTACAGAGGGGACCCACAAACAACACACGCAGATAATAACTCATCTGTTATGTTGCACATTCACCACAACAGTTTGCTGCCTCTGTTGGAGTGACCCAGCCATCTCTGAGTATTTGGCAGGATGTAGTGTCTTCCAAGCCCTTCAGGATAAGGACATGTTTCTCTCAGGAGACTTAATTGTTGGTGGAGAGTCATGCGTTTCCCGCCGAGTCACAGTACAGGGACAGCATCCTGGTGCCCTGGCCTTTTCTTTTTCTTCTTTTTTTTTTGTTTTACCTCACAGAGCAGGTGTTCTTGCTCTCCTATTGTTACACCCCCCACCTCCACCCCACCCCACCAAGAGATGCATGATGACTATGGAAAAGATGCTGAGAACTTAAAACATGGTCTGTGTGGCTGAAGCTTTATCCATCAAAAAGCATCCAAGCCCCAAGGGGACTAACAACCCAAACCAGTGCCCAGTAACAATCTGCCATAACGATTATTTGCATTTGAGAAAAGTGCTGGTTCACAGTTCATAAACTGGTGTGGCTACCTTGTGTCACTAAACATTACTTACCCACTATGTGTGTTTTGCCGGAGTTGAAAGCAAATAGCCTGATGAACATCGGGACAGGTCAATATGGCTTGTTCAATATAATAAAACACATGAGTTAATGTTGCTTGAAAGTGCTTCAATAGCTTCCGTTCCATGATTTGTATCAATATTTTAGAATAGGAATGAGAACAGAACTGATCTGCTATAAGCATGATCGTGGCACTATATGAAACAAACAGCCTTATTTATCTTCATAACTATCCTGCTAGAGAGCTGCCAGAGAATACTGGGCTCTCAAATGTAGCTGCAGTAAATAACAAGGAAATGTGAATGGTAAATAAAAATTGGTAAGCCTCAGTTCTCATAACTTCAGTCCTTCCTCACGACGAAAGATGCATATCTGGGTTGGTTTTTATCTGTTCTTTGTTCTCTATTCATTATTTCTTTTCAGGACTAGGACCACAGTACTTCACTCATACATTATGATTATATTTGACTGTAACGTGAGGTTGTTTTTACGTTAACTCAGTACTGGAATGCCAACTTTATAATCACTACTGTACATTTCAAAAGATATATACTGATTAGGTTTCTAGTTTAATTAGGTTTCATGGAATACTCCACACCCAACAGTTAAAAATATAATTCATGTGTGATTGCAAATTGTCCGAAGGAGGTTTGGTCACAATGTATTTGGTATTTTATTATGGTCCCCATTAGCTGTTGTGAAAGTAGCAGCTACTCTTCCTGGGGTCCACACAAAACATGACATAATGCAGAACAGCTCAAAGACAGACCTACATAAAAAAAATGTAAAAGACACACGTAGCCTGTAATTGTTAGGGAGCTTTATGAGAGAAGGTGAAGCAAACTTGCACATTTTATTATCCATCAGACAAAGGTGATTGTCTCAAAGGATCGAGGGATACAGTCCCTGGTACTGTATGATATCAATCCTATTCTCTGCACAAAACTCCATATTACTTAGTGAGCAACTAGCGATTACGAGTGATGGAAAACGTGTGACAAATCTCACTAGTCTTTAGAAGGTTCATCACAGGCATCTCTGCAAATGAATGTTGAAAGGCAATTTGAGCATGGCATACAAATTACACTCTTTAAGAAAAACAGATTTCCTGCTGATATTTCCCCCAAAACGTTGTTATGAGGAATCAGATGCTAAAACAAGAATGCAACTGTCACTATGTAACTGGCATAAACTGAATTCATCTTAATGCATGATACTGTCCCCCTTAAAAATCCATATTTACCATCTCATTAGGAAATTAGTTGTAACTCCAAAAGTGAGTAGTACAACAGACATAGTACACATACTGGCAGACTGTCTATGAATAATAATCCATTTTTTTATATTGTCCATTTTCTCCTGATTATAATAAAGTAATATTCACCGTGGCAACAGCTGTTACCTGTATTGGTGTTTACTGTCAGCAGTTCCCAGACCTGATGATATTTTAAGTAGAATTGAGTTATGAATGAGAGATTAATGACCATGTGGTCCGTCACATTCAAAACAATCAATCACATCAGAAAATAACTGCCTTTGAGGTGCTTAATTAGGCTAGAGTAAACAAGACAAAATCACCACAAGACAATACAACTTTAGTTGTCCAACAGTTACAATGGAAATCTGTATTCTGCTCTGCTCTCAACCCGGTTCATCACAGTTAATCTCTCATCAACCCTCAACCAGGAAAGACTGGCATGCATGTTGTTGATGTTAGTTCTGTATGTGCTGTTAAGGGCGCTGTTTTGAGCCAGATGCAGCTTTGCTAGGCCTTTCTTTGCTGCACTTGACCATATTACCGGACAGTAATGAAGATGGGACCAGAGGCTTAAAAACTAGTACAGTTGATTTTTGTGTCAAAAACGCAGAACATTGTTTTATAACAGACATACCTCCCCATCTTCACAACAACTTTGTCAATATGACTTGGCCATGGTAATTGACCATCCAATGTTATACCTAGGAGATTAGGTTCCTCAACTTTCTCAATGGTCACACCATTTATACCCAAATCCAGTTGAGGTTTAGATCTTAGAGAATGTTTTGAACCAAATAGAATGCTTTTAGTTTCAGACCTATTTAAGAAGAGTTTATTTTTAACCACCCATTCCTTATTTAGAATTTCAGTGAGCGCACTGGCTTTGGTTGCTGGCATGTAGAGTGTGGAATCATCCTCATACATGATCATTCTAGCTTTGTGTAAGACCAGTGTTAAATAATTTGTGAAATAAAAAATCAAGATGAGTAACGGCCCAAGGCAACTGCCCTGAAGGACACCGCATTGTACATATGATGATAGAGAAGCTTCCATTGAAGAACACTAGATTATATTGGATAAATAACTCTCCAACCATGTGATGGCAGGTCATGTAAAACCATAGCAAGTGAGTTTCTTCAATAACAATTTATGACCAATAACATCAAAGGCTGCACTGAAATCTAACAATACAGGTCCAACTATCATCTTATTATCCATTTATTTTAACCAATCATTTGTCATCTGAGTCAGAGCAGTACAAATTGAGTGTCCTGCTGAAAGTCAATAGTTTACTTGTTCTGTGAAAAATAACGGATTCGGTCAAACAATTCTCTCCATCAGTTTATTCCATCAACGGCTGTTAGAGCCAGCAAAGGGTGCTTTACTATTTTTAGGCAGTGGAATTACTTTAGCTTCCTTCCACACCTGTGTATACAGTAATTTAGGATGTGGTTAAAAATATAGCAAATAGGGATGGCAAAACAGTCTGCTATCATTCTCAATAGTTTCCCATCAAGATTGTCTAAACCTGGTGACTTATCATTATTGATGGATAACAGTTTTTCCACCTCTCCTACACTAACTTGACCAAATTCAAAACAGCAATCATTTTCTTTCATTATTAGATACAGTATGTAATACAAAGATGGCTCACGGTTCAATGTTCGAATAAAAACATGAGCTGGCGCAGACCCCCCAAAAAGTTGCTTGAGGTGCTGACTAACGGCGAGTAAACTGTCAAAATAAATAGAGTCGCACACTCTATAGACAAACTCCCAGTAATTTAGTCGGTAAACCACCAATGTTTCGGCATCACTTTGCCTTCTTCAGGGTAATGTCACAAATGCTTGAACCAGGTTATGTAAACAAACAGTGCAATTAGTGCAACCAATGACAATAGGGTGATGAGAATGAAAACAAATTCAACTGTTAACAGACAATAGTTTACAGCATGTTGAATATATTTAATTGTTTACATTTCATTAAATCTTTGTTACATGTAATATTTTTGTTCAACCTTAATGAACTGTAAAATAAGCATCATCAACGTAGGGACCATCTGTGCACCCAAGATGTTCCCTATATAAAAGAGCTTTTAAATTATACATAGTAAAAGCATCAACATACATTACAACATACATCAAGCATCCTCAACAAAGGAAACATCTTGGGTGCACAGATACTCCCTTTGTTGATGATGCTTATTATACATGGATGTTTTTTTTACTATGTACAATATCTAATTATGTTGTAATATGACAGCCTAATTTATTCAACATGCTGTAAACTACTGTCTTTTAACAGTTTCATTTTCTTTTTCATTCTCATCTACCCTAATAATTATGACACAACCCTCCCTATTGTCATTGGGTTGCACTAATTGCACTGTTTGTCTACATAACCTGGTTCAAGCATTTTATGACATTACCCTGAAGAAGGCACAGTGATGCCGAAACGTTGGTGGTTTACCAAAATAAATTACTGGGAGCTTGTTATTTAATTTTATAGCTCACTGTTCAATGTTGCAATTTTACTTCTGAGTTTTTCCACTTTACTAGTGAATGAATCATTTAAATGATTGGCAATATCTAAAGGCTTTGTTATAAATCACCCATCAACTTCAATGAACAATGGAGATTAATTGGCTTTTCTGCCCATGATATCATTTAAGGTATTCCAAAGCATTTTTCCATTGTGTTTTATGTAATTTATCTTGGTTTGGTGATACCATTTCATCTTTTTATGTTTAGTCACAAAATGTCTCAATTGACATTATGTCAACCAATCAGCTGAGCAGTCCGACTTGTTTGTCACCTCTTGTGCTTAATTTCTATGAACCGTAAAAATGTTCAATTCATCATCAATCCAGGGGGCTCTAACAGTTCTCACAGTTAATTTCTTAACAGGTGCATGCTTGTCAACGATTTGCATTAATAATTTTACAAATACTTCCAGCGCCGCAGCTGGATTCCCTTCCTCATACATCTGACCAACATAAATGTTTGCCATCTTGTAAAGGAGTGTACGTTTTGGAAGAGTGTGGTTCCCAATCAGAGGCAGCTGTCTATCGTTGTCTCTGATTGAGAATTATACTTAGCCAGCCTTTTTTCCCACCTATGTTGTGGGTAATTATTTATTTTCTGTGTGTGTTTGTGTGCGCCACGGTTGCGTCACGTTCGGTTTCTGTTTACCTTGTTTTTTTTGTGAAAGTTTCACTTCATTAACAGATGTGGAATTACATGCACGCTGCGCCTTGGCTCATCTATGACAGGGAATTTGAAGACAGTGAACGTGACAGAATTATCCACCTTAAAAAGACCAAGCAGCGTGCGCCAACTTGGAAGACGAGCTGGACCGGGGAGGAGATTATGGCAGGGGACAAGACCCGGTAACGGAAGCCTGAGAGGCAGCTCCAAAAAATGTTTTTTGGGGGGCTCACTGGGAGATTGGCGGAGTCAGGGTTAAGACCTGAGCCAACTTCCCATGCTTAGCGTGGGGAGCATGTGACCGGTCAGGCACCGTGTTATGCGGTGATGCGCACTGTGTCTCCAGTGAGCATTCACAGGCCGGTGCGCTCTGTCCCTGCGCCCTGCATTTGCCTGCGGAAGTGGGCATCCAGCCAGGACGGGTTGTGCCAGCTCTACGCTCGAGACCTCCAGTGCGCCTCCACGGCCCAGTGTATCCGGTGCCTGCTCCACCGCACCAGGCTTCCAGTGCATCTTCCCAGTCCGGTGAGACCTGTTCCGGTTCCTCGTACCAGGCCTACAGTATGTCGCACCAGCCTGGTAAGCCCTGTGGAAGCTCCACGCACCAGGCTTCCAGTACGTCTCCTCAGTCCGGTGAGACCTGTTCCGTCTCCACGTACGAAGCTTCCAGTGATGATCCATGGCCCGAAGCCTCCAGTGATGATCCATAGCCCGGAGCCTCCAGTGATGATCCATGGCCCAGAGCCTCTAGTGATGATCCATGGCAGAAAGCCTCCAGTGATAATCCATGGCACAACGCTTCCAGTGATGATCCATGGCCCGGAGCCTGTAGTGATGATCCTTGGCTCGAAGCCTCCAGTGATGATCCATGGCCCGGAGCCTGTAGTGATGATCCATGGCACGAAGCCTCAAGTGATAATCCATGGCCCGGAGCCTCCAGTGATAATCCATTGCACAAAGCCTTCAGTGGCAATCCATAGTCTGGAGCCTCCAACGAAGATCCATAGTCTGGAGCCTCCAACGAAGATCCCCAGTCCGGAGCCTCCAGCGACGGTGCCGAGTCCGGAGCCTCCAGTGACGGTCCCCAGTCCGGAGCCTGCAGCGACGGTCCCCAGTCCGGAGCCTGCAGCGTCGGTCCCCAGTCAGAGCCTGCAGCACCGGTCCCCAGTCCGGATTCTGCAGCATCGGTTCCCAGTCCAGAGCCTCCAGCGGCGGTCTGCAGTCCAGAGCCTCCAGTAGGGGTTCCCAGTCCAGAGCCTACAGCAGGGGTTCCCAATCCTGAGCCTCAGGCGATGATCCACAGTCTGGTTCCTCCAGCAACGATCCACAGTCCGGAGTCTCCGGAGACAATCCGCTGTCCGGTTCCACGGAAGCGGAGGGGTCAGCGTGCGGAGCGGGGGCTACGTCCCGAACCGGACCCGCCACCGAGGATAGATGCCCACCCAGACCCTCCCCTATTGAGTCAGGTTTTGCGGCCGGAGTCCGCAACTTTGGGACGAGGGGTACTGTCACGCCCTGACCTTAGAGAGCCGTTTTATTTCTCTATTTGGTTAGGTCAGGGTGTGATTTGGATGGCATTCTATGTTTTCTATTTCTTTGTTTTTGGCCGAGTGTGGTTCCCAATCAGAGGCAGCTGTCTATCGTTGTCTCTGATTGGGAGTCCTACTTAGGCAGCCTTTTCCCACCTATGTTGTGGGTAATTATTTATTTTCTGTGTGTGTTCTGTGTGTGTTTGTGTGTGTCCGTTTCTGTTTACCTGTTTTTTGGGGGAAAGTTTCACTTCATTAAAAGATGTGGAATTACATGCACGCTGCGCCTTGGCTTATCTATGACAGGGAGTTTGAAGACAGTGAACGTGACAGTAGGAGAGCAGGGATGGGTGATAACAGGATAACTTTAATATACACCCTGGCCCAAAGGCACAGGCGAGGCAGCACAACGCACAACCACGGTAACATGAACCGGATTATACAAAACAAACAAACAAACCTAGGTTTGAAACAAACTTAGCGCAAGCCAGCCTGTAGCGTAACACCCTACACAAAGAACAATTCCACACACAGACATGGGGAAACAGATACATTTAGTCGGATGAGGGAATGTAAACCAGGTGCAGGAAAAAACAAATGGAAAATGAAAGGTGGAGCGGCGATGGCTAGAAGACCTGTGACATCGACCGCCGAACGCGCCCGAACAAGGAGAGGGACCGACTTCGGCGGAAGTCGTGACAACGGGAGGATAGTGCATTTTTTTCCCTGGTTTACATTTGCTATTCTGCTCTTATTTTCCCTATAAACAATGGCTTGACTTACTTTTGATATTACCTATGATATGAAGGCAGTGCGCTCCAGTGCTCCAACTAGCACACAGCTCGGACACCCATGCATACCCCACAAGACATGCCACCAGAGGTCTCTTCACAATCCCCAAGTCAAGAACAGACTATGGAAGGCGCACAGTACTACATAGAGCCATGGCTACATGGAACTCTATTCCATATCAGGTAACTGATACAAGAATCAGATTTTAAACACGTACACATGGATTTTGTATTGTAGATATGTGGTAGTAGAGTAGTGGCCTGAGGGAACACACTTAATGGGTTATGAAATGAAAGGTCAAGTAATATTTTAAATTGTATATACATGTAACTGCCTTAATGTTACTGAACTCCAGGAAGCGTATCTGCTGCCTTAATAAATACAAGACAAATTGAATGCTTTATTATAGGCTAAAGGTGCATTTTTATGCCGAAAAATTACTTATCTTCACAAAATATAAACTCACACGACGCCTATGTATGCCAGTTAGGCTCTACACCGGTTGTAAAGCGAATTAATGTTCTTAATTTTAAGAAGCTATTTGGCCACTTTAGTTTCCTCTAATGGAAATTACCATCGGGGACTAATCAAGTAAACTAACTTTATTAAGATTCTCGCCAGGGGAGAGGTTACGACAAACTCTGCAAACTCAGTACATGCCGGTCAGAACTGCTACCAGTGGGCTGTCCCCAAGCACCTTTTAAACTACGATACACACAACTCATAAACATCATTCCTCCTCAGCACAAGGGAGGAGGTTTGGGTGCCAGAAAGAATGTTTAACAAGACACCTGCTCCTGATACTGTTCTCAGAGGATATTTCTGGGCGTTTACCCAAGAGCTCAAGGTTCTCTCTTGGGTATTGTCTGCACACGCACGCATGCACGCACGCACACGCACACACACGCACACACACACACACACACACACACACACACACACACACACACACACACACACACTTCCTCATCTAGTGAGCACAAAGGGAACTAGTTATAAACATGTTATATAGCAAATATGTGTTACATTATAGCAACCAATGCACACAATCATATAGCCAGGGTTAAACAATTCATAAGCTTATGTCATCATTTTTCCATTACAATTCAAACCTTATCAAAACATATAGGCCTACATGAGGTGTGCACTGGGATTTGCAAAAGTTGCAAAAAAAGGCACGCTCTGTTCCTTGCCTTACTGCACACCCTGGGCATCACTCACAAGTGATAACACAATTTACAAGTGATAGGCTAATAATGTCACCCATTAGTCTGTTCTTAATTTAATCTTGTCTTTACAAATACTAAATAATATATGTGTGAAATTAATTTTGATTTAGAATGGACAATTATTATGCATCTGTCTCGGAACAGAGGCAGGGGAAAACATCTATGCACTTAAATAGCGAATGGAAGATGCTTTTCCCACATGGTTCATTTTCATGCCGGCCAGGTAGGCTATACTCCTGTTGTAAAGCGAAGCAACATGCTTAAGGAAATGTTAAGAAATAAATATAGTAAGCCTAGCCTATAGAAAGCTGATGGGATCCTCCTCTTTTTAATAGAGACCATTAAAAGGCTATTTTCTCACGCAATTGCATAGCCTAAAGAAATGTTAAGTGTTTGATTTGATTTTTGATTACATTTGCATTGATGTCAAAGGGATTAGAGGGACAATAGAGTGCTGAGTACCAGTCAGTTAGCAAGTTTGGTAGGCTACTAATAACTATAAGCAGTATCAGAGCTTGGAGAAGCCTAGTTACGGTGACTAAACAGTCGCATGGAAATTGCTTGTGGTCATGACTTGTGACCACCTGTGTGGCGATAATAAGGTCACCATAACACCCCTACTAACAATATAATGCTTATCTTAATACAACATTTTCAGATAAAAAAATAACAAATTAGCCTCCTTCTGTAAGTCTATATTTGTATAGCAGACGCAGTAGCCATCTGACATAAAGAAATGCATATTGCTGTTGTGGATGCATAATTAGGCCTATGCAAGCAATGCCCTGATACATGTAGTGCTCAAATCTCTGACTGCTGAACTGTGAGGTGAACAATTCATTATTGTTTTAGGAAAGCCGCCTAAAAAACATAAAAAATGAACTATAAAGTTTTGCATGTGCAACACATCAAAACATAAGGAATAATTATTTTGTCATTTGTTATAGGCTGTTTTTATGGGCACATAAATCTGGCTAATTTGTCCAATATCCCTTGTTTATTGATGGCACTGGCTGTGCCAGGTCGGATCTAAATCGGATCACATTTTTTTAACACCTTTATTTAACCAGGTAGGCTAGTTGAGAACAAGTTCTCATTTGCAACTGCGACCTGGCCAAGATAAAGCAAAGCAGTTCGACACATACAACAACACAGAGTTACACATGGAATAAACAAACATACAGTTAATAATACAGTAGAAAAATTATGTATACAGCATGTCAAATGAGGTAGGATAAGGGAGGTAAAGGCAATAAATAGGCAATGGTGGCAAAGTATTTACAATATAGCAATTAAACACTGGGATGGTAGATGTGCAGAAGATGAATGTGCAAGTAGAGATACAGGGCTGCAAGGGAGCAAGATAAATAAATAAATGCAGTATGAGGATGAGGTAGCTGGGTGGGCTATTTACAGATGGGCTATGCACAGGTGCAGTGATCTGTGTGCTGCTCTGACAGCTGGTGCTTAAAGCTAGTGAGGGAGATATGAGTCTCCAGTTTCAGTGATTTTTGCAGTTCGTTCCAGTCATTGGCAGCATTGAACTGGAAGGAAAGGCGGCCAAAGTAAGAATTGGCTTTGGGGGTGACCAGTGAGATATATCTGCTGGAGTGATATATCTGCTACGGGTGGGTGTTGATATGGTGACCAGTGAGCTGAGATAAGGTGGGGCTTTACCTAGCAGAGACTTGTAGATGACCTGGAGCCAGTGGGTTGGCGACGAGTATGAAGCGAGGGCCAGCCAACGACAGTGTACAGGTCGCAGTGGTGGGTAGTATATGGGGCTTTGGTGACAAAATGAATGGCACTGTGATAGACTGCATCCAGTTTGCTGAGTAGAGTGTTGGAGGCTATTTTGTAAATGACATCGTCAAAGTCAAGGATCGGTAGGATGGTCAGTTTTACGAGGGTATGTTTGGCAGCATGAGTGAAGGATGCTTTGTTGCGAAATAGGAAGCCGATTCTAGATTTAATTTTGGATTGGAGATGCTTAATGTGAGTCTGGAAGGAGAGTTTACAGTCTAACCAGACACCTAGGTATTTGTAGTTGTCCATATATTCTAAGTCAGAACCGTCCAGAGTAGTGAGGCTGAACGGGAAGGCAGGTGCGGGCAGCGATCGGTTGAAGAGCATTCATTTAATTTTACTTGCATTTAAGAGCAGTTGGAAGCCACGGAAGGAGAGTTGTATGGCATTGAAGCTCGTCTGGAGGTTAGTTAATACAGTGTCCAAAGAAGGGCCAGAGATATACAGAATGGTGTCGTCTGTGTAGAGTTGGATCAGAGAATCACCAGCAGCAAGAGCGACATCATTGATGTATACAGAGAAGAGAGTCGGCCCGAGAATTGAACCCTGTGGCACCCCCATAGAGACTGCCAGAGGTTCGGACAACAGGCCCTCCGATTTGACACACTGAACTCTATCAGAGAAGTAGTTGGTGAACCAGGCGAGGCAATCCTTTGAGAAACCAAGGCTGTTGAGTCTGCCGATAAGAATGTGGTGATTGACAGAGTCGAAAGCCTTGACCAGGTCGATGAATACGGCTGCACAGTAATGTCTCTTATCGATGGCGGTTATAATATTGTTTAGGACCTTGAGCGTGGCTGAAGTGCACCCATGTACAGCTCGGAAACCAGAATGCATAGCGGAGAAGGTACAGTGGGATTCGAAATGGTCAGTAATCTGTTTGTTAACTTGGCTTTGGAAGACCTTAGAAAGGCAGGGTAGGATAGATATAGGTCTGTAGCAGTTGCATTAATTTCTTGGCGCACCCATCCCGTTAGCGGGATAATTTTCGTCAACATCCGTTGAATTGCAGAGCGCCAAATTCAAGTTAAATTACTAAAAATATTTAATTTTCATGAAATATAGCAAAACACAGCTTAGCTTGTTGTTCATCCACCTGGCGTGTCAGATTTCAAAAAAGCTGTACAGCAAAAGCAATCCAAGCGTTTATGTTAGGACATCTCTCTCAGCAGACAAAACATTACAAACAGCTAGCAGCAAAGTAGATTGGTCACGAAAGTCAGAAAAGCAATAAAATGAATTGTTTACCTTTGATGATCTTCGGATGTTTGCACTCACGAGACTCCCAGTTACACAATAAATGTTCCTTTTGTTCCATAAAGATTCTATTTATATCCAAAAACCTCCATTTGGTTGGTGCATTTTGTTCAGAAATCCACAGGCTCGTGCAGGTCATGACGGGCAGACGAAAATTCCAAATAGTATCTGTAAAGTTCGTAGAAACATGTCAAACTGTTTTTAGAATCAATCCTCAGGTTGTTTTTACAATAAATAATTGATAATATTTCAACCGGAATGTAGCTTTTTCAATAGGAGAGAAAGAGAAAATGTCTGCTCCAAGCTGTTGCGCATGCAAAACTCTGCTGGCTTCCAGCACGCAGCCATCCACTAACAGAATTAATATTTTCTAAATAAAAGCCTGAAACTATGTCTAAAGACTGTTCACACCATGTGGATGCCATAGGGAAAGGAATCTGGTTGATATCCCTTTAGATGGAGGGATAGCATGCAATGGAACAGGGAGATTCGTTTCTCTTAGGCATTTCCTTGTTGGATTTTCCTCAGGTTTTCACCTGCAATATCAGTTCTGTTGTACTCACAGACACTATTTTGACAGTTCTGGAAACGATAGAGTGTTTTCTATCCTAACCTGACAATTATATGCATATTCTAGATTCTGGGCCTAAGAAATAGGCAGTTTCATTTGGGTACGTTTTTCATCCAAATATCAAAATACTGCCCCCTACACTCAACAGGTTAAGTACTGCAGTGCATCTCCTCTCATGGACTGCACCAGACTTTCCAGTTCTTGCTGTAGAGATGTTACCCCACTCATCCACCAAGGCACTTGCAAGTTCCCGGACATTTCTGGGGGGAGTGGCCACACACAGAACGAACAGTATGGCTGGTGGCATTGTCATGCTGGAGAGTCATGTCAGGATGAGCCTGCAGGGAGGGTACCACATGAGGGAGGAGGATGTCTTCCCTGTAACGCACAGCGTTGAGATTGCCTGCAATGACAACAAGCTCAGTCCGATGATACTGTGACACACCGCCCCAGACCATGACGGACCCTCCACCTCTAAAACGCTCACGCTCCAGAGTACAGGCCTCGGTGTAATGCTTTCCTTTGGCGATAAACGCAAATCTGACCATCACCCCTGGTGCGACAAAACCGCGACTCATCAGTGAAGAGCACATTTTGCCAGTCCTGTCTGGTCCAGCAACGGTTGGTTTGTGCCCATAGGCGACGTTGTTGCCGGTGATGGCTGGTGAAGACCTGCCTTACAACAGGCCCACAAGCCCTCAGTCCAGCCTCTCTCAGCCTATTGCGGACAGTCTGAGCACTGATGGAGGGATTGTGTGTTCCTGGTGTACCCCGGGCAGTTGTTGTTGCCATCCTGTATCTGTCCCGCAGGTGTGATGTTTGGATGTACCGATCCTGTGCAAGTGTTGATACACGTGGTCTGCCACTGCGAGGATGATCAGCTGTCCGTCCTGTCTTCCTGTAGCGCTGTCTTAGGAGTCTCACAGTACGCTCTTTGCAATTTATTGCCCTGGCCACATCTGCAGTCCTCATGCCTCCTTGTAGCATGCCTAAGGCACGTTCACACAGATGTGCAGGGACCCTGGGCATCTTTATTTTGGTCAGTAGAAAGGCCTCTTTAGTGTCCTAAGTTTTCATAACTGACCTTAATTGCCTACCGTCTGTAAGCTGTTAGTGTCTTAACGACCGTTCCACAGGTGCATGTTCATTAATTGTTTATAATTCACTGAACAAGCTTTGGAAACAGTGTTTAAACCCTTTACAATGAAGATCTTTGAATCTTTGATTTTTACGAATTATCTTTGATAGAAAGGGTCCTGAAAAAGGGAAGTTTATTTTTTTGCTGAGTTTATGTATTTTATTTACTAACAAATAAAATCAATCCAAACTGTGCAGCGGCCAATGATGAATGGAAAGAAACGTGTTACAAAATGCCAAAAGGTTTAATGACATTCGGAGATTGTCAAGCCAAGCCTTCTATGTTGGGTAAGCCTACAAGGTAGGGAGGGATGTACACTATATAGACAAGAGTATGTGGACATCCCTTCAAATTAATGGATTCAGCTATTTCAGCCACATCCATTGCTAACAAGTGTATAATATTGAACACACAGCCATGCAATCTACATAGACAAACATTGGCAGTAGAATGGGCTTACTGAAGAGCTCAGTGACTTTCAACATGGCACCGTCATAAGAAGTCACCTTTCCAGCAAATCAGTTTGTCATATTTCTGCCCTGCTAGAGCTGCCTCAGTCAACTATAAGTAATTGTGAAGTAGAATCGTATAGGTGCAACAACGGCTCAACTGCGAAGTGGTAGGTCCCACGAGCTCACAGAATGGATACGGCAAGTGCTGAAGCGAGTAGCTCATAAAAATTGTCTGTTCTCGGTTGCAACACTCACTACCGAGTTCCAAACTGCCCCTAGAAGAAACATCAGCACAAGAACTGTTCGTTAGGAGCTTCATGGAATTAGTTTCCATGGACGAGCAGCCGCACACAAGCCTAAGATCACCATACACATTGCCAAGAGTCATCTGGAGTGGTGTAAAACTCGCCACCATTAGACTCTGGAGCAGTGGAAACGCGTTCTCTGGAGTGATGAATCACGCTTCACCATCTGGCAGTCCGACGGACTAATCTGGGTTGGCAGATGCCAGGAGAATGCTACCTACCCTAATGCATAGTGCCAACTGCAAAATTTAGTGGAGGAGGAACAATGGTCTGGTGCTGTTCTTAGTGGTTCGGCTAGGCCCCTTAGTTCCAGTGAAAGGAAATCTTGACGCTACAGCATACAATTACATTCTAGAAGATTCTGTACTTCCAACTTTGTGGTAACAGTTCGGGGAAGGTTTTTTTTCTGTTTCAGCATGACATTGCCTCTGTGCACAAAGCGAGGTCCATAGAGAAATGGTTTGTCGAGATCAGTGTGGAAGAACTTGACTGAATCACCCAACATTAGTGCCGACCTCACTAATGCTCTTGTGGCTGAATGGAAGTATGTCCCTGCAGCAATGTTCCAACGTCTAGTGGAAAGCCTTCCCAGAAGAGTGGAGGCTGTTATAGCAGCAAAGGGGGGACCAATTCCATATTAATGCCCATGATTTTGGAATGAGATGTTCGACGAGCAGGTGTCCACATACTTTTGGTCATGGTGTGTACTTTATGTTTGTCGAGATTGACATAGTCTATTATTATGGTGTTGAAAACACAAACCATACTGAAGTGCCCAAAGTCGGTATGCTTTGTTTATTGGTTGTGTGGTGCATTTGACCAGAAACCTGTTGGTGGAAAATTCATTGCATATATTTTCTATAATTATATGGCATCAAAATGTTCAAAATCAAATTTCCCCCAAGCTGATCATTATATGCAGCCACCTCTGATTGTAGTGTAATGGAACAGGCAGGGAGAGTGAGCTCGTCTGTGGTGGTCGGCTAACCTTCTGGTCAATAGCCCTGTTTGGCATCGACTGTGCCACCAAAGCAGTCGATATCCACATTTATAAACATAGGGTCGCTACAGTTATTGTTATTTGTGTTCGTAAACATTATTGAGTTAATTCTATGAGGGGGGAAGGTGTTCCATTTATATTAGCGCACAAGAGGAGGGTAATGTGAAAATATTGTTTACGTTATGGAGGGGGTGCATTTCTTTTTTATGACACCTTGAGTTAGACCAGCGCCTCTCCCCCAGTACATTTTGAAATGTACCTTACGATAAGGTAAATAAGGCATTTACTTTGATAGGAATGCACATATGTACAAAGTAATTATTTGTAAGGAAAACAACAAAAGGCAATGAGGCCACCAGTGGAAAATTCACTGCTGCATACAACAAATTTGGGCAGGTTCTGACTGGAGAATATGCAAATGTTCACATGCTCAGAACAGGTGAGTGATGTCGCACCCAAAACGGCAGGGAATGTTGTACACCTCTTCAACAAAAGAGTCCTGAGAAAACATCTTGTATGATCTCTTATAAATTACTTTAGGCCCAACCTTTGGTAATTTGGTTATTTCTGTTATTGCCACAATGTTATGGTCACTACGTCATGGGTCCCTCCAGAACGTTCATTACGCACACCTGGCCCCCATTCCCAGTAATTAGTAATTGCATAAGTGTGCCCTTGGTTTATCAATGTCCTGTCAATTATTGTTACAAAGTCTGTTGCTGCGAGTACCTGTGCTGTGTGTTTTGGCTTTCGTGCCATTGTGGATTGCGCAGATGATTACGGGTCTCGTCCCATGTTTTAATCATTGTGCGCTTGTGTTATTTTTCCGAGGTGCTCCTCGCTCTCTTGTTTGGGTTTCTACCCTGTGTTTTGTATTGTGTTTGTTTGGTCTCCGTCCCCGTGCCTTTACACAGCAGGCCGTAATTTGGGTGTAATTAAAAGCCCTATTACGCATTCCTGCGCCTGTCTCCCGAATCATTCATACCAGCATGACACACGACCACCAATGGGAACAAAGAGAAGACATGATATTGGATATGATATGAGAGAAGATATGATAAATACAAGTGGATGTCACAGATCCAACACTATTGGTATGCACTCTAGTTGGTTGAGTGATAACCTGGGTCATATTATAGGCATTAGTCACAGTTAGAAGCTTCGTCTTGAGAGGACAGCTATTTGTTAACCAGTCGATGTTCAGGTCACCCTGAAAATGAGCCTCTCTGTTAACATCACATACACTATCAAGCATTGCACACATATTATCCAAATACTGCCTGTTAGCACTTGGTGGCCTATAGCAGCACCCCAAAAGAAGGGGCTTTAGATGTGGCAGGTGAACTTGTAACCACGACACTTCAACAACATTTGACATGAGATGCCCATCTAAGCAGGAATATGGCTCTGAACATATACAGCAACACCTCACCATAGGCATTCCGGTCTTTTCGGTAGATGTTATATCCTTATATTGCTACTGCTGTATCATCAAATGAATTATCTAAGTGCGTTTCAGAGTATATGAATGTTAGCAAGTTATTGATTTTATTGACCTTACTTCTAAGGCTACATATATTCATACCCTTTCCTGGGTAGCTTATCGAAGACAGACATAACATGGGGAAGAAAATAAAAGTAAAATAAAAATATAAACATTGTTTAGCTAATAGTGTCAGTCAATCAGGCACTCGTTAATTCTTAGTTGGTGTGTGTGATGTTGGGCTGAAGCTACTCAATCAATCAATCAATCTATCAAATGTATTTATATAGCCCTTTTTACATCAGCCGATGTCATAAAGTGCTATACAGAAACCCAGCTCAAAACCCCAAACAGCAAGTAATGCAGAACTTGTCCGTGTAGACCAATTTGGGTTTCCAATCTCTCCTAAAGAATGTCATGATCGATGGTGTCAAAAGTGGCACTAAGGTCTAGGAGCATGAGGACTGATGCACAGCAATGGTCTGACGCCATTAAAAGGTCATTTACCACCTTCACGAGGTTCGAGAGCAGTTTATTATGTTCAACATAGGAGGGCCAAGCACAGGAAGTAGCTATTTCAGTAATTTAGTTAGAATAGGGTCCAGTACAGTATGCAGCTTGAAGGTTCAGAGGACATTACTATTTTCATGAATGTGTCTAGAGGATAAAAAAAACTGGTGTCTTCCTTGATCCAAGGTCCTGGCAGTGTTGTGCAGACTCAGGACAACTACGTTTTGGAGAAATACGCAGGTTTAAAGAGGAGTCCGTAATTTGCTTTCTAATGATTATGATCTTTTCATCGATGAAGTTCATGAATTTATCACTGCTGAAAGCCATCCTCTCTTGGTGAATGATTTTTAGTTAGCTTTGCGACAGTATCAAAAATACATTTTTGGATTGTTCTTATTCTCCTCAATTAAGTTGGAAAAATAGGATGCTCAAGCAGCAGTGAGGGCTCTTCGATATTGTGTGGTACTATCTTTCCCAGCTCGTCGAGTTCCAGTTTGGTGGGGCGCCACTTCCGTTCCAATTTTCTGGAAGCTTGCTTCAGGGCTCAGGTATTTTCTGTATACCAGGGAGCTAGTTTCTTATGACAAATGTTTTTTGTTTTTAGGGGTGCAACTGCATCTAGGGTATTACGCAAGGTTAAATTTAGTTCCTCAGGTAGGTGGTTAGCCGGTTTTTGTACTCCGATGTCCTTGGGTAGGTGGAGGGAGTCTGGAAGGGCATCTAGGAATCTTTGGGTTGTCCGGGAATTTATAGCACAGCTTTTGATAATCGTTGGTTGGGGTCTAAGCAGATTATTTGTTACGATTGCAAACATAATAAATTGGTGGTCCGATAGTCCAGGATTATGAGGTAAAACATTAAGCTCCACAATATTTATTCCACGGGACAAAACTAGGTCCAGAGTATGACTGTGGCAGTGAGTAGGTCCGGAGACAAGTTAGACAAAACCCATTGAGTTTATGATGGCTCCGAAAGCCTTTTGGAATGGGTCTGTGGATTTTTCCATGTGAATATTAAAGTCACCAAAAATGTGAATATTATCTGCCATGACTACAAGGTCCGATAGGAATTCAGGGAACTCAGGGAGGAACGGTGCATACAGCCCAGGAGGCCTGTAAACACTAGCTATAAAAAGTGATTGAGTAGGTAGCATAGATTTCATAACTAGAAGCTCAAAAGACAAAATCACATTCATTTATTTTTTGGTAAATTTAAATTTGCTATCTTTAATTTTAGCAAAATCCCACCTTTGCTGGATGCGCGGGGGACATGGTCACTAGTGTAACCAGGAGTAGAGGCCTCATTTAACACAGTATATTAATCAGACTTAAGCCATGTTTCAGTCAGGCCAATCACAACAAGATTATGATCAGTGATTAGATGATTGATTATAACTGCCTTGGAAGTGAGGGATCTAACAATAAGTAGCCCTATTTTGAGATGTGCGATATCACAATATCTTTAAATAATGACAGTAATGGAGGAGGTGGAGGAGCTGGCTATCAGCTTGCTGCCTGCACCCTATCTCGTTGTGGAGCTAGAGGAGTTAAAGGCCTGTCTATGTTCATAGATAAGATGAGAGCACCCCTCCAGCGAGGATGGAGTCCCTTACTCCTCAGCAGGCCATGCTTGGTCCTGTTTCTGGGTGAGTCCCAGAAAGAGGGCAAATTAGCTACTGACCCAGAAGCATGACTCTCTCATGTTTCTGGGTCAGAGAGGGTGGGCAATGGGATTGTCATAGCGGATGTAAGCAATGTGCCCACACTCTCTGCCAGCTTTCATAGCTGGGATAAGTTATTTCCCCCTCTGGTGCACAGCTTCAGAGAATTACTTCTTAAGGAAGATGTTGGTTTCTTTCAAGTTCTTGGCTCTCTCCAGAACAGCCATCTAATCCTTGAACCTTAGGAATTTGAGCAATATCAGCCTGGGTCTGTCACCTGGGATGGTTATAGGTTTTCCAGAGCTGTGGATGCAGTCCACCTCAATCCTCCTATCTGCAGCTTTTCAGTGATCCCTTTCCTCACTTTCTCCTCAGACTCCATCCAGGTCCACCACAATGTTATTCCTCTTGGATTGTCCCAGATAGTCTGTTTTCCCTGTCATCTGTAATAATGATACACAAACAGTGCTGATGTCATCTCGCGTGGACTTGTTGTCATCTTGAAAGTCTCTTCTTAAAGTCCTGGACCTCTCTGGTCAGATCATCCATTATTTTGTAAGTTGAGTCCACCAGTATTTGGACAAAGCTCTTGAAGCTACTTTCCTGTTGCTGTAACAATTGCTTATAGACATATTTTTGTTGATTGGTAGTGAGCAGAAAACAAGAGAGAGCTCCCTAAGCCTATTTCCCTAATCATGAATGTATCTTAAGTCTATTATGTGGACAATTAATATAATGCCACCCAGGGTACCCCCAAGGAAATTTAAATGGTGAAGCTCTGGAGAATGGAGAGAAATATTGATGTAGAAAAGCTGTGGGCACGATGAGTCATGCAGGGGGATTTGTGTGACATGTCTTCTAGCAAAGAGGGGTTTTTGGGTCCAAATCCTACTATTGGTTTGTACAGTTCTGACAAGGAGGGTAGTGAGAGAGGTAAGAGCAAGTTGAAGGATATGAATAACTATCCCTTAGATACATATTCCTTGAGACACTGTTCTCTGCTGTAAGAAGTGAGAAGTGAGAAAGAAGTGAGAAGTGAGAATCACAACCATTTATAGCTGTGATAAACCTTGTAATATTTAGCCTACAGTGTAGCCTACTACAGTAAAATAATCACATTGTCTGAGCTGGATTTGTGTGATTAATAAAAACAGAACAGTCCTATTCCAATTCAACAGTCATCCTGCTGGTTCAGCGCTGGTTGCCAACAGAAAATGGTTAGTGTACTTTCAGGATGTGGTTATGTTGGAATTATCCACTTCCCGCATAAACAAAGCCAAGTCTACTATCTTATGGAAATTAGCTGCCTTAAAAATAGAAAAAAAGAGTATGTAGGTGTGCTTTCCTGATGGTGGTACATGGTAAATAATATTTAATTTTATTGTAGTGTTCGTTTATTGTTATTATTTGTTTGTATGTTTTGGTAGCCTAGTGGTTAGAGCTTTGGGCCAGTAACCAAAAGGTTGCTGGGTCGAATGACAAGGTAAAAATCTGTCATTCTGCCCCTGAGCAAGGCAGTTTAACCCACTGCCGAAGACATGGATGTTGGTTTTAAGGCAGCCCCCCCTGATTCAGAGGGCTTGGGTTAAATGCGGAAAACACATTTCAGTGGAAGGCATTAAGTTGTACAACTGACTAGGTATCACCCTTTCCCCTTAAGTCCTTTATATTGTGTGTTGACCAAGGTTGGGGGTGGGATGGGGTTGCCAGGGGTATGTTTGGAAGTGGGGTGGGGAGGGGGTGTATTGCCTTTGATGTGACCCAATAAAAACAATTGGTCACAAAAGAACAGTGATCCTGCACATTGGAATCCATCCCACTATGATCTCAGAAGACAATACGGAGGTCATCTATAACTCACAATGAATCCAGGCCCTTCGTGAGGTCTGAAATTGTAAATGGCTGGCTATCACGGCTGTTCCTGGCTGCTCAGTCGCTATAGACACAGTGTGTTCCAGTTATATTAAAAGACACCGGTATACTTGATATCTTGATGGAAAGCTTGTCACCATCATACTGTAGCTCTCACATGTGAGACATACTGTATGCTTGAATCCCAAATGGCACCCTATTCCCTTTATAGCACACTACTTTTGACCAGGGCCCACAAGGAAACAGTATGAACAGAATATGACAACAACACTAACAGACTGTCCTCAATGCAGGCTGAATCCTAATTTTCAAATGGCAAATCTCCCATAGACATCATGCATGATTCATGAGAAGAGTTCTATCCGCATTTCTCAAGTTAGGATTTGATCCTAAATAGTAAATGCATTCAGACTCCACTACAGCTACAGAACGAGAGGATCATATTTACTCTCTTATTTCATCTCTTACAAAAGACTGCAAATTATTACCACTGTTATCAAATTATTTTCAAGTGCCACATACAGTCTGTCACTTCATAATTATGCATTTACTCACTGCCTTCCTAAAGACAAACAATGTATACGAAACGCTTCAGTTTGGTTTTAGACCCCATCATAGCACTGAGACTGCACTCGGGAAGGTGGTAAATGATCTTTTAATGGTGTCAAACCAAGGCTCTGCATCTGTTCTTGTGCTTCTAGACCTTAGTGCCACTTTTGGAAACCAAAATTGGTCTACACAGACAAGTTCTGGCCTGGTTTAGATCTTATCTGTTGGAAAGATATCAGTTTGTCTCTGTGGATGGTTTGTCCCTTGAGTTAATTTTTCAGATGTGCTTTCACAATGAAATGTTGTCTGTTTAGTACATTGGTATGACTATGAGCATATACTGAGGTATCTAGATGACTAGAAAACACTTTAGAATCGGCTGTGGAATCTTTAGAATCGGCTGTATTTTTATGAGGAGGTATGGGCAAGATATAGCTTGGAGACATTTCCACATTTTGGTGTGTTACCGCCTGAATTTAAAATTGACATTTTGTGTCACTGGCCTACACAATACCCTATAATGTCAAAGTGGAATTATGTTTTTACAAATGTTTACAAATGAATAAAACATTAAATCTGAAATGTCTTGAATCATTAAGTATTCAACCCCTGTCACGCCCTGGTCTTAGTTATCTTTGTTTTCTTTATTATTTTGGTTAGGTCAGGGTGTGACGAGGGTGGTATGTGTTTTATCTTGTCAAGGTTTCTTTGTACATCTATGGGGTTTTGGTTGGTCTAGGTTAATGTAGGTCTATGGTGGCCTGAATTGGTTCCCAATCGTTGTCTCTGATTGGGGATTCTATTTAGGTTGCCATTTTCCATTTTTGTTTTGTGGGTTATTGTCTATGTGTAGTGCATTTCAGCACTCGTGTTATACAGCGTCATGTTCGTTTTGTTGTTTCGTTCAGTGTTCGTTCTTCCATTAAAAGAAGATGTACTCTTATCACGCTGTGCCTTGGTCTCCTCACTGTGACGAACATGACAGAATAACCCACCAAACCAGGACCAAGCAGCGTGAAAAGTTGGAACCGCGCTTAATGGGGAAATGGACCTGGGAGGAGGTATTAGATGGAGCAGGTCCCTGAACACAGCCGGGGGAGTAACGCCAACCTAAGGAGGAGTTAGAGGCAGCGAAAGCCGAACGGCGATACTACGAGGATAAATACAGGAGAATAGAGGAACAGAGACGATATGAAGGTACACGGCTAGCACGGAAGCCCGAGAGGCAGCCCCAAGATTATTTTTTTTGGGGGGTGGCACACCAGGAGATTAGCTGAGTCAGTTAGGAGACCTGAGCCAACTCCTCGTGCTTACCGTGGGGAGCGTGTAACTGGTCAGGCACCGTGTTATGCAGAGATGCGCACAGTGTCTCCAGAGCGCTATTCTAGCCTGGTGCGCTCTATTGCAGCTCCTCGCATTTGCCGGGCTAGAAGGGGCATCCAGCCAGGACGTATTGAGCTAGCTCTATGTTCTGGATCTCCAATGCTTCTCCACGGTCCAGTGTATCCTGTGCCTCCTCCCCGCACTCGCCCTGAGGTGCGTGTCACCAGCCCAGTACCACCAGTGCCAACACCACGCACCAGGCTTCCTGTGCGCCTTCAGAGCCCAGTACGCCCTGTTCCTCCTCCCCGCACTCGCCCTGAGGTGCATATCCCCAGCCCGGTACCACCAGTGCCGGCACCACACACCAGGCCTACAGTGCGCCTCAGCAGTCCAGAACGTCCGTCGACAGTACCCAGTCCAGAGCGTCCGGCGACAGTACCCAGTCCAGAGCGTCCAGCGACAGTACACAGTACAGAGCGTCCGGCGACAGTACCCAGTCCGGAACCGCCAACGACGGGCCACAGTCCGGAACCTCCAACAACGGGCCACAGTCCGGAACCTCCAACAACGGGCCACAGTCCGGAACTTCCAGCGACTGGCCACAGTCCGGAACCTCCAACGACGGTCCCCAGCCCGGTGTCTCCAGCGACGATCCTCAGCCCGGGGTCTCCAGTGACGGCCCCCACTCCGGGGTCTCCAGCATTGATCCACGCAGCGAGGGTCCCCAGCCCGACGCTAGCGTCCCACCTCGACAACAGCCAGTAAAATTGCAGGGCGCCAAATTCAAAACAACAGAAATCCCATAATTAAAATTCCTCAAACATACAAGTATTATCCACCATTTTAAAGATAAACTTCTTGTAAATCCAACCACAGTGTCCGATTTCAAAAAGGCTTTACTGTGAAAGAACACCACGTGATTATGTTAGGTCAGTACCTAGTCACAGAAAACCATACAGCCACAAAAAGCAGAAATAGAGATAAAATGAATCACTAACCTTTGATGATCTTCATCAGATGGCACTCATAGGACTTCATGTTTTGTTCGATAAAGTTCATATTTATATCCAAAAATCTCAGTTTACATTGGCGCGTTATGGTCAGAAATGCATTGTCTCAAACAAACATCCAGTGAAAGCGCAGAGAGCCACATCAAGTGAAAGAAATACTCATCATAAACATTGATAAACGAAACAAGTGTTAAACATACAAATAAAGATAAACTTCATCTTAATGAAACCGCTGTGTCAGATTTCAAAAAGGCTTTACGGAGAAAGCACACTTTGTGATTATGTTAGGTCTGCACCTAGCCACAGAAACCCATACAGCCATTTTCCAGCCAAGGGAGTGTCACAAAAGTCAGAAATGGCATTAAAATGAATCACTTACCTTTGATGATCTTCATCTGGTGGCACTCCCAGGTTTCCATGTTAGACAAATGTTTGTTTTGTTCGATAATATCCCTCTTTATGACCAAAAACCTCCTTTTTGTTCACGCGTTTTGTCCAGTAATCCGAATGCTTAAGACACGTGCACTAAGTCCAGACGAAAAGTTTTTGAAAAGTACAATAAAAGTTAGTAGAAACATGCCAAACAATGTTTAAAATCAATTCTCCGTATTTTTTTGTCATAAATAATAAATAATATTTCAACCGGACAAAAGCTTTGTCAATAGGAAAGGAGAAACAAGAAAGGCGTGTTTGCGATCAGGCGCATGGCCGATGAATGAAAATTTCCACTGGCCACTGATTGAAAGTGCTGTATCTCCCTCATTGTTCAGAGTAAAAGCCTGAAACAATGCCTAAAGACTGGCCACACGCAGAGGAAGCCATAGAGACTGTGAACTGGGTCCTAAGTCTTTGTATGGTGGATAGGCTTTCAATGGAAAAACAGCCTTTCAAAATAATAGTACTTCCTGGTTGGATTTTCCTCAGGTTTATGCCTGCCATATCAGTTCTGTTATACTCACAGACATTATTTTAACAGTTTTGGAAACCTTAGAGTGTTTTCTATCCAAATCGACTAATTATATGCATATCCTATCTTCTGGGCCTGAGTAGCAGGTAGTTTAATTTGGGCAAGCTTTTCATCCAAAATTCAGAATGCTGCCCCCTAGTGAAGTTAACAAATTATTATTATTATTATTTTTTTGTACCTTTATTTAATAAAAAAACATTTTCGAAATCACAGTTGTGGGCATACATTTAACCACAAAATAAAGCAAGAAAGATTTGACTGCTTCTTTACACAGGAACATAATGTACTGTATGTGGTTTATCAGTCAGTTAAATTGAGTAGTCTTTCAGCTACTCTCTATCAAACCTTGCACCGTATTTGATTGCTGTTTCAATGTTTGATTTAAATGCATCATAATCTCTCAGATGGGCTGTGGGAAATGTTATTGTGTTGGTGCATGCACTAACAACAGGTTAACAAACAGTGTGGTTATCTTGATCTTTTTGATGGCATAATATATTCTTCCAAGTATCAGGCAATTTTGGCTGACAATCTGGTTGCCTCTGCCAGAAGGCCGTGGGTGGACTTTCCAACAAGACAATGACCCGAAACATACCTCAAGATCCACACAGAAATGGTTCTGTGACAACAAAATCAATGTTCTGCCATGGCCATCTCAGTCGCCGAACCTCAATCCAATCAAAAACATGTGGGCTGAGTGGAAGAGGGCAGTTGATAAGCACAAACCCAAGAATGTGAAGGATCTTGAAAGGATCTGCATAGAGGAATGGTCCATAATCCCTCCAAATCTGTTCCTTAACCTTGTCAAACATTACAGGAAAAAACTCCATGCTGTTATCCTTGCCAGAGGTGGTGGCACTAAGTACTAAATGAGGAGTGCCAATAATTATGAAAACTTGATTTTGGTTAAATTGAATTTGTATTAAATAATTGAATGATTTTTTGGTTCCATTGAAACATTAAATAAGTACAGTATTTCTCACATGTTGGTATTTTTGAATTCATCTCTATAATTATGTTGTTTATATTTTTTTAAGTATTGTTTGTGCATTGCCGGTAATGATTTTCCTCCTCTTCTGAGGAGGAGTAGGAAGGATCGGACCAATATGCAGGGTGGTAAGTGTTTGTCATTTTATTAAACTGAACTGAACACTACAATACAAAGTAACAAAAAGAACAACCAAAACAGTTCCGCCTGGTAACTAATACAAAGACAGAAAACAACTACCCACAGATCATAGTGAGAAAACAGCTGCCTCTGATTGGGAACCATACCAGGCCAAACACAGAAATACAAAACATAGAACACGAAACATAGAATGCCCACCCCAACTCACACCCTGACCAAACAAAAAAAACTAAAATAGAGAAAAAGGAACTAAGGTCAGGACGTGACATTGCCAGTCAGGGGTGCCAGTAATTTTGCAGCCCACAGTACTACAGTAACAATAGCAGGGAGTAAGAACGAATACAAACATGTAAACAATACATACCATCAAGTTCTTGGAGGAAATCTTGAAAGAAATCCAAGATTTCCGTCTCCTTCTTTTGTTTTGGAGAACCACTTTCACTCATCTCTGCGGCCAGGTTTGAGATGTAGTGTGCGTCAACCTAAAGACATTGAGGTCGAGTTTTGACTATCTAAAATTTCAAGACATACATTACTTTCACTATATTTCTGATACACAGGTCACCTGACCAAAACTAGGACCCCATAAATAACAATCATATTTAGCAGGCAGAATACTAAACAGCAGAGTTTGTTAATTACCATGTCATCATCCCCAATCACAAAGAGATTGCGACATTCCTTCGGGTTCTTCTGCATGATCTCTATTAGGTTGTAGACTTCTATTAGGTTGTAGATCTTACTGCAGAAACCTTGGCGCATGATAATGTACTCTAAAAACAATACTGTTTAAAACATAATAAATGAAATCCGTTGACACAAATTGTGGGTTGTTGCAATGTAAGAATAATGGAATTTAAAAGACAATTTCAACTCAGATCAAATGTTTCAACCCATGAAGGCTAATGGGTGCTTTGTTAGAATAAGAAAACAGTTTACATACCTTATAATGCTCTGCTTGTGATCCAAGTTGACGGGGCCTGTGTAGTCACAGTTGAGGATTCCTTCAGTGTAGAGTGACAGGTCAAATGCATCTTCAATCTGAAAGCCCATTTAATTTTTAAGCACAACTAATTCATTGCTGAAAAATGTATGAGAAGAATATGCTTTCGATTTCATCAACACACCGTTTCGATTAATGGCGACAACTCTGTGTCGTGTACACTATCCTGCCGAAACATGGAGAATGTCATGTACTGTCATGTTGTCTTGTCTCTGTCCTTTCCCTTCACCCTGTCTCCCTCTGCTGGTCGTGTTAGGTTACCTTTTCTCCCCCGCTTTCCCCCAGCTGTCCCTTGTCTCCTCTAACTACCCATTCACCCCGTTCCCCACCTGTTCCCTTTTTTCCCTCTGATTAGGTCCCAATATCTCTCTCTGTTTCTGCTCCTGTCCTTGTCGGATTCTTGTTTGTTTGTGTCATTCATGCCTGAACCAGACTGTCGTCATGTTTGCTGTAACCTTGTCCTGTCCTGTCGGAATCTGCCGGTCCATCTGAGCCTACCTATGTTTGGTAATTAAAGAAGCTCTGTTTAAGTTGATTCGCTTTTGGGTCCTCATTCACGCACCGTAACAGAAGAATCCGACCAAGAATGGACCCAGCGACTTCGGATCCTCTCCACTCAGCCGTCGAGATCCAGGGAGCGATGCTAGGCAGACACAAGCAGGAATTGTCTGCTGCTCGACATGCCGTTGAGACCCTGGCCACCCAAGTCTCCAACCTCACAGAACAGGTTCACCATCTCCGCCTCGATCCACCGGCCACTTCCAGGGCTTTCGAATCTCCGGAGCCCAGAATCAATAACCCGCCGTGTTACTCTGGGGAGCCCACTGAATGCCGCTCGTTCCTCACCCAGTGTGATATTGTGTTTTCTCTCCAGCCCAACACTTACTCCAGGAGCACTGCTCGTGTCGCCTACGTCATATCTCTCCTTATTGGACGGGCTCGTGAGTGGGGCACGGCAATCTGGGAGGCAAGGGCTGAGTGTACTAACCAGTATCAAGACTTTAAGGAGGAGATGATACGGGTTTTTGATCGATCTGTTTTTGGGGAGGAGGCTTCCAGGGCCCTGTCTTCCCTATGTCAAGGCAATCGATCCATAACAGACTACTCTATTGAGTTTCGCACTCTTGCTGTCTCCAGTGGCTGGAACGAGCCGGCCTTGCTCGCTCGTCTTCTGGAGGGTTTCCGCGCAGAGGTAAAGGATGAGATTCTCTCCCGGGAGGTTCCTTCCAGCGTGGATTCCTTGATTGAACTCGCTATTCGCATTGAGCGACGGGTTGATCTTCGTCACCGAGCTCGTGGAAAGGAGCTCGCGCTCTCCGTCGCCTCCCTCTCCGCATCACTACCATCTTCCTCTGCCGGCTCGGGTGCTGAGCCCATGCAGCTGGGAGGTATCCGCATCTCGACTGAGGAGAGGGAACGGAGAATCACCAACCGCCTCTGTCTCTATTGCGGTTCCGCTGGTCATTTTGTCACTTCATGTCCAGTAAAAGGCCAGAGCTCGTCAGTAAGCGGAGGGCTACTGGTGAGCGCTACTACTCCTGTCTCTCCTTCAAGATCCTGCACTACCTTGTCGGTCCATCTACGCTGGACCGGTTCGTCAGCTTCCTGCAGTGCCTTAATAGACTCTGGGGCGGAGGGCTGTTTTATGGACGAGACCTGGGCTCGGGAACATGACATTCCTCTCAGACAGTTAAAGGAGCCCACGGCCTTGTTCGCCCTGGATGGTAGTCCTCTCCCCAGGATTCAGCGTGAGACGCTACCTTTAACCCTCACTGTTTCTGGTAATCATAGTGAAACCATTTCTTTTTTAATTTTTCGTTCACCTTTTACACCTGTTGTTTTGGGCCATCCCTGGCTAGTTTGTCATAATCCTTCCATTAATTGGTCTAGTAATTCTATCCTCTCCTGGAACGTCTCTTGTCATGTGAAATGTTTAATGTCTGCTATCCCTCCTGTTTCCTCTGTCTCTTCTTCACAGGAGGAGCCTGGTGATTTGACAGGGGTGCCGGAGGAATATCACGATCTGCGCACGGTGTTCAGTCGGTCCAGGGCCACCTCTCTTCCTCCACACCGGTCGTATGATTGTAGTATTGATCTCCTTCCGGGAACCACCCCCCCCCGGGGTAGACTATACTCTCTGTCGGCTCCCGAACGTAAGGCTCTCGAAGATTATTTGTCTGTAGCTCTTGACGCCGGTACCATAGTCCCCTCCTCCTCTCCCGCCGGAGCGGGGTTTTTTTTTGTCAAGAAGAAGGACGGGTCTCTGCGCCCCTGCATAGATTATCGAGGGCTGAATGACATAACAGTGAAGAATCGTTATCCGCTTCCTCTTATGTCTTCAGCCTTCGAGATCCTGCAGGGAGCCAGGTTTTTCACTAAGTTGGACCTTCGTAACGCTTACCATCTCGTGCGCATCAGGGAGGGGGACGAGTGGAAGACGGCGTTTAACACTCCGTTAGGGCACTTTGAATACCGGGTTCTTCCTTTCGGCCTCGCTAACGCTCCAGCTGTCTTTCAGGCATTAGTCAATGATGTCCTGAGAGACATGCTGAACATCTTTGTTTTCGTTTACCTTGACGATATCCTGATTTTTTCACCGTCACTCCAGATTCATGTTCAGCACGTTCGACGTGTCCTCCAGCGCCTTTTAGAGAATTGTCTTTTTGTGAAGGCTGAGAAGTGCACTTTTCATGCCTCCTCCGTCACATTTCTCGGTTCAGTTATTTCCGCTGAAGGCATTAAGATGGATCCCGCTAAGGTCCAAGCTGTCATTGATTGGCCCGTCCCTAAGTCACGCGTCGAGCTGCAGCGCTTTCTCGGCTTCGCGAACTTCTATCGTCGTTTCATCCGTAATTTCGGTCAGGTGGCAGCTCCTCTCACAGCCCTTACTTCTGTCAAGACGTGCTTTAAGTGGTCCGTTTCCGCCCAGGGAGCTTTTGATCTCCTCAAGAATCGTTTTACATCCGCTCCTATCCTTGTTACACCTGACGTCTCTAGACAGTTCGTTGTCGAGGTTGACGCGTCAGAGGTGGGAGTGGGAGCCATCCTTTCTCAGCGCTCCCTCTCTGACGACAAGGTCCACCCATGCGCGTATTTTTCTCATCGCCTGTCGCCGTCGGAACGTAACTATGATGTGGGTAACCGCGAACTGCTCGCCATCCGGTTAGCCCTAGGCGAATGGCGACAGTGGTTGGAGGGGGCGACCGTTCCTTTTGTCGTTTGGACTGACCATAGGAACCTTGAGTACATCCGTTCTGCCAAACGACTTAATGCGCGTCAGGCGCGTTGGGCGCTGTTTTTCGCTCGTTTCGAGTTCGTGATTTCTTATCGTCCGGGCTCTAAGAACACCAAGCCTGATGCTTTGTCTCGTCTCTTCAGTTCTTCAGTAGCCTCCACTGACCCCGAGGGGATTCTCCCTGAGGGGCGTGTTGTCGGGTTGACTGTCTGGGGAATTGAGAGGCAGGTAAAGCAAGCACTCACTCAAACTCCGTCGCCGCGCGCTTGTCCTAGGAACCTTCTTTTCGTTCCCGTTCCTACTCGTC
Organism: Oncorhynchus mykiss; assembly: GCF_013265735.2. Taxonomy (NCBI): domain Eukaryota; kingdom Metazoa; phylum Chordata; class Actinopteri; order Salmoniformes; family Salmonidae; genus Oncorhynchus; species Oncorhynchus mykiss. The sequence goes on from NC_048580.1 coordinate 43,101,130, forward strand.
TGGCCGTTCTTCAGTGGGCTCACTCTGCCAAGTTAGCCGGCCACCCTGGCGTTCGGGGTACGCTTGCTTCCATTCGCCAGCGTTTCTGGTGGCCCACCCGGGAGCATGACACGCGTCGTTTCGTGGCTGCTTGTTCGGTCTGCGCGCAGACTAAGTCCGGTAACTCTCCTCCTGCCGGCCGTCTCAGGCCGCTTCCTATTCCCTCTCGACCGTGGTCTCACATCGCCTTAGATTTTGTCACCGGACTGCCTTCGTCAGCGGGGAAGACTGTTATTCTTACGGTTGTCGATAGGTTCTCTAAGGCGGCTCATTTCATTCCCCTTGCTAAGCTTCCTTCTGCTAAAGAGACGGCACAAATCATCATCGAGAATGTTTTCAGAATTCATGGCCTTCCGTCAGACGTCGTTTCGGACAGAGGTCCGCAATTCACGTCTCAATTTTGGAGGGAGTTTTGCCGTTTGATTGGGGCTTCCGTCAGTCTCTCTTCCGGCTTTCACCCCCAGTCTAACGGTCAAGCAGAACGGGCCAATCAGACTATTGGTCGCATCTTACGCAGTCTTTCTTTTCGCAACCCTGCGTCTTGGTCAGAACAGCTCCCCTGGGCAGAATACGCCCACAACTCGCTTCCTTCGTCTGCGACCGGGCTATCTCCTTTTCAGAGTAGCCTCGGGTACCAGCCTCCGTTGTTCTCATCTCAGTTCGCCGAGTCCAGCGTCCCCTCCGCTCAGGCTTTTGTCCAACGTTGCGAGCGCACCTGGAAGAGGGTCAGGTCTGCACTTTGCCGTTATAGGGCGCAGACTGTGAGAGCTGCTAATAAGCGTAGAACTAAGAGCCCTAGATATTGTCGCGGGCAGAGAGTTTGGCTCTCCACTCAGAACCTTCCCCTTAAGACGGCTTCTCGCAAGTTGACCCCGCGGTTCATTGGTCCATTCCGTATCTCTCAGGTCATTAATCCTGTCGCAGTGCGACTTCTTCTTCCGCGATATCTTCGTCGCGTCCACCCGGTCTTCCATGTCTCCTGTGTTAAGCCCGTTCTTCGCGCCCCCGCTCGTCTTCCCCCCCCCCCCCCCCCATCCTTGTCGAGGGCGCACCTATCTACAGGGTCCGTAAAATCTTGGACATGCGTCCTCGGGGCCGTGGTCATCAGTACCTAGTTGACTGGGAGGGGTACGGTCCTGAGGAGAGGAGTTGGGTTCCCTCTCGGGACGTGCTGGACCGTGCGCTGATTGATGATTTCCTCCGTTGCCGCCAGGTTTCCTCCTCGAGTGCGCCAGGAGGCGCTCGGTGAGTGGGGGGGTACTGTCATGTACTGTCATGTTGTCTTGTCTCTGTCCTTTCCCTTCACCCTGTCTCCCTCTGCTGGTCGTGTTAGGTTACCTTTTCTCCCCCGCTTTCCCCCAGCTGTCCCTTGTCTCCTCTAACTACCCATTCACCCCGTTCCCCACCTGTTCCCTTTTTTCCCTCTGATTAGGTCCCAATATCTCTCTCTGTTTCTGCTCCTGTCCTTGTCGGATTCTTGTTTGTTTGTGTCATTCATGCCTGAACCAGACTGTCGTCATGTTTGCTGTAACCTTGTCCTGTCCTGTCGGAATCTGCCGGTCCATCTGAGCCTACCTATGTTTGGTAATTAAAGAAGCTCTGTTTAAGTTGATTCGCTTTTGGGTCCTCATTCACGCACCGTAACAGAGAAGCCAGCCAAGCTCTCTATTATCCGTGTCGTCGTTAAGCCAAGGAAACATAAGCTATGACAGCATTTAATGTCCCATTTGTAGGATAGTCTTAATTGTAGATCGTACAGTTTGTTTTCCAATAATTGCACGTTGGCCAATAGTACAGAGGGAAGTGGTGGTTTACTCACTCGCTGACAAATTCTCACAAGGCACCCAGACCTCCACTCCCTGTATTTCGGTCTTTTCTTCACAGGGATTTGGGCCTGGTCTCCGGGAAGCAGTATATCCTTCGTGTCGGACTCATTAAAGAAAAAAATATTTGTCCAGTTTGAGGTGAGTAATCGCTGTTCTGATGTCCAGAAGCTCATTTCGGTCATAAGAGACGGTAGCAGCAACATTATGTACAAAATGAATTACAAACCATACGAGAAAACAAACAAAACAGCACAGTTTGTTAGGAGAACGTAAAACGGCAGCCATCCCCTCCGGCACCATTGTGTTCAAGCGAGCCAGTTTCCTCTTTCAGATTCAACCACAAAGGCCAGGAAGGTTTTCCAATGTCTCGCAGAGAAGGGCACCTATTGGTAGATAACAAAAATAAATAAAATCAGACATTGAATATTCGTTTGAGCATGGTGAAGTTATTAAGTACACTTTGGATGGTACTGTGTATCGATACACCCAGTCACTACAAAGATACAGGCGTCCTGCCTATCTTAGTTGCCGGAAAATAAAGAAACCGCTCAGGGATTTTAACATGAGGCCAATGGTGACTTTAAAACAGTTACAGAGTTTTATCGGCTGTGATAGGAGAAAACTGAGAATGGATCAACACCATTGTAGTCACTCCACAATACTAACCTGAATGACAGAGTGAAAAGAAGGAAGCCTGTACAAAACTTTTTAAGAATAATGTGCAAATATTGTACAATCCAGCTGGGCAAAGCTCTAAGGGACTTACCCAGAAAGACTCACAGCTGTAATCGCTGCCAAAGTTGATTCTAACATGTCAGGGGATTGAATATTTTTCTTTTTTTTTTTTCAATATTTTTCATTTTGACCTTACAGAATATTTTGTGTCGTTCACTTTCTGAAGGCACTGTATGTTATCCTATGGGTAAAATCCTAACTTGAAACGTGCATCTGCATCATGTGCAATTGACCCTTTGCTAAGCCCCGCCCCAGAACTTTCGGCAACCAATTGCAGGGCTCCAGTAGCAACTGTCGGGGGTGGTTCTACTAAGCTACATGGAATTGTTTTAAGAAGGTCATACGAACCATCATTTAGCTATTTGATTGTGACACTTTGAAGTATAAGATTTTAATTGTTTTTTAATGATTTGATAAAACATTTTATTTGGCTTGACTGATGTTAGCCCTATCAGCCCATACAAACCCACTGAATGACAGATTAATAACATGGTTCTCACCCCCTTCTATAGACTTACACAGTAATTAAGATGACTTCCGGAGGACGTCCTCCAACCTATCAGAGCTCTTGTAGCATGAACTGACATGGTGTCCACCCAATCAAAGTATCAGAGCATGGATCTAGTACTGAAAGCATAAGCTACAGCTAGGTAACGCTGCAGTGCATAAAATGTGGTGAGTAGTTGACTCAAAGAGAAAGACAATAGTGGCTATGGAATCCTGACCTGTTAACCGGACGTACTACCTGTCCCAGACCTGCTGTTTTCAACTCTCTAGAGACAGCAGGAGTGGTAGAGATGCTCTTAATGATCGACTATGAAAAGCCAACTGACATGTACTGCTGAGGTGCTGACTTGCTGCACCCTCGACAACTACTGTGATTATTATTATTATTTGGTCAAAATGTTGAGTAACATGTAGTAGCCTAAGTCTATTGATGTTACATTGACCTGGGTGAATAGAATATGAATGACAGTCATCCATTATGTTGTAATAGAAATAAGGCCATGTTCATTAAAAAAACTGTCCTCCATAATCTTTAACGGCATAGACCGCCACTGGTGTCTCGACACACAGTAGGCCTAGGCTATTGACGGATTCAAGACAAGGTCGTTTTTACTGAGTTCACATTCTGAGTTTGTCAGTGTCAAAGTAGCCTGTCATTTTTATAATTTCTGTGGTATTACAAAAGATTATCCCAAAATCTAAATTAAGGAAGAGTTGCATGAAATGTGTTCATAAACAGGCACATTTTTCACAGACTCTAGGCTACTACACTGTAAAACCATGAAACATGTGACACGTTTATAACCTAAACGTCATTGTTTAAAACTTAAATACTAGGCATTTAGATTTGACATGAAGTCTTTTCATCTTAGGCATTTAAAATGCAAGATTAAACATGTAATCTTTTTCCATTCAGTTTCCAAACAGAAGAACCTATATTTTTCAACGTAAGAGGTTGGATTTATTTCACCTGTTACTGAGATGGTTGTTCCATGGTTTAGGTAGTCTTGTTGTCAGAGCAGTTTGCAGATCATTGCACCTGTACATAGCCCATCCAACTACCTCATCACCATATAGTTTTTTTAAATTTTCTCCTTTGCACCACAGTATCTCTACTTGCACATTTATCTTCTGTACGTCTATCACTCCAGTGTTTAATTGTTAAATTGTAATTATTTCGCCACTATGGCCTATTTATTGCCTTACCTCTCTCATCTTACTTCATTTGCACACACTGTATATGGACTTTTCTATTGTGTTTGTTCATTCCATGTGTAACTCTGTGTTGTTGTTTGTGTCGCACTGCTTTGCTTTATATTGGCCAGGTCGCAGTTTTAAATGAGAACTTGTTCTCAACTGGCCTACCTGGTTAAATAAAGGTTAAATAAAAATAAATAAATACAAATTGTTTGTTAAGTCCTTCGCCATAGCAGTCACACTTAGTGCAGGTTATGGGTGATAAAATATTCCAATTGCCCCTGCATAGGTCAGGATAGTCAAACCACATTGTTGAGGATAAGTAGGTTATAGCTCAAGGCCTTATGAACAATGTTCCCTCTAAGCTGGGGTACAGTAGCCCTGAGACTGCCAAGCAGCTCCCCCAGACTGCTGAGCAGAAGAAATTTTAGCCCACAGAGAGTTTAAACAGAATGATAGAACAGCTATTTTCATGTTAAAATGTTATGGGATGCATTTTCTCCATTGTTTTTTGGTGGGCCTACATTATGATCAAATAGTCACAGTAGCCTACTTGTCCACTGTTAAAACTGTAACTTAGACCACCTACCTACTCAGTGCTCACAATAAACACACAATGAAAGTTGCACAGAACCGTCACAACACTCAAGTTTGCACTCAGCAGACATGAAATTTGCTCAATTCCCAGAAAATGTAGAGAGAACACGCTCATGAAATGTATAATATGTGGTCATAAAGGGTTAACTTTTAATTGAAAAACATTCACTTAGCCAGCCACTTCAAAAATGCTTCAAAAAAAAAAAAAAAAATTCGGTGCAACCATCTCTCTGTCACGAACAAACACATTCATGGGTGGGTTTCTCTTCATACTCACTCGAAAGGCATGCTGGGAAATGTGCAAATATATCTTTGCTAAAACAACAACCCCAGTGTTAAGTGTTTAAAACCTAAACGCTTTTGCTGAATAAACATGACACATTTTCATTGAAATTCTAAATGCCTTCAAGCATTTAAAAGGTCTCATGCATTCCAGTACCTGAGAGCTCCCCAGGTCACATCCCTCTAGCGCTCACTTTTTGTTCCGGCACCTCCTGATTTATGAATTAAGCACTGAACAGGTAGTCTAGACTCTAGCTAACCACCATATACAAAAATATCCACAAAAGCCACTAGCCGGCCTGCCATATATCATGAGTTATAAGATTATGAATATTAGCAATATTATTAAGTTATTATTTTAAAGCATTGAAGATAAATCACAATCGTTTAAAAAAATATTGAGCGAGCTAAGTAGCAGATTCACATCAATCATAAACAATCAATGAACAGCTGGTAGCCCCATATTTCCCGATGTCAATCATATCTTTAGGAGGCACTGTAACTAGCTTGCATACAACTTGTGAATAGTACGTGTGTTGTTGCGGAAATAAATAGGCCTTTGCAAAAAATGATTGCTATAGAGGCAGTATGCTATGAATGTTGAGATAAGAATTATGAAAGTAGATTTTTTTTAAGGGAGAGATGCCCTTTTTACATTTTGAGCACCTGCCCCCGATAAGGTCTGTGCACGGCCCTGAACTGTCCGCTCAAGAGGAAGCTTCTTACTGTAACCAGTGCCTGTAATCTGGTTCAGGTTATTAACCAACCTACCAGGGTGTTTACAAACACTACAGAAACAAAATCATCCGCATGTATCAATTACATTTTCACTAGTACTGTAGAACTTTGTTCTAAAGCTGTATCTGTACCCATTGGATGCAGTGATCACAATTTTTTATTTTACATTTATTTAACTAGGCAAGTCAGTTAAGAACGAATTCTTATTTTCAATGACGGCCTAGGAACAGTTGGTTAACTGCCTTGTTCAGGGGACGGATTTATACCTTCTCAGCTCTGGGATTCTATCTTTCGGTTGCAAGTCCAACGCTCTAACCACTAGGCTACCTGCCGCCCCAGGTAAAGCCAAAGTTCAAACAGCTGGTCCTAAAATAGCGTATAAGAGATCATACAAAATATTTTGCTGTGACTCTTATGTGGATGATGTTAAAACATATTTGCTGGTCTGATGTGATTAATGAAGAGCATCCATACGCTGCACTTGATGAATTTATGAAATTGTTTCTTCCAATTATTGATAGACATGCACCTGTTAAGAAACTGACTGTTAGAACTGTTATGTCTCTGTGGATTTGATCAGCAATTGAACAACTGAATGGTTGAAAGAAATGGGGCAAAAGGAGTGGCTAATAAGCCTGGCTGCACATCTGACTGGCTTACTTACTGCAAATTGAAAAATGATGTGACTAAACTCAACAAAAAGAAGAAGAAACTGTATTATGAAGCCAATATCTGTCATGTACTTCTAGAAGTAGTGGGTGGAGGAGTCAGGCGCAGAGAGCAGGGTAGTTGATAAGTGGAATGTTTATTCCCAAAACAACAGTGTCGGTCAACGCCACACACACGGGCGCAATAAGACCCAGTCCAAAACAACAGGACGAAACGGTTCGAGAACAAAATACTTCCACAGAAATCACACACATCAAATAACAGAAAACAAGCCCGCACAAAAGCCGGCGGGCCTACCGGGTTTAAATAGCCCAAAACCAAAACCTAAACAAGAAACAGGTGCAACTAATCAGACAAAACTAAATGAAACAGAAAAGGGGATCGGTGGCAGCTAGTAGGCCGGCGACGACGACCTCCGAGCACCGCCCGAACAGGAAAAGGCACCATCTTCGGCGGGATTCGTGACAATATCAATGATATAAAGAATGATCGAAAAAAAAACTTTGGAATACTTTAAATTAAATTATGGGCAGAAAGACAAATTCAACTCCATCTTTCATCGAATCAGATGGCTTATTCATCACGAAACCATTTGATGTTGCCAATTATTTTAATGATTATTTCATTGGCAAAGTGGGACAACTTAGGCAGGAAATGCCAATAACAAACAGTGAGCAATTGTATTCATGAATAAAAAACAAATAATGAAAGAAAAGCATTGCAAGTTTGAATTTTGTGAAGTTAGTGTGGGAGTGGTGGAAAAATTATTGTTATCAATCAATAATGACAAACCTCCTGGCATTGACAACTTAGATAGAATGCTACTGAGGATGGTAGCTGACTCTATGGCCACCGTGTCACGCCCTGACCTTAGTTATCTTTGTTTTGTTTATTATTTTGGTTAGGTCAGGATGTGACAAGGGTGGTTTGTTTAGATTTGTATTGTCTAGGGGTTTTTGTATGTCTAGGGGTTTATATGTCTATGCTTGCCTAGATTGGTTCTCAATCAGAGGCAGCTGTTTATCGTTGTCTCTGATTGGGGACCATATTTAGGTAGCCATATTCATTGGGTATTTTGTGGGTTATTGTCTATGTGTTGTTGCCTGTCAGCACTCGTGTTATATAGCGTCACGGTCGGTTTGTTCGTTTGTGAAGTGTTCTTCATTTATTAAAGAAGAATGTATTCTCATCACGCTGCGCCTTGGTCTCCTCTATATGACGAACGTGACACACTGTCATATTTGTAATCTGAGCCTAGAAGAAAGTCTTTGTCCTCAGGCCTGGAGGGAAGCCAAAGTAATTCCGCTACCCAAGAGTGGTAAAGCGGCCTTTACTGGTTCTAACAGCAGACCTATAAGCTTGCTGCCAGCTCTTAGCAAACTGTTGGAAAAAATTGTGTTTGACCAAGTACAATGCTATTTCTCTCTAAACAAATTAACAACAGACTTTCAGCATGCTTATAGAATGGCACAAATTACTGATGATTGTTTGAAAGAAATTGATAAGAAGATTGCGTGAGCTTTACTGTTAGATTTCCGTGCAGCCTTTGATATTATTGACCATAACCTGTTGTTAAAAAAACGTATGTATTATGGCTTTTCAACCTCTGCCATATCGTGGATTCAGAGCTATCTATCTAATAGAACTCAAGGGTTTTCTTTAATGGACGCTTCTCTAATGTCAAATATGTAAAGTGTGGTGTACCGCAGGGCAGCTCTCTAGGCCCTCTACTCTTTTCTATTTTTACTAATGACCTGCCACTGGCGATAAACAAAGCATGTGTGTCCATGTATGCTGATGATTCAACCATATACGCATCAGCAATCATAGCTAATGAAGTCACTAAAACCCTTAACAAAGAGTTGCAGTCTGTTTTGGAATGGGTAAACTGGTCCTGAACATCTCTAAAACTAAGAGCATTGTATTTGGTACAAACCATTCCTTAAGCTATAGACCTCAGATGAATCTGGTAATGAATGGTGTGGCTGTTGAACAGGTTGAGGAGACTAAATTACTTGGCACTACTTTAGATTGTAAACTGTCATGGTCAAAACATATAGATTCAACGGTTGTAAAGATGGGGAGAGGTCTGGCCGTAATAAAGAGATGCTCTGCTTTTTTGACACCACACTCCAAAAAGCAAGTTCTGCAGGCTCTAGTTTTGTCTAATCTTGATTTATGTCCAGTGCTGCAAGAAAATACCTAATTAAGCTGCAGACACATTTTGCTCTTAATTATAATTAGAGGGCTGATATAAATACTATGCATGCCAGTCTCTCTTGGCTAAGAGTTTAGGAGAGACTGACTGCATCACTTCTTTTTTTACAAGAGACATTCATTTGTTGAAAATCCCAAATTGTTTGCATAGTCAACATACACACAGCTCTGACACACACACTTATCCCACCAGATATGCCACCAGGGGTCTTTTCACAGTCCCTAAATCCAGAACAAATTCAAGAAAGCGTACCGTATTACATAGAGCCCTAATTGCATGGAACTTCCTTTCATCTCATATTGCTCAAATAAACAGCAAACCTGGTTTCAAAAAACAGATAAAGCAACACCTCAGGGCACAACACCTCTCCCCTATTTGACCTAGATAGTTTGTGTGTATGTATTGATATATAGGCTACGTGTGCCTTTACATTTTGTTTATGTAGTTCTGTCTTTGAGCTTTTCTTGTCTATTTCAAATCAAATCAAACTTTATTTGCCACATGCGCCAAATACAACAAGTGTAGACCTTACCGTGAAATGCTTACTTACAAGCCCTTAACCAACAGTGCAGTTGGTTAAGGGTTCTGTATTATGTAATTCTGTATTATGTTTCATGCTTTGTGTGGACCCCAGGAAGAGTAGCTGCTGCTTTTGCATCAGCTAATGGGGATCCTAATAAAATACCAAAATACCAAATGTAATCAATGTCTTGTATGTAGAGAACTAAGTAACTAAATCTAGTTTATTGATTTACAATAACTTTGTTAATACAGTTAGACTTGAAGTAGAAGCATCCTGTTGAGCGACTGTTGTTAGTGGATTATTTTCATCAGTCAACCATTAAGCAAAGAGGACATATTTTAAAAGCACATAGTTTATAATGAGTCCAATCATTTCATTTGCTACAGCACGTGGTTGGATAAGTGGACTAAGCACAACTGAACTTCTTTGTCAACAGGACGTTGTGGCAAAAAGTTTAGCCATGGCGCTATTGTAAGTCCAAGTGTTTGTTCTACCACTGTAGTGGTATACAGTATACTCTGTATATAGCCTTTAAGGAGTTCTGTATATTACAGCTCTGACAGCGAATCAGAATGAAATATCCAATCAATAACAGATATCAATCAGTCTTAAGGCTTCATGTTGATATTATAGTGGTTAAGTGATTCATAATTCATTTAATGTACCGGTCCTTTAGACATAAGAAAAGGAAGACATCATCAACTGAAGAATGGTAAATTAAATAGTCATTTCTGATTTGATTACTGTAATCAACTGAAGTTGCTCTAGAAGAGTGAATGTGCCATTAATCTGAGCGGCGCTCCATTCCAACACAGCTTGGCTTAATGTCAAGGGCCCCCTGTGTGGATAGACGCACGCGGACAAGCATCTCGGCAAAACAGCTGGAAAAAAAGTGCCACATGTTTAAATGTCAAGCTAAACGAAAGTTTCTTCTAACTATGGGGACCCGGACATATGCCTAACTTTAGGTGAAGGCATCCTTGTTTTTGTTAGCTAACAAATAAAAAATGTTTAGAGCAATTCTTGACGTGAACAATTCGGTTAAAAATAGCTATTTACATTATTATACAGGCTGTCCTACTTTAATGTGGAGGCTGGATCATGGGCCATTTAGGGTCAGATTAGTTTATATCCACTCAGCAGCAAGTCTGAAAGGTCAACGGGTGTTTTACTGCAGACGCCTGTGTCCTCAGACTGCTTTATATTGTCCTTTCTATTCTGACTGAGAGATACTTTATATACGGTATTCATACCCTCCGCAGGCTACATGTTTACTTACCGTCAGATTCCACTAATGCACATTTGAATACAATTTTACTTGAAGTTGGCAGGATGCACAAATGTAGTTTGTACCCATCTACCTTTCTGCTCTAGTGATTGAGACGAGGCAAAAGAGACAATGGGGATTGCTCTTCATCATCCTAGCAGACAGATCACCATTAGGACAGAGCCCATTTCCGTTGGATAATGCAAGAGTCCTCACTCACAGATCCATGCTAAGGAAGACTACAGTATTTTAGGAGTGTATTAAGAGCTTCAGATGTCATTTGTAGTTAATACAGTCAAACAGAGGCTTTGTGCTGAAGATGAACTAAGGAATAATGACCTGAGCTGGTTTTGATCATTTAAAAGAATACACTTCATCTCAAATGTTATGAGCACTATTACCGATGCGATTTGCTATTCAATCTGTATCGCTGAAGCTTTACAGATTGCTCGAAATGTAAAGGTTATTTCTGATTGAGCTGACATGCTGCGTTTACCATGAATACAGTCTCTGCTAACGCGAGAACGTTGCCTTTAAATTATAACCACCCTGTAAAGCTGAACTTCTGCGATACGGATTGAATAGAGCCCCAAGTCTCATTCTATGCTAATATGTAAATGTAATATATATGCCCTTGAACATTGAATAGCATCATTTTGAGCATGATTTAAAGGGAAATATGCTATTAACCACATTTATTTTTTATTTAACCTATATTTAACCAGGTAGGCTAGTGGAGAACAAGTTCTCATTTACAACTGCAACCTGGCCAAGATAAAGCAAAGCAGTGCGACATAAACAACAACACAGATTTACACATGGAATAAACAAACGTACAGTCAATAATACAATAGAAAAGGTCTATATACAGTGTGTGCAAATGAGGTAGGATAAGGGAGGTAAGGCAATAAATGGACCATAGTGCAGAAATAATTACAATATAGCAATTAAACACTGGAGTGCTAGATATGCAGAAGATGAGTGTACAAGTAGAGACACTGGGATGCAAAGGAGCAAAATGAATAAAATAAATAACAGTATGGGGATGAGGTAGTTGGATGGGCTACTTACAGATGGGCTATGTACAGTACATGACCATGTACTTAACCTTCACTTTAAGTGAAAGATAATATACCAGCAGAATATTCATTATTTTACAGAAAACAACAGGCAACAGACCTTCCACACACTTATCATCTAATCTGCACACCACACCATATGCCTACTCTGCATATTGTCTGAGAATTAGCTTTCGATAACAGATGAAAGAGGCTAGCCAACTGTGTGTTTTAGTTTAGTATGGAGTGTATGGACTAACTGAGACAAATCACTGTTAGCCATGGAGTGGTGCATCTGTTATTTGAAACAGATGAAATGAAGAAGAAGCTGGGCTGAATTATCTTTTGGCAGTGAAAAACATTAATTGGGGAAATGTGTTGAAAAGACATCACGCTAACATCAATCGTCATTATTGCAAAGGTTTACTAAATAGGTAATACAGGTTGATAGCACTGTGGGATTTTTTTTTACAGGGAATAATCTTCAGAAACCAGTAGTGTTCAGGGTATGACCAGAATATGTCATACAGAAACTCATTGCTTCTTTATTAGTTGATTGACTCCACCTCAAAACACCCAAGTGTTACCAAAACCAGCGAGCCTACTCAGTCTAGCCCAGCAGCAATATCCCTGTGGACACAGAGCATCATGCCTGGAAGCACTGGCCTGCCAGTGTGAGAAATTAGCTGAGAGTATGATCATAAACTGAGCGCTTCAGCTACCCAGGGCATGCCAGTCACTGAGCTCTACCAAATGAGCTTTTCATTTGCCATTCAGGAAATTAGCTCTTGTCATGTCGCAGTCTGCCACAGAGGTGTTCGGCTGAGAGATTGCATTGCATGCAAACTTGGGTTCATGCTCCCAAAGCCCAACAGCAACCAGACATGCTGTCACGTGGTAATTTGCATACTTGGCTATGCGTTTTGGCAGTGTGTTCTGAACAAAAAACAGGTATTTCACAACCATTTGTGGAAATAGTTTTTAACACAATAGGATCATTTAGGTTGTAATGTTAGATGTGCACTTTTACATTTTGTTAATGGATATTGTTTGATTCTTATGAAGGATAAACATATTTAATGAGTTACAGAAGCTGTGCTAGATGGTCAATCTGACTGAGCTAAGAATGCATAATGCACCAGCATTAAAGAGTAAGTGTTGCTGATTTAATGAGTGTTAGTGTCTGAATAATTAAACCAGATGAAACAGGTCTGAATGCCGTTGTATCAAAATAAGCCATCCGCTGGTTAAATCCTCTAGTATTGAAGAAAAAAAGTCAAGAACATGAACGTTTTTTAATTACATTTCTTTTTTTTAACTAGGCAAGTCAGTTAAGAACAAACTCTTGTTTACAATGACAGCCTACTGGGGAACAACTGTCTTGTTCAGGGGCAGAACGACAGATTTTTACCTTGTCAGCTTGGGGATTTGATCCAGAAAATCCCCAAGCTGGCCCAATGCTTTAACCACTAGGCTACCTGCTGCCCCAAATTAAAGACATGCCTTGCACAAATTGAATTGTGAAAGTGTGGCGAGAAGCAGAACATCTCACACATCTCATGCCATTGCTGAATACACTATAATATGCATGGTATTAACGGCCATGATGTCCATGTGTGCTCCACCTAGTGAGCCACTGGAGTGCACACTACTACTCAGGTACAGATGTAGGATCTTAATGTGATCACCCGGTTGAAAGAAACTTTTTTTACTTTGTGAATTTGATGTTTAAAAACGTTTCGGAAGTTTGTAATTTTCACTTTGACATTTCAGACCTGATTTTCCCTCTCGAAAAAGGTATCAATCCTGTAATAAATGGACAGCAAACTTTCCATTTATTACAATTCACATAATAATTAACATTTCCTGTTGGTGGGTATTTTCTTGCTGTAGCAAACTGGCTCAAATGAAGATCCTACATCTGTAAAGTACCATGACAAGACCTGTGAACCGTAGGTCTGTCAGTGTTGCCCTTCAGTGGCCCATGAAATTGAAATGAGCAAAGAGAGCCTTGCCCAACAGGGTCCTGGCACTTTCTCAACTTGGTTAACAGCATGCACACCCTGTTGTTACGTTGTATTTCATGTAGCAGAACTGAATTTTCAGAGAGTTCCTGTGCAACGAAAATGTCACTCAAGCTTTCTTATTCAATGCTGTGATCTTTGTTGTATACAGCAAAAGATCTATAGAATAGGTAGAATATAGTATTTCATATGAATAGACAGACATGTAACGCTTGCCTCAAAGTTGTACAATCTTCAACTCTTAGCTAGCTGCATGTTTATCCTTGAATAACTTGCTCACCAATATATTAAAAGGATTATCGGGAATAAATATGATTAAAAACACTATGACATAATTTTGTGCTTTCTGTTCTTTCTATTTGAATAAATAACGTAACGCAGAGGAATTAAATCATTTTCTCCCGATATTTAAACATTAAATACATCTTGAGGCTTAACCAAGCAGACACTTCTAATGCGCACACTGCAATGAGCACTACCCCAAGAAAGTAAGAGGGATAACGCTGAAATTACAAAAGTGTTGGTGCGGATTCATTAGATACATTAGAGGAGCTTATATCATGAAAGACTGCTGTGCACGAAGTAAACAGCAGTAAAACAGACTGCAGAAGAGAACACAGTCAAGCAAACAACCACATTAGAAAAAAATGAACTCAGTCGAAAGGAGATTCTCACATTCAGCACTATCCTAATGTCAACCTATAAATGAAAGCATACGAACCTTATTGAATATGTCAAAAGATCAATACAATAATACAATAGTTAACAGCCCAGTGTGACAACATTAAGACATCTAATAGGGGAGTGGAAACAGAGTGGATTCCTCTTAGATACCTTGCCTTACAGCTGAACTTGCTTTCTGTCAGAAAAAAAGTCATTTTGTTTTACTTTCGAAACCCTCAAGAGCACTCATTTGAATTTCCAAACAGAATATATTCCTGTCTTCATTTCTCCATTTGTGTTTGTTTGTTAGAGTTATCTCAGAATTATTATTCAGTTCAGGGGTTACTTGTCCCACCGGATGCAATCAAAGCCTGTACATTCGGCACTGACATTCTGCATACCACACATCAAATAAAAGAACACTCAAATCACTTCTACAGTATGTATGTACGTGTCATTAAATTATAACCCAAATGTTGTGTTGAAGTAGTTCAGTGGAGGTGTTAGATTGAAGGCCACGTTTGTAGGCTGAAAAAATATCAACAATACAGCGAAATGCAAAACTCAATGAGAAATGTATCCCCCAGAATCGGAGGATGTAGAATTGAATCCGAATTCTATCAGACAATGATAAATTAGTAATAACCCATATGTCTTTGATAATACAAAACATATGAATGTTCCCACCAGTTGATCAAAGCGAAACACACACATACAGCAGTAGATAGGTCAAAGGGTAGGTCATAAAGGTTATGTCAGATACATGGGCTTCTGCCTGTTAATCAAAGCCCAAGACATGAAACGGTACCTCAAGTAGTTTAGAGTAAGTTCTCTTCTTTCTACAATGTAAACGATGATTATCAAACTTCTCACTTCGTAAGCAACAAGTACCTTTGCCAAATTCCAAATAGTTGGTATTATGCAGTGATTAATTATTTTATCATAAACCCATCTACAGTTGAAGTCAGAAGTTTACATACATTTAGGTTCAAACTAGTTTTCAACCACTCCACAAATTTCTTGTTAACACACTATAGTTTTAGAGGCTTGCAAGCCGTAGAACACCATCCCAACCGTGAAGCACGGGGGTGGCAGCATCATGTTGTGGAGGTGCTTTGCTGCAGGAGAGACTGGTGCACTTCATAAAATAGATGGCATCATGAGGTAGGACAATTATGTGGATATATTGAAGCAACATCTCAAGGCATCAGTCGGAAAGATAAAGCCTGGTCGTAAATGGGTCTTCCAAATGGACAATGACCCCAAGCATACTTCCAAAGTTGTGGCAAAATGGCTTAAGTACCACAAAGTCAAGGTATTGGAGTGGCCATCACAAAGCCCTGACCTCAATCCTATAGAAAATGTGTGGGCAGAACTGAAAAAGCGTGTGCGAGCAAGGAGGCCTACAAACCTGACTCAGTTACACCAGCTCTGTCAGGAGGAATGGGCCAAAATTCACCCAACTTATTGTGGGAAGCTTGTGGAAGGCTACCCGAAACGTTTGACCCAAGTTAAACAATTTAAAGACAATGCTACCAAATACTAATTTAGTGTATGTAAACTTCTGACCCACTGGGAATGTGATGAAAGAAATAAAAGCTGAAATAAATAATTCTCTGTATTATTATTTTGACATTTCACATTCTTGAAATAAAGTGGTGATCCTAACTGACCTAAGACAGGGAATTTTTATTAGGATTAAATGTCAGGAATTGTGAAAACCTGAGTTTAAATGTACTTGGCTAAGGTGTATGTAAACTTCCGACTTCAATTGTACCTGAGAAAATAGCTGATTCTCAATATTCATAATTCATGTACTGTATATTATTACACCAATTAATGTCAAGATAGTTGTAAGACAGCCAGAATGCATTGTCAAACTCACACTCTAAAACACACTGAACATGAGCGTGGCCTAAATATGATATGTAGTCATGTTGGTGATAAATAAAAGTATTGTTTCAGACATTACTGTCTGTATACCAATAAAGACCAGAATTCAACACAGATGCCTCAAATTTAATTTGACAGAAATACAATATGACTGCATGATAAGCTTCTTGGAAATCTCAACAATAATCCATCCATGTTTTTGAATACAGATATTTACCAATGGTGGATTTCATGGATTGCATACTTTCATGTGGTATGTGGAATTATTCTGGAATCCCTAGAATACATATTTTGGGTTACCGGTATTCACACAACCCAGGTACTTTTTGATGAAAATCCATACTTTGGATTGTTGCCGCCTTCGAATATTGGTCAAGTACATCTACAGTGGGAGTGAAACTTTGTGAGTGATAATCCATTGGCATTATTATAAATTCTTAAGGTAAATTGGTCAGCCAATCATTTGCACAGGATTATTTTTCAGATTCTCAGTTGTAATTGATTTCAATTCAAGAAAGTGAAAAGATTCCATGAAATAATGAAGTAAGTCATTTGAGTCACAATACTTTTCACATTATACCACAACGGACAATTGTAAACATACACCTTTTTTTTACTCCATTCTGTACATTCATTCATTCATTCATTTGAAATACAATACTGAGATGTTTTCTTCTCCAGTGTCCATAATGAGGCCATGTCACTATTATTCAGTCCAGCAGTAAAGCATGTTAATTTGAGAGCTGTGCCAAATGTACAACGATCACACAGAAGGTCTATATGCATTGACATTATAGGGATTTGAGTTTCCAGACTGAGAATTGTGAAATAGGCCAAACCTATTCCATTCCATTTGGAAATGAACTGTAGCAGCATCAGGTGACAATAGAAGCACACAGCTATACTAACTGAAGCATGAGATTCACACACAAAACACATATTCTCACTATCATGATATTGATATGCACAGAAAACAATTGTTAACTCGGGAATATAAGTTAGGAGCAAATCAAACCATTCTGAGTCTAGATAGTATAACTCAATAAATATGGGTAGTACCGTATAGTCACAAAGGTCAAGAGTGAACACAACAGCTGTTCCATAAATGCAAAATGGCTAGCAAGATACTCTCCCTAATTGTATTCAAGGGGAAAGGTTCAAGAATGTGAGTGAGATTAAGTTTGTGTAGAAATTGTCTCCAGACGTTTCACACACACCTTATTTCTTTTACATTTCATCTGGTGATAGATTGGCTAGAATAATTCCCTTTCCAAATCTCCCAAATGTTTAATATATTGTTAGAATGCACCGGCTGTATACAAATGGTAAGATGGAATCTCAGATACTTTGCAGGTGCCACAGGTCATGTGGCAGTCATTGATAGCATAACAAATGTAAATCATTGGATGTAAAATGCCAAATTTGGTCATTCACTTAAATAAGCATTTAAATTCACCAAGCTATTATAAATGAATGAATGTGTAAATATTAAATAAATAAATACATTGATGTGCATAAAATGTTTTTAAAAAGTGTTAACATATACCATTGTGATCTCTTCAATGAAGCATTGCACATGACTCCACGGGTGTACCCATCATAGGTCGAAGTTCAAACAAACACATGACATGTGACTGACCACAGACAGGTATAGACATGGCCAGCAGCATAGGCATGTGATGAGGGAGGTCAATAGTGACATCAAAAGACCATAACTAATGCAGTTTCCAACTCTTGAGCATCAACTTGAGCTTCCATTACTTCTCAGTTCAAATTAAAATATTGCATCTACAACATCTGTTTAGACTTATAAAATACTGTGTATATATGTATACAAGGCTAAAGGCTATGCCTGCAATTAAACTGCATTGTGTTCATCTGTCTGCAAACGTTGGGCACATTGTACCCCAATTTGTCAGTAATTCCCTAACCCAAAAAGTGTTTCTCACACATACAGAAACAAGTTGGTTGCTCCATTATGGTTCAGACAGCTGATTGTTTAGTGGCCAGAGCTGGTCTAGCAATGAGATACACATGGGAATGGCCAGACAAAACAAACTGGTGATGTGCTGTCTGAAACGACCTGGGTCTTCTATGCAGTCCTACTCAATCACAGCTTTTTGTATAATCAGATGACACAGGATCTGTCACTGCTAAATACCACTTGCTAAGAAAAAAACGAATTTCAAAAGATGCTATGCTAAACATATTCTGCGACTATTAAGTTTGTGTGTGAAGAATTGCTGTGAACGCATGTTCGTCTGTTGAAGTCGTTTTTTTGAGCAGTATTGCATTTCAGAGGGATTCCCATTTCCATAAAACATCAAAGCTTTTCAATGTCTCTTTTCTTCTCTCTGTTGTAATCCATGAACACGGAACATGATATTATCCATCCTTTGGCTAGATCCAACTGATGTAGAAATGTTTTGATTATACAGTGACAGTACATTGTTGATAAATTCATTTGAACGGTGGGGCTTTCTTCTTTTTTTTTTTACAGTGGGAAAACAAGGAAACCAGAGAATGTAGAATATTGCCATCCGCCAACTAGATTTCCCTTCTCCAGTTTAAGGTAGACCTTGTCCTCTTTATCCAAAAAGAGCAGAACTCCATTGGTGGCTGCCTCTCGAGTTACGTCTTTGTCACCCGCAAAAGCTGAGATGACAGGTTTCCCATTCAACATTAAGTTCACCTGGATGACCCAAAGAGATAGGAATTAGTGAAAATAAACAAGACAGGGGAGAAATGCAGCTAATGTAGCTACTGTTCTGTCCTAAAATATCTTGCCATGCTATGATTGCATTGCCAAACATCATCATCATCCACAGCTACCTAGAGTAGCCATTTGCTATAAACTATTGTTTTAGTTCAAATATGTAGTTTGCAGGAGCCCTTCGCTTGGTGTACTTTGGAGAGAAAAAACACATTCTTGTTTAGATTAGTTTTGTCACTTTCTTAAATAGCCAGAATAATAAGATTGTATGTTTAATAAGCTCATGTAGTCTACTCCCCCTTCCCCCACCCAGAGACAGCCCAGACCTTTCCAGGCTTCGGGGCTTCACAAAGAAAGGACTGGAAATTGGCACTACAATTGTGCTAAACACACATCACCAAATTAGAAGATGTGTCTGTGATTTCCCATTGAAGTTCTACAGGACATTTTCCTAGCATTGACAGGGTTAACTCTCTCATCTATTGAAATCAAGTGCTTTGTCAGAGATTTGTTTCTGCTTCCTCTAATAACCATTCTGTAAATGCAAATCCAAATGTCCCAATAGGCCTACACAGGAAATAGTCCAGAATAGATGTAGACAAAATAGTCTTAGGCACATTTCCTAATAGATTACAAGCCCCATTCAAATAATGTAGCCATGGCCATTGTATAGAAAATGTATTGTCTCATGGGAATCACATTATATTATAACTGGAACTAAATTGCTGAATCAATTTGGCCAAAACAAATAGCTTACCTGTATAGTCTGACTCTGGTACACTTTTATAACATGAAAATTAAAACTGTAGATCCCTTTTCTGGGTGACAAAAACACAGACTCCAAAGTGAAATAGTTGCCTATATTCACAAGAACCTGGGGAAAGAAGAATAAAGCATTTTAGAAAGTAAAAAAATATTCTCCTCGCTGACTATTTAAGTCAGAGCAGAATATTTATTGATGCAAGGTCCAATGCAGTCAAAAATGTGATTTTCCTGTGTTTTATATATATTTCCACACTATAAGGTTGGAATAATACTGTGAAATTGTGAAAATTATGATGCCCGTTCAGTATAAGAGCTGTTTGAAATGCCTGAAATGTCTGACTTTTTTGGTGAGAGGGAGTTTTGGCCTCCATGGTAATATCACCATGTGGTAAATAAGTTAATCAACCATTAAGAGAGTTCCAAACGTCTTTTCCAATAACAGCTCATTTACAGTTTCCCCTCCCCACTCAGACCACTCCCAGACAGACCTAGCAAAATTCTTGCTTGAGAAATTGCCTTATGCTAATAAACTATTTGTGTGTGTTTATTGACATTTTAATTGAAAACAGTCACAGTAAGGTACTTAATTGTTACCCAGAAATGATTTAATATTGAGTTTTTTTTAAAACAGACCGTTAACCGGCTGGACCGTTAACGACCAGCTTTTCTTCTGCTGACACAACTATGGTGGCAAGATTATAGTGTTAAATTTGGGATATTTCAGTAGTTGTAGACACCTCAACTCCTTAGAGAAAATGTACTGACAGTTTTAATCCTGTGAGAATGGATACTGTAGTACAGTGCATTGTAGGCTGTATACTGTACAATGGACAAATTGTATGGCCCTGAACTTTGTGCTTTCCATTTATTAACAGTACTGACTGCTCAATAGATTTTGACTGGTTGCAGGTTCATATCAACAAAGAACAAGAATTACAGTATCACAGAGACAAAGGACAAGTTTGTGAGATGCAGGGTACAGTACTGTAAAAAATAGGGGTACAAGGAGGAGGAAGAACAAAAAACAAAATTGCAAAGAGCAAAGCAGAGTAGTAATTTCTGATCAAATTTGAGCTACTATGATAGAACATGTTTTCGTTCATCAAAAGACAATGACGGAAAGATATGAATATTTTTTTTAAATAAAAAATGTACTTCTCCCTGAGAATTATATGTTTTGAACAGTGTGTTTTCTATTTTTCGGTGTATTGTTTACTGCCTGCTTGAGAGTGAATATAATTTGATCACTTTGTTAATGATTTGAGAGCAGTGTTTGATTTTGAACAACTGTTTGATTTTGTTAACTGCTTTGAGGCGAATGTTTCATTTTGCAAGAGGAGTCAGAGGTTATGTAAATAGTGCTTGAAGATGAGGTTTTGTGTTGAATGTTTTCAGGAAATGGAGCAAGGTTTCAGAAATTGTGTTTCAGCAATTGAGAAAAACTGTAATAAATGGAAAGCACAATGTTCAGGGCCATACAATTTGTCCATTGTACAGTATACAGCCTACAATGCACTGTACTACAGTATCCATTCTCAGACTTTCTCCTTCCCACCTTCAACAACCTGTTTGCTCTCTGAACTGGCTTATATTGGTTGTGTCGCATCATTTGAAACTGGTTAAATCAATTTTGAGTGGTTGTGTTCAATCAATGACATATGTTCTCTATTTGTATTTGATTGTGGCCACTTGTGTTTACCAATATGGATGACATGTGCATTAGAGTGCAGAGTGTGTTTTGAGAATGAGAATGTGTTTTGAATTTTGCTGAAAAGTCTAAGTGAGATCTGCAAATTGTGTTTTACCATGTGAAATGGTTTAAGGTATTGACAACAGACTGCATAATTAGCTAAATGAGTCCAGGCAACTGAGAACTTTGTACAGCCAATGGGCTTGAGTGTTTTAGCAATTGAGAAAAACTGTAATAAACATCCCATGATGGTAGTGACTGCCCATTACTGCTTATCACTTATTAACCATCACTTATTCACATTACTTTACTTGAATAAAATATTTCAGTTGTCGTGTACATTTCATTTGTTTTATTTGATGACTTTATTTCATTCCTACTCATCATCTAATGTCTTTTGAGCTGCTGCCTATGCTGTCTGACAAAATCGCTATTTTAGTAGTTCTTCAAAGTAAATAAGGCATACTTTTATGACTGCTAAATACCAACTGTCAATCACTTAGATCATAGTGTCCCAAACTCTGTCCTGGGGCCCACCTTGGTGCACAAATTGTTTTTTGGCCAAGCACTACACAGCTTATTCAAATTATCAAAGCTTAATGATGAGTTGGTTATTTGAATCAGCCGTGTAGTGCTAGAGGTAAAATCCAAAATGTGTACCCAGGGGGGCCCCAGGACCGGGTTTGGGAAACCCTGACTTAGATCATGTATTTTCAGGTAGAGATACCCCATGAAGAAACTGCTCTCTATGTATCCCCTCTTGAATTTGTCTGCCTGTGTAAATGCAGCCTACTAGTCCAGCAGCAACTACTTGACACAGGAGCTGCACTCTTCTCCAATAGTCTCTCTTCCAATTAGGCAGATTCAGCCAGTGATTTATGTAAAGTGTTGGTTATGCCAGTTCAGATGCCACCAGGAGGTGATATAAAACAGTGATTTTAGGTTAATTCAAACAGGGAACAAAAGTTAAATGCACTGCATTTACTCCATAGAAAATGGCACTGTCTCAATTCAGAGTACCACCCAATCAAACGGATGAAGCCAAACATCTCCTGGGTGTGTGTGTGTGTGTGTGTGTGTGTGTGAGAGAGAGAGAGAGAGAGAGAGAGAGAGAGAGAGTGAGAGTGAGAGCGAGAGCGAGAGAGAGAGATGCCCAGGTAGGTGTGAGTGTGCTATGCACTATTCTCAGTGATAAACCCATTGCTGCTGATTAAACCCATTATTATTGATTAATCATTCAAATTCAATCAATCATTAGGTATGTAGGTTGCTCTCTAAACCAATGTTAGACTCTTCCAGAACAACTATTTTTTAAAGAATATTTGTATTTTCTTATACTTTGGGGGAATAACCTGTCACTGTGTGGTCAATTAGCTATGTAAAACGTTGATTTTAAACAGCATTGCAACTTTGATGTTATAAAGTTGAAGTAAAACAAAACAGCCCTATATCAAAAACAACGTAAACAGTCTTACTTGGTCGAAGTATATGATTCTTGTTTTATTACTCATCTCCGACGGTTCGTGATTGTTGCTCCGAACCGCAGAAAAAGCCACCTTGGAGTTTGCCGCGCGCACCGAAATGCCTAGAGGAGAGGACGAGCCCTTCCAATCCGTAGTCGGATTAGAGTCGCAAACCACAAGACATTTGCCCTCCAGGACTATAGGCTCCGTGTCATTCTGAGCTCCCACAAACTCAGAGATCAACGCCAAACTAAACATAAAAACAATATATTTTACCATCGCATTGTCCAACAACCCTAACAGCACCATTTTAAAAAATTCCCTCTCTGTATCAAATTCCACGTCCTCCTCTTTGGTCCCCCGTCGCAGACGCTTCTGACGCGATACGATTATTTTCTTGGATCCAGCAGTATGCTATATTGGTGAAAGAAAGCGACGACTTCAAATGTTGACAACAACTGATGGAAATTAACATCCCGATGATTTTCTCTTTGTCTCATTTTTATCATTTAGATTATGTTTGTGATTGAGATAAAAATACAAAATAGATGGCTGCATGAGGCTGGCATGAAGGGTTCAGTCTGAGAAGAAGCGCAATAACATGTTTCTGACTAGTGCTCTGTGACTCTCCACATTACGCGTGTTGACTGTTAGTCCCAGTTGTGATATGCCCACGATCCAGACACGTCCATTTAGCAACGTATGCGTAAATATTTCCCGCACATAAAACAATGTCTTAATTTGTAGTTTACATTTTAGTTTTAGCCCTATTATGAATCTTTTATCTCGTTTTAAATCTTTGAATATTTCAGTCATTCTGTACCAGACTGCTGTTAAGGAAAGTTAGAATGATGAGATTGGATACATAATGGATGTAAAGCACATGGACTATTAATCAATTAATCTTTGGCGATAAGCATTATTGTTTGGAGACTAAACCAAGCATTTTGTTTAAAACAGTAGATATTTGGTATTTTATTTACCATAACATATAATAAACATATTTTTATTTTTTATTTAACCATTATTTAACTCGGTAAATCAGTTAAGTACAAATATGTCTGTATTTACAATGACGGCCTACCAAAAGCCAAAAGGCCTCCTGCGGGAGGGGGCTGGGATTAAAAAATTATAATAATTTTAAATACATAAATATAGGACAAAACACACATCATGACAAGAGAGACAACACAACACTACATAAAGACAGACCTAAGACAACAACATAGCAAGGCAGCAACACATGACAACACAGCATGGTAGCAACACAACGTGACAATAACATGATAGCAACACAACATGGTAGCAGCACAAAACATGGTACAAACATTCTTGGGCACAGACAACAGCACAAGGGGCAAGAAGGTAGAGACAACAATACATCACACGAAGCAGCCACAACTGTCAGTAAGAGTGTCCATGATTGAGTCTTTGAATGAGGAGATTGAGATAAAACTGTCCAGTTTGACTGTTTGTTGCAGCTTGTTCCAGTCGCTAGCTGCAGCAAACTGAAAAGAGGAGCGATCCAGGGATGTGTGTGCTTTGGGGACCTTTAACAGAATGTGACTGGCAAAATGGGTGTTGTGTGTTGAGGATGAGGGCTGCAGTAGATATCTCAGATACGGGGGAGTGAGGCTTAAGAGGGTTTTATAAATAAGCATCAACCAGTGGGTCTTGCGATGGGCGTACAGAGATGACCAGTTTACCAGAGAGTATAGAGTGCAGTGATGTGTCCTATAAGGAGCATTGGTGGCCGAATGGTAAAGAACATCTAGCCACTCGAGAGCACCCTTACCTGCTGATCTATAAATTACGTCTCTGTAATCTAGCATGGGTAGGATGGCCATCTGAATCAGCGTTAGCTTGCCAGCTGGGGTGAAAGAGGAGTGATTACGATAGAGGAAACCAAGTCTAGATCTAACTTTAGCCTGCAGCTTTAATATGCGCTGAGAGAAGGACAGTGTATCATCTAGCCATACTCCCAAGTACTTGTATGAGGTGACTATGAGGTGACTACCTCAAGCTCCAAACTGTCAGAGGTATTAATCACACCTGTGGGGAGAGGGGCATTCTTCTTACCAAACCACATGACCTTTGTTTTGGAGGTGTTCAGAATAAGGTTTAAGGGTAGAGAAAGCTTGTTGGACACTAAGAAAGCTTTGTTGTAGAGCGTTTAACACAAAACAATGTATAAACAATGTATACCCCCAACACTCCACAAAGGGTCCCTTAAATGGAAACAAACTAAATGGAACCATTAAATGTAATGGAATTCACTATTTGTATTTTTATTTAACCTTTATTTAACTAGGCAAGTCAATTAAGAACAAATTCTTATTTACAATGATGGCCTACCCCGGACGACGCTGGGACAATTGTGCGCCGCGCTATGGGACTCCCAATTACGGCCGGATGTGATACAGCCTAGATTCGAACCAGGGACTGTAGTGATGCCTCTTGCACTGAGATGCAGTGCCTTAGACCCCTGTGCCACACTAAATGGAATTACAAAGTTTTAGACCCCTCTGCATGGTGAATATTTCAATTTTATCAACAATATGATGTTCTGCTGTGTTATATAAGCATCACAAAATGGAGGGCAAGGGGGTACCACCATGCCAATCTGAAGTGCTGTCATTGCAATATGAGTGATTTTGTACAACTCACACAGCTTCGACAACAATACCTGATGCATTGTGCATTGCCAATATGTTTCCATGGCAATAGGAATTTCCGAGCTCAGGGGCTGTGATTGAAAAAGGACCATGTATCCTTGTGTGCTATAACCTTTGTGGCATGTGTGCCTGATGTATATCAATGAGAGAAGTATGGCTACTTGCATGATGACAGGCAGAAATGACATATTTTTGTAAGATGAGGCTAAAGCATGTTTTTTGGGACGGGTCTTGTCGTGATGTTGCCCACACAGGACATTGTGAATCACTACAGATACTGAATGCAACATTGCCACATTAGAATGGTCATCCTACCTAACATGTATTGTAACGTTGTTCTACAGTGGAGTGGGTGTTCGCAGGTGCTATGGTGTCAAGAGGTTACCTACCATACAGTAGTACCCTACATATAACATATATATATAGTATCCTACTATAACCATCTTGACCCCATAGCTACAGTAAAGAAGAACAAGCATTAAAGAGTGCTATGGGGTATAGATGGTCACGGGTGCAATATCTTACATGTTACTTAATGGGTCATAGAACATTCTGACAGCATGCAATACATCTGCAGCTCTCAACATTCCACTTGACTTATGAGCTACACACAGGGCATTTACATGGACGTGTAATGCATCTGAAATGATGTCTTGAGACTTGTTGTGCAGTATGATGGTGACTGAATGATAAACTGTGATTTGGAATGTCACATCAAATACCTGAGATCCAGATCCGTCACTATCAACACGTTCTCCTTTGATCAAATAAATAACCAATTAACTTGTTGTTACAGCAAGTTGATGATTGTGGGAAAGTGTCTTCTTTACTGTTCATACAAAATGTATCATTAAAGATGGATTCCGCTGTAGGGGGAAACAGCGCCACTAGCCGTCGCAGCACCATGGTTAATGTTTTTGTTGCCAAGCTGAGGAGCGTCGCGCAGCATGGTAAAAAAAAAAAAATTGCAGTAGAGCGCTCTTCTATCCGGCTTGCAATGATGCCCGAGGGGGGAAAAATGTGTTGGTTGTTTGCAGTAACTTCTTTGTTGTTGTAATATCCCGAACGAAAGTGGCTGATTCACCTGCACGGATTCCGGCATTAAATGTTAAATCAAATCATGTAAAATGTCACTATTTTATGCAACTTTTAGTAAGTGGAAATGAAACATGTTATCTTGAAAATTATAAAGAATAATTTTTCCGGTAATGAACTGTAATCAAATCTTTGCCACAACAGCCACTGGAGAAGCTGGGCCAGAAATCTATTCCTGGATGACTGTGCGACTGATGGGTACAACTTATTGTAGAGAACCACAAATAATGATTCAATGATTCAACCTGTTGAATACTTCAGAAAGTATTCATACCCCTTGACTTCTTCCACATTTTGTTGTGCTTCAGCCTGAATTCAAAATTGATTAAATATATTTTTCTTCTCACCCATCTCCAAAGTCAAAATGTGTTTTTAGACATTTTGTAAATATATTCAATTAAATACAGAAATAATGAATTTACATAAGTATTCAAATCCCAGAGTCAATAAATGTTAAGACATCTTTGTCAGTGATTACAGCTGTGTCTTTCTGTCTAAGGCTCTAAGAGCTTTGCACACTAGAAATGGATGCCCTTCTTTACGAAGCATTGGAAAACCTCCCTGGTCTTTGTGGTTGAATCTGTGTTTGAAATTCACTGCTCGGCTAAAGGACCTTACAGATCATTGTATATGTGGGGTATGTGTGGGATTCAAACATCAGTGCTCCACCTGATCTATGGGTATAACATCTGTTATAGAAACACTATTCTATAACCTTTTGTGATTCTTTAGATATATTAAAACCCTTTGGTTGAAATCAATTCCCCTGAATAGAGGTGAGCAACAACATAACTTGGCAATTATTTTTTATTGATATTCCCCTTTAAGACTTGCTGCTGTAACCTCCCTCCTCTGCTGTGTAGGTGAAGACATGCCTCTATAAAATTGCTCAGCTTCTGACTTTGAAACAGAGCACAAATCACATTAATATTCTGCCAGCAGCCCCCAGAAATGAATTCATTTTAAATAAATGAAAAAAAAAACAGTTTTGTTGTCAAAATAACACATTTTGGAGCTTGATAAAGAAAGAAATGAGAGGACGTAGGTGTTTTATATAATGACAATGCTGCATAGCCCATTTATAGACCTACACAATGCACTGTAAACTGACTAGCCACATATACTGTAGCACACACTAGTCACTGTAACAATGGTCCTAACAACATCTGGTTAATGGTAACCATTAGATTTAGAGTAAAACTATTTGGTCAAAGTAGAGATCCTAGAGAGAGATGGTTAAACAGAGACCATCATAGAAAAGCATGTGTTATGATATGAGATTGACTTGCTGTTGCTTTCACCTCAGACAGTTGTATGATCAGTGGGAGGGAAACATGAAAGACTTTGGGAGAGTGATCAAGCTTGGACCATCACAATACGGTCAGCAGTCAACACTTTAAGAGGATAACTATCTAGGGCTGGAAATAAGTATTTGTCACAGAGAAACAAACAAGGTTTCTCTCTTGTGAATGTCAACTTACAGTAAGTACAAGTTACAGTGCCTTCAGAAAGTATTTGTACCCCTTGACTTATTCCACATGTTGTTGTGTTACAGCCAATACACAATCTACACAAAATACCCCATAATGACAAAATGAAAACATGTTTTTTTTAATGAAATGCAGAAATATCTAATTTACTTAAATATTCACACCCCTGAGTCCATACTTTGTAGAAGCACATTTGGCAGTGATTACAGCTGTGAGTCTTTCTAGGTAAGTCTCTAAGAGCGTTACACATCTTGTGCAACAATTGCCCATGATTCTTTTAAAAAATGTTACATTTTCAGGTCATAACATAGATTTTCATGATTTAAGCCAAAACTGTAACTCGGCCACTCAGGAACATCACCGTCTTGTTGGTAAGAAACTCCAGTGTAGATTTGGCCTTGTGTTTTAGGTTATTGTCCTGCTGAAAGGTGAATTCATCTCCCAGTGTCTGATGGAAAGTATACTGAACCAGGTTTTAGCATAGCTCTATTCCATCTATTTTTTTTATCCTCAAAAAATCCCTAGTCCTTAATGATTGCAAGGATACCCACAACACAATGCAGCCACCACTATGCTTGAAAATATGGAGTGTTACTCAGTAATATGTTGAATTGGATTTGCCCCAAACATAACACTTTGTTTTCAGGACAAAAAGTGAATTGCTTCGCCACATTTTTTTGCAGCATTGCTTTAGTGCCTTGTTGCAAACAGGATTCCTTCTTTTCACTCTGTCAATTAGGTTAATATTGTGGAGTAACTACAATGTTGTTGAGTTAGGAAGGATGTCTGTATTTCTGTAGTGACTGGGTGTATTGATACACCATCCAAAGTGTAATTAATAACTTCACAATGCTCAAAGGGATATTCAATATCTGATTTTCTTTTTCTTTTTATAACCCATCTACGAATATGTTTAGGGAGTAAATGCCTTTGCGAGGCATTGGAGAACCTGCTTGGTATTTGTGGCTTGACTGAGGGACCTTACAGTTAATTGTATGTGTGGGGTACAGAGATGGGGTAGTAATTCAAAAATTATGTTAAACACAATTGTTGCACACAGAGTGAATCCATGCAACTCATGTGACTTGTTAAGCAAATGTTTACTTCAGAACTTATTTTGGCTGGCCATAATAAATTGGTTGAATACTTATTGACTCAAGACATTTCAGCTTTAAATTTTTTTATTAATTTGTCTTGGCTGTGTGCTTAGGGTCGTTGTCGAGATAACAATACATAATGCAAAGCAGCCATAACTGTGCTTCACCGTAGGGATGGTGCAATCCCATTGGCATTCATGCCAAAGAGTTTGATCTTGGTTTCTTCAGACCAGAGAATTTTGACCAGGCAAACTCCAAGCGGGCACTCATGTACCTTTACTGAGGAGTGGCTTCCATCTGGCCACTCTACCATAAAGGCCTGATTGGTAGAGTGCTACAGAGATGGTTGTCCTTCTGGAAGGTTCACCCATCTCCACAGAGGAACTCTGGAGCTCTGTCAGAGTGGTCATTGGGTACTTGGTCACCTCCCTGACCAAGGCCCTTCTCCCCCAATTGCTCAGTTTGGCTGGGCGGCCAGCTCTAGGAAGAGTCCTCTTCACTATTAGTTCCTTAGTGAAGAGGTCCTCTACCAACAATCTGAAATGCCCAAAAGGCACCAATGCATCCAACTGAAGGGTATTCTGAAGATTGTTCCATATGTGAGGTGAATTTGTTTTTGTAGTGACAGAATACATTTCAAGAGTTAGCTATCTCTGTGACCGCGTGTGGTATCTCATAGTAGATAGTAGCAATGTTAGGTAACTTGTTAACAGAGTGATGGTTAACAGACTGTGTGCTTGGTAGCTTGAATCGGAGCCCTAGAACTGTCTGCCACTCACACTCATATCTAACATATAGGTCAAACACATCACCTACTCTAGGTGTTTTTAACACGGAGTGGTAGTGGGAGTCGAGGTGCCATACACATATCTGCATCTTACATAAAAACAACCTGATTGAGGTTTCACACTTGACATGACCAAGTATTTGAAGTCATGGATATGAAGTGAAAAGGATATTTGCTTCAAGACCCAAGCCTATGGCAGGAAAAGTGTACTCAATAAAATAAAATGAAAGCATAGCAAGCACACATAGGCAGGATGAAAATAGGGTATAATTTTCTCAGGAACTTTCATGCATAATATTTGCACTGGATGTAGGTTTCTAGGTCCTGCACAAACTGAAACATGGGACAGTTTTAGTTGCTGTGTATTTTAGTTGCGGTGTCAAGGTCATTTATATTGAATGACCGGTAGGTTTATTAGGTACATCCATCAGGGTCACTTTTGCCTCCATAACATCCTGAATTATTCGGGGCATGGATTCTACAAGTCGGAAACGTTCACAGGGATGTTGGTCCATGCTGACGTGATGGCATCACGCAGTTGCTACGGACGGCGGTACACCAACCTGTACCGTTGACACCAGGCAGGGTGGGTCCATGGACTCATGCTCTTACACCAAATCCTGACTCTGCCATCAGCATGACGCAACAGGAACCAGGATTAGACAGACCAGGCAAGGTTTTTCCACTCAATTGACCAGTGTTGGTAGTCATCTGCTCCAATAGCCCATCTCTGACAAGGATTGACGTTTTCCGAAATGTCGTTCTGCACACCACTGTTGTACTGCGCCATTATTTGTCTGTTTGTGGCCCGCCTGTTAGCGTGCACAATTATTTTTTGTGTGTTTTTTTTTGTTGAATTTTACCAATTTTTCTCCCCAATTTCATGGTATCCAATTGTTAGTAGCTACTATCTTGTCATCGCTACAACTCCCGTACGGGCTCGGGAGAGACGAAGATTGAAAGTCATGCGTCCTCCGATACACAACCCAACCAAGCCGCACTGCTTCTTAACACAGCGCGCATCCAACCCGGAAGCCAGCCGCACCAATGTGTCGGAGGAAACACCGTGCACCTGGCAACCTTGGTTAGCGTGCACTGCGCCCGGCCCGCCACAGGAGTCGCTGGTGTGCGATGAGACAAGGATATCCCTACCGGTCAAACCCTCCCTAACCCGGACGACGCTAGACCAATTGTGTGTCGCCCCACGGACCTCCCGGTCGCGGCCGGTTACGACAGAGCCTGGGCGCGAACCCAGAGTCTCTGGTGGCACAGCTGGCACTGCAGTACAGCGTCCTTAACCACTGCGCCACCCGGGAGGCCGTGTGCACAATTCTTGCCATTCTTCTTCGACCTCTCTCAACAACGAGCAGTTTTCGCCCACAGGACTGCCGCTGACTGGATGTTTTTTGTTTGTCGCACCATTTCTCGAACCCTAGACACTATCGTGCGTGAAAAGCCCAGGAGGGTGGACGTGTCTGAGATACTGTATCCGGCTTGCCTGGCATCGACAATCCTACCATGCTCAAAGTCACTTTTGCCCATTCAGGAAACTAGGCGTATGTCGCAAGTCACGACCTCACAGGAGAGCCGTTTGAGCGTAAAAAAAGTGTTTAATCAAAATTCTCAAACATGTGACCTTTCATGTGCCTTAATAACAAACTTGTATGCCATCTGTAAATACAAACACAATTGTTAAATTACGAGCCTTGTTGGTTAAGCCACAGAAAAAAATGAGCAACCTTCCCACTAGCCATGATTGGCTGAGATAATGAGTGGGCTGGACATGCTGAGAGAGGAGTTCGGATTGGTCTGCCATATTGAAGGCTTCTGCTTATTTGAGCTCGTCAGTCGGTGTTGGTAATCCTGTCAAATGCGGCTATTTTTATGTATTGTGTAGTGGAGCTGCGTAAGTGCTCTCCACTTTCTGGAGGATCAAGTTTTGAAATCAGTGGAATTAGAGTATGATAGCTAAGGAGAGAAAACACCTGTCTCCAGATTACATCTTAAAACTAAGGGCAACCATGGTATGGCATTCCTGACAGGGAGACGCATCCATCATGCATGACGATGTATACAGGTAAGATAGTCTAGCGTTAGCTAGCTACATTTCAACATATTTCTAATTTTGACAAAGTGTTTTCATTTCAAACTAAAGTGTACTGTTAGCTAACTAGCTAGCTAACATTAGCTGGCTGGCTCGTTAGCTAACATTACGTGAGTGTGTGATCTTAAACGTTGTTTACCTAGCTAACTAGCTATATGTCTTAAGCTGAAGTATACTGTTAGCTAGCAGGCTAAAGTTAGCTGGCTGGCTATCTAGTGGACATTATTATTAGTTTCCCAGAGCTGTTGGCATTTCTATTTAGAGACTAATTTTAGCTAGATAACATTGAACATTGTTGGTTAGCTCCCAGCACTGTGGCATTGCTGGCACTTTGTTCATTGTTGTTTAACTAGCTAACATTAGCTGGCTGGCTCGTTAGCTAACGTTACGTGATGTGTGTACAACACCCATTGAAATGGCCGGTGTCAGTAAACATCTGCAAAAAAAGCGTAATGAAGTTGTTTCCAGCAGAGCTGGTTATGCTGTTTTCATGTTTTCCAGAGGTAAACAAATCATCAGCCAGAGCGTCAAGTGTGCATTCCGAGAGTGAAATTTGATGGGTGGGGCTAAAGCTTAAGAGGGTGTGAACATTGTTGAATGGAAGAAGAGCTCTTCTTCACTAGATACCAAAACATTCAAAGGCGATTTTCTCAAAAGTGAGTTTACAAGCTGATCAACTTTCAAAGCAGAATTATTTTCCCATTGTTCCTCAATTGCAGTGTATGATATGCCATTTTGTAGCTCTGCATCTCTACTTTTATTCAATGTAAAAAACACTTTCACATTTTGCTACATAAGACCGAATCCAGGTGGTGAGTCACATTCTAACATTCAGTCGAACAGTAATTGAATACCTCGATGCCTATCTGCCTGCTTTATACACTGTAGTAAGCCATGGCCATGTGACTAACTGTCTGAAGAGAGCAATCCAGTTTTGTGAACTGGGTGGTGTACCTAATAAACTAAGTAAAGTTTTAAGATGCTTGTTATTTGCTAAGGGCTATGATAAACAGATATAGTAATTAAAGCATGTGATCTCTTTTCAGACTTGAAGAAGCAGCTCAAGTTCCCGTAGCACATTGTCAAGACAACTCTGAGCCCAGACATCACCCTGATCTCAGATACCCCAAAGACCATTATCATTCTGGAACTGACAGTCCCTTGGGGAGATCTTCTGGAGGACGAGAGGAAGAGGGCCAAGTATGAGGGATTGCTCATCGACTGCCAGAAGTAGGGAGGTAAGGTAAGTTTTGCTGGACAATCCCTCTCACGAAGACAACAATCAGCAACACCATCAAGGCAGCTGATAGAGCCTCAAGATGGCTCTGGATCATGAGGAAATCCATAGGGAGCAGAGTAATGCCACCTGGACACAATTCGAGGTCTGATCAACCTCTGCTGGGTCGCCTGGGCGAGGGTGTCTGATGATGCAAAACAACCAATGACCCTAGGTTACGTCACTAATGATGTGTCCAGGAGCATCAAGAGATGTATTAATCACATTTTTCTCTAAATTAAATTGTACCAAATCAGAACAAATTTGTTTCAGAAACGATGGCAAAAGAACCCAGTCTTGGTAAATATGTAATATCATAAAAAAAGTAAGTTATCATCTTGCGAGTGAAGGTCACATTTAATGAAACGTTCTCTCTCCATTTTATAACTGAAATCATTCACCAGCATTTTTTATATAAATAGTTAATTGAAATTTTATATTTTTTGTTTTACATGTACGGCTTTATGAATTAAACACCCCAGCATGGGGTCCTGGATCATTATATTGTTGGTTCACAGTTAGACCAACTAACCAATGCTGCTTTTTTTCAGTCCTCTAATTAAAATATCAAGACACAGACACTCTCTCTCTCAAAATCAATCTAAAGTATGTTCAAGCTGTTGCTAACAGCACCCATTTTGCTGCTGCAATACCAATTACAAGAGAGAAGGGACAGGGGAAACATTTTAAATGGCAAACAGCACCAGATGTTGTCTTGAATCAGAGAAGGGTCTTGGAGCTATTCCTGAGGTACTGGAATATGAAATCTCTGTCTCCAACCAACACAAGACAAATTAGGTAATCAAAATGGACTATTTTCAGAAGGCTAGTGTGTGAGTGTTTTTTGTGATTAGGTTCCCTTGCCAGCAGACAGACAGCTGTGTAAAATCAAGTGCTGGCATTCCCCGAACTGTCTCATAAGTTCAATTCAATTAATTATTTCAATCGATTTCAGACAATTTGTCACAATGAATCCCAACTAACAGTTAGTCTATGGTCCCCAACCACATAGCTGTTATACGGCAGGGTAGCCTAGTGGTTAGAGCGTTGGACTAGTAATCCGGAAGGTTGCAAATTCAAATCCCCGAGCTGACAAGGTACAAATCTGTCGTTCTGCCCCTGAACGGGCAGTTAACCCACTGTTCCTAGGCCGTCATTGAAAATAAGAATTTGTTCTTTAATGACTTGCCTAGTTAAATAAAGGTAAAATATATTTTAAAAAATAATTTTAAAAAATACACTGAGTATACAAACACCCCCTTTTGCCCTCAGAACAGCCTCAATTTGTCTGGGAATGGACTCTACAAGGTATCGAAAGTGTTCCATAGGGATGCTGACCCATGTTGACTCCAACGTTTCCCACAGTTGTGTCAAGTTGGCCGGATGTGCTGTTGGTGATGGATCATTCTTGATATACATGGGAAACTGTTGAGCATGAAATACCCAGCAGCGTTGCAGTTCTTGACACATACTGGTGCGCCTGGCACCTACTACCTGTTCAAAAGGCGCTTAAATCTTTTGTCTTGCCCATTCACCCTCTTAATGGCACACATACACATTCCATGTCTCAAGGTTGAAAAATCCTTCTTTAACCTGTCTCCTCCCTTTCATCTATACTGATTGAAGTGGATTTAATAAGTGACATCAATAAGGGATCAGAGCTTTCACCGGGATTCACCTGGTAAGTCTATGTCATAGTAAGAGCATGTTTTGTACACTCAGTGTAGACTTGTTGTAATTTCAGCATAGTACTGTACACTAAAATGTTTTCCTACTGAAATTGCAGTACTCAAGTCTAGCCGCCTGATCATAATATTAGTCACAGCTGTGAGTTATGTTTCTCAGTAGAATGACAGTTTTTTTTTACTACTGAAATAGCACAGCTTGTGTGGTACACAAATTATAACTACATTCTATTCAGACTGGCTGAATTTACATAGATAGTATCTCAAGGACAGCAAATATTGTTATCTGATTTCAGTATGTGTCCTCTTGAAGTCGTTGACAAACTGGCACACCAATCCAAACAGCTCCTGAGAATCTTGATCCATTGGCTCTCCGAATTTAGCCTTTAAAAAGAAAAGGAAACATTTGCCATTATTCTTGACATTGCAAGGTACAAGCACTTAATTTGCTATCATTCCTTCAGAGATTATAATCTGCAATACATGGCAACCCACAGGTATTAATATATTTTTTCTAATTAATGGGGTTAACTGATGTCTCTGGTTCGTTTGGGATGCATAATGTAACTGCAGTTCATTACAAACTCCTTTTTTAATAATGAGATGATAAACTGCGTGAGCATGGAAGCAATTACTAGACCTAAATATCTTAAGTGAGACAGACGGGTGGCCATGGCATGAATCCATGCCTACACTTAACTCACTAAAGGGTCACCAACTAATTCAAAGGGCTTGTCATTAATGACCAGTGCAGTCAAAAACAAGTATATAGTATCATTCCCATACTATGAGGTTGGAATAATACTGTGAATTGTGAAAATGATGAGAATGCCTGTCATGACGTGTCCTGGGGGGAGGATCAATGCCCCCCCCCCCTCCACAGTTTTACGACAGGTTATAAATACCTGGTAGAAACTGACACGCAGTACTGAGGGAGAGTCTACCAGAACAAAGAGCTTCTCTTAGTTCAAAACTCCTAATCCCCAAAATGGGAGAACTAAACAACATTTCTGCTTTTGAGAATGTGGAAATCCGTGAACACTTAAGGGACAGTCATGACGAGTGTGTTTCGTTTGGTGATCTCATGAATGACAGGAAACACACATAACTGTATCTCTTAAAGTGGACATTTTCCGGCTGTCAGGTTTCCATCTAAATATTGTGAAACGTATGTGATTAAACATGAAACTATTTGTGAAAAGATGTATTGTGATGTTAACCTTCTAAATGAGAAAATATGGGTTTTCATATAAAGTTAAACAAATCAGTGGCCACGCCCACGTGAGCATAGACATAACGTTGGCATCATGGACCGCCCTTTTCTCTGAAGTGTATAAAACCCACTCCTGACGAAATTTACATTAGACTAAAAAACATGCAGCTGACCCTTCATGTGAAATGGTTTAAACTACAACTCTATCAAAAGACAAGTCATAGACCACCGGGACAGAGTACCCACGTTGGAATAGTTACAATTCTATAGACCATTAAGCTGTAGTTTTGGCTACACGGCTGGAAATGGTTCAACTGAGACTATCGCTCAAATTCTAGATGACACAAATTACTAGTCTGCAGCTAGAAATCACGTAAACCTAATACGAGAATACCGACAACTGCCGAAGCAACTATTCTATGAGAACATTTCCAAATGGTACTCTGAAGTATCCATTCTAACCACCTTCTGGGAAAGTTAACCAGAGACTCTGATGAACTCTACAGGACGATCGAGTGTTTTCAACAGAGTGACAACAGCATACGGGCGTAAATATATACATTGCAATTATTCTCGAATGAGTGGCCGTTCATGTGCAAAGGATTAGCATTTCAATGAATATAATTATAGACTGTGTGTAGTTAATCCATTTTGTCTTTCCCGCTCTCAGTCCCCACCCCTTTCCATTGTCTACCAAGCTGTCATATCGGCTTAGCCCACTAGGTACATTTCCATCGTTGTTAGAAACCAATATCTACTGTTTGTTTGTTATGTAATTCTGTGTGATTATTTAGTTAGTTAGTAAATAAATGATTAAGCCAATTTGTATATCACTGATTCATGATTTTAACTAGGGATCATGCAGATATCCAAGGGTTTGTGACGTTCAGTAATGAGAACTGATGAGGCAATTAATAATCATCAATGG
Organism: Oncorhynchus mykiss; assembly: GCF_013265735.2. Taxonomy (NCBI): domain Eukaryota; kingdom Metazoa; phylum Chordata; class Actinopteri; order Salmoniformes; family Salmonidae; genus Oncorhynchus; species Oncorhynchus mykiss. The sequence continues at coordinate 43,138,347 of NC_048580.1, forward strand.
AAGACTAATTGATAAGATATTAAAATATCTGAAGAGTTATAGTTGGGAAATTATAACTCTAAACATTTCCCATGGTGCCCCAACTCCCTAGTTAATTAATGTTTACATATAATCACGTAATAATTAAACCTATAGAATTGATTTGATAATATACAGTCTTCACATTTAATGATAGTCCAGATACGACATGCCTTTTTAGTGTAAGAACTGTTTTGGTGGGATGGAGTTTTGGCCAGCTTGGTGACATCCCCAGGCAGAAAATGTGTTAGTTCGAAACCTCTCTGCCAATAAAAGCTAGTTTTCAGTTTTCCCTCACCACTCTAACCACTCCAAAACAGTACTAGCAAAATTCTTGCTTGAGAAAAATTTTTTTGGTAAGAAGTATTTTTTTTGCAATTTGACAATTTTAATTGAAAACTATAAACAGTAAGGTACTTAATTGTTCCCAAGAAATTATTTGATATTGAGATAAAAACTGATGCATTGGACCTTGATAACGGATTACATTACATTACCAGCTAAAATGTGGTAATCAGATTACAGAGAAACTACTTTTGAGAAACTAGATGATTATTTCTAAGATTACTTTTAAACTCAGAAAGGAGGTTTGCGCAAAAAAATATTTGACACTTTTGTTTTCTCAATGAAATTCAAATCCGCATTGAAAAAAGGTGTCACGGATGAACAGGAGTGGAAGGTAGGAATCAGGTGCAGAGAGCAGAGGGTTCAAGAAGAAATGGCAATTTATTCCGGCACAAATGGTCATGCCCAAACACAGGGTGGAAAACACTCACCAACCCAAAACACAGGGTAACACGGTCCGGAGCACAAAAACACCTCCAACTCAAAACGTTAACACAAAATAATCCCGCACAAACAAGAGCGGGCCTCACCAGCTTAAATAGGCGAGCAAATCAAGAAAACACAAATAGGAGCAGGTGCAACTAATAAGGCTAAACTAACCGAAAAGGAAAAAGGGATCGGTGGCGGCTCGTAGGCCGGTGACGACACCGCCGAGCACCGCCCGAACAGGCAGGGGAGCCAACTTCGGCGGGAGTCGTGACAAAAGGAGTTTTATGGATGAAAAGAGTAAGAAGAGGCTTTTGTAGACTACAGTCCAAGCTAAATTATCTGCCAATTGTGTGACTACTGTCGGCATCCAAAGATTATCTAACTTGAATAAACCCCTGGAAGAAAGGACGACAGCAGTGGTGTAGCCTACAAGCGATAAGGATATCACTTCCCAGTGGGCATACGACGTGATAAAGACGTACTTTACTGGTTGAAATCTGGTCGGAATGTCTTATAACCAGATCACAATCCGATTAAGACGAAAAATACGTCTTATTTTGGTTGATATTCGTTTTTTGGTTGAAATCTGATTAGTGCTGAGTGATTAACCAACATTATTGGGGGGTTTCGGTTATTATCCAACTAATTGACCAGTTCAATTACTTCAATTCCATCTAGTTTTTAAAAATCTAAATGCTACCAATTAATAGACACCAATCTATAAACATGAGCACAGTGTTTATGTGCCATGCACCCAATGCATATAAGACATTAGAACCTTTACAATTATTAAACATGGAGCAATGTTCTTTTCAGCAGGGTTTGCATGATTCATCTTAGCACACTTGGCAAACAGCTGGCAGAGTGCACCAAACTGGGTTAGGGTCTCCTGGCATACTGTACCCAGTCAACACGCTTGAATGCGGGCATGTTCCATTTGAGACTAGGGGGACTCGGCGTGGACTCAGGCTCGGGGGGGGGGGGGGGCTTCATGTGGGCCAAGTTCTTTCCGAATCATATTACTCTAGACTCCGGCTAATGGTACACGGCCTGAGTCACTTCAGCTTGTCCGGCCCGATAAATTTTTCAGGAGTAGGGCCATTTGAGGTTTTTATTCAGCAGGTGATTAAATATATATTTTTAAACAAATATATACTTCACCTCCAAGTCATCAAATTTGCTAGGTCATTGAAAGCAAAAATGTGTGACAGTCTCCGCTGTCCTATAGCTATCAGAGATGGTCCCTAATTTAGAGAACCTATGGCCTGTGTTTTCATAGTTGCAGTCCACCCACTCACTTCCATAAAAAAAATATATAGGCTACAGGTATATAAAGAGAAGATAAACATGCACAATAAAACAGGAAACCCTTACAAAAATGCACTGTTGTTAAAATGCAGTATAACTGAAGTGCAATGAAATAATGGTTGTTTAGTTAATGATATCTGGTAGCTTGCTGTGTGTGTTGGCTTATATTTGGTAATATTTTGTCTGTGTTAGCTAATTATTGTGCTGCACATTTTGTTCTGTTCCACTGAATGCTGTTTTGATGTTATATTATGACTCACTAAATATGCTTTCAGAATTTAACACATAAGCATATGCATTTTATTTCAATAACCTACTACAATCCACCAGGATTCACAAAACCCTGTTTTCAAACGCATTTATTTCCATCAATATCAAATTAGTCCAAAACTAGTGCACTTGAACTTGACCCTGAAAATATGACTATTATATTGTCCCTCAAAGGTTTTAATCAACTAACATAATGTGTGCAGTTATTAAAAACAAATGTATTAGCTAAATAAGGAGGTAGGCATGTCTGCTCCAGCTAAAACTTGGATTGGAATCTGTGCTTCACACGCAGCAATAGATCTCTGTGCTTGCTCGAGCTCATCGGTCAACATTCCATATGACAATTGAGACCGTGCCCGGTAGGTTACACAACAACACAGCTGGAAAATCACAACAGTTTCTCTAAATTAACACAAAAACATTTGAAAAGATTTCACTGCTAAGTGGTAGCCTCTGTTCTCCTGCATTTATGTAAAGCATCTTATGTAAAGCATCTATTTGTTGGGGAGAACATCAAGGAAAATATTAGATGGCTAATTTTAGCTAGCTAACATTAGCTCTCTGGCTTATCCTCATGGACATGGTAAATTTTAATTTTTACCTATTGTAGCCGTTGGTTGTTGCTAGCTAGCTATCGTTTTGCCATTTTGATATGTTTAGTTAATGACAGTAAATGTGTGTATGTGTGTGTTCTCTCTCTCTCTCTCATGTGTGTGTGTGCGCTTGTAAGAGAGAGAGGGAGACAGCAAGTGATAATGATCACAATAACTTTAGAAAACATTGTTATGCTAGCTGTGTGTTGTGTGAGAGAGCGAGCAAGAGAGAGCGAGAGTGATGATGACTATCACAATAACTTGTAGAAAAGATTCATCATGTCAAGGTTAGGATTATGTATTAGAGTTAGCAGTGTGGTTAAGGTTAGGGTTAGGTTTCAAATCTGATTTAATGACTTGGTGGCTGTGCCAGCATGTTACCTCTCTGCAGAGCTGCCTCCAGAACAAGATTCAGGACAAAAACACGCTAACCTGCACATCTTAAAGGGAAAGTAATATGAAAGTAATCAGATTATGTTACTGAATTTGGGTAATCAAAAAATTATATTACGATTTTGGACAGGTTACTAGTAAATGTAACGGATTACATATAGAAAGTAAGCTACCCAACCCTGTCAAGAGTAATATCTAATATCAAGCAAACACAGCTCAACTCTGCTGTACAACCACGTCACTCAGAGAAAATAAACACCACTGCAGCAGATGTTGAACTCTGAACTTAACCTATTACAGTTCAAAGTCCAAGCTATTACAGTTCTTTTCTATCTCTCTTTTCTATCTCTATAATTACAGTATACGTATAGCGAATTCTCACAACTCTTTGTACACATCTCCAATCTGCTAACACTTGTAACACAGCCAGTCTTTACATTCAAAACCTTTCATTGTGCATTACTTTTGTTTGTAGACATCTTTCGCCCTACAACCATTGACCAAAATGTAAGTCCACTGTGAAATATAATGAGTGTATCGGTTTCATCACCAAAACACAACAGAATGATATCTTCTCAATTGAGTTACCTTAACAACTAGTTAATCCAATAGGAAAAAAACGTGAGGATACATGTTTCAAAACTGCCCTTTGAATGTAGTATTCCACAGTGCTGTAAATGACAGTACATTACACTGTTTGCACATTAGGCAATACACTTGCACTACCCATTCAAATTGACTGAACATCACATTTCCATCATTTCTAGCCCATGTTTTATGAAAAGTGTTGAAGACATTGAAGACATCTTTCACAATGTAAATCAAATGAAAGAAACATGTTTAGCAGGCATTAGTTTGCATCAATCCTGTCTTGAGCATTTGACCATAGGTTCTTATCGGAATCTCAGTAAATATCCTCATTGTTTATGCACCTGGGAAAAAACCTTTTGGTATGGTGAGTCCAAGCCTGACATACTGTAGGTCTGGATTGAAATCATTGCATGCCTCATCCATGGCCTGAAGGCGGGTGGTATGCTCATGAGGATGACAATCATACATCTTCCACCTGTATTGTAATTGTGTATGTATTGTATTGCACTTGTGTATTATAGTGGTCCCTGTACGTGGCTCAGTTCATAAGAGCATGCCACTAGCAACACCAGTGCTGTGGGTTCATTTTACACTCAGGTCACACACCAAAATGTATGGACTGTACTCATTGGATGAAAGTGTCTGCTAAGTCAATTGCATGTATTAAGGTATTACCGTATTTGCCAATGCAATTTTAGTAAAGCAGTGTGAACCCCCCACCCCCTTCCCATGTACTGTATAGGGGATGCATATCCTTCTTGTTTTGGACTTTTTCATATTGGTATTGTAATGTATTGATATTGTATTACTGCACTGTAGTAGCTAGAAACAGAAGCATTTCACTGCACCTGCTGAAACATCTGCTAATCTACGTGACCAATAAACTTTGATTTGGTTGGATTTGTTACTGTACATTTCTGATCTTGTCAATATCAGATTTTTTTTTTTAAAACTTACTGTGAGTCAAAATTGAAAAGGCACTCGCACATCTGAGCTATCTTTTTTTGCAGGTGCATGGTAACAGTTGAATAAAATGAGAAACCAGCACACTGCTCTTGAAAGTATCACTGCTCTTTAATAATCTTTATGTATCGGCCTCAAGGCCTTGAATCGAACCCACAACACCTTGAGGCCGATACGTAAAGCTTATTAAAGAGCAGTGGTACTATCAAGAGCAGTGTGCTGGTTTCTTCTATTTTCTCTAACTTGCTGTCAGTAAAATCATAATAGTTTTCGTCATAGTAGTACATTTGAGTAAATATTATACTTTGTGTTTATACTTTCAAAGACACACATGTTCATCATGTAGTTCTCAGAATCTGTACTAGACAAACCGGTGTACATGTCAAATCTATTGGTTTACCAAACGTTGAAGTGATCATCAATTAAGAACAGTCAGATTAAGTAATGATCAAATGTATTTTAACACAACAGAAGAGAATCATATCAAAAGAAATGTGAGAATTTCATTGTGAAAAGCAATTCCTTTCTGTGAACATCTATTGCAATGTGAAACATGTATTTCTAGATGAAACACTGATTAAGTTGGGTGAAAAAGTGACTGATTTTGTGTGTTGTATTTAGTCAATTGAAAATGTGCTTTGAGTTTTGAAACAACTGCCTTTTTTATTATCCGTTTTGAGCTTTGTACTAACAGTTATGAAAATGTACCACATACATGTAATAATGTCACGTCTACTCCCGCTCCCCCTCTCTGGCGCTCGACATCGCCAGTATACTTATCATTACGCACACCTGCCACCAGGCAACTGCGCCAAAGACACCTGGACTCCATCGCTCCTATGATTACCTCCCCTATATCTGTTACTCCCTTTGGTTCTTTCCCCAGGCAGTAATAGTTATGTTTTTCATGTCCAGACACTACTCTTGTTTTGGATTGTTCCATGTTTATTGTATTATTAAACTCACCCCCTGCACTTGCTTCTCGACTCCCAGCATTTGTGTTATAGAATACTGCCTCAACAAATGGAAGCAACAGAGATTTTCTGGTGACGTCGGGTCTAAATGCCACAGCCGAAACCGCCAATCATGCCTCAGCTGGCACGACAGTAACAGAGGGAGAGCAACGTTTGCTAAATACTTTCACCTCTGAGGCTCCTGCAGTATAGGCTACTACCATTGCTTCTGATATGACTGCAAAACCTTCCCCTGGAGAGCAGAGGGAAGGTTTTGATAATGTCACAGATATAAGCTGTGTGAGAGGGTGTCTGTGTGTCTCTGTGTGTGTGTATGTGTGTGTCTCTGTGTGTGTGTGTACCTCTGTGTGTGTGTGTCTCTGCCTCTGTGTGTGTGTGTGTGTCTGTGTGTGTGTCTCTGTGTGTGTGTGCGCGCCTCTGTGTGGGTGTGGGTGCCTCTGTGTGGGTGTGTGAGCCTCTGTGTGTGTGCGCACCTCTGTGTTTGTGTGTGTGTGCACCTCTGTGTTTGTGTGTGTGTGCACCTCTGTGTTTGTGTGTGTGCGCTCCTCTGTGTTTGTGTGTGTGCGCTCCTCTGTGTTTGTGAACTCCTCTGTGTGTGTGAACTCCTCTGTGTGTGTGAACTCCTCTGTGTGTGTGAACTCCTCTGTGTTTGTGTGTGTGAACTCCTCTGTGTTTGTGTGTGTGAACTCCTGTGTGTGCGTGCGCCTCGGTGTGTGTGCGTGCGCCTCGGTGTGTGTGCGTGCGTCTCGGTGTGTGTGTGCGTGCGTCTCGGTGTGTGTGTGCGTGCGTCTCGGTGTGTGTGTGTGCGTCTCGGTGTGTGTGCATGCGTCTCTGTGTGTGTGTGCGTGCGTCTCTGTGTGTGTGTGCGTGCGTCTCTGTGTGTGTGTGCGTGCGTCTCTGTGTGTGTGTGCGTGCGTCTCTGTGTGTGTGTGCGCGCGTCCAGTGTGTGTGCGCGCTCGTCCAGTGTGTGTGCGCGCGCGTCCAGTGTGTGTTGAATCAAGTTGAGTCCGCAGGAATGTAATAGGTGGAATCTAATATAACACAATTCCCTGGCAAGCCCTAGGCTCACCCCTCACCCTGTCAAGGCTCACAACTCAAACACAGAGCAAAGTCAGGTGGATTCTTTGTGATGATGGATCATCCTTCTGGAAATAGGAGAGGTTGGAGAATGGGATTTACTTTCTTTGAAAATATATTGTTGTGTAAGAGTTTCTCTTTATGCAATCAGCAACTAGGCCGATGCCAAACTAGACACAGAACAAAGAGTGGGAACTAAGTTTCCAAAAGTTGGTAAATATCCTGAGGCATATCTTCCTGTTCAATATTATTTTATCTATTTATCAACAAGTGTGATGCTGTATTTCTCTCCTTACAAACCACTGAGTACTTCCTTAGATATATATAGTGCCTTCAGAAAGTATTCATACCCCTTGACTTATTCCACATTCTGTTGTGTTACAGCCTGAATTCAAAATTGATTATACTGATTTTTCTGACCAATCTACCCCAAAATAACAATGTGAAAACATGTTTGTAGAAATGTTTGCAATATCTCATTAACATAATTATTCATACCCCTGAGTCAAAACATGTTAGAATCACCTTTGGAGTTGTTCTGGGTAAGTTTCTAAAAGAGCTTTGCAGAATAGGATTGTAAAATATTTGCACACTATTCAATTTCAAATTCTTCAAGCTCTGTCAAGTTGGTTGTTGATCATTGCGAGACAGTTCAATTCTTGCCATAGAGTTTCAAGTGCATTTAAGTCCAAATTGTAAGAGGCCACCAGGAACATGCAATGTCATCTTGGAAAGCAACGTAAGAGTATATTTGGCCTTGTGTTTTAGGTCATTGTCCTGCTTAAAGGTGAATTTGTCTCCCAGTGTCTAGGATTTTGCCAGTGCTTAGCTTTATTCCTTTCATTTTTATCCACAAAAACAACTCCCTAGTCCTTACCGATGACAAGCATACCCATAATATGATGCAGCCCCCATCATGCTTGAAAATATGAAGAGTGGTTCTCAGTTATGTTGGAGGCAAACACAATATGAGTTTTTAGCAGTTTTACTTTAGTGCCTTATTGCAAACAGGATGCATGTTTTGTAATATTTTTATTCTGTACAGGCTTCCTTCTTTTTACTCTGTCATTTAGGTTATTATTATGGAGTAACTACAACGTTGTTGATCCATCCTTAGTTGTGTCCTATCATAGCTATTACACTCGGTAACTGTTTTAAAGTCACCATTGGCCTCATGGTGAAAGCCCTGAGTGGTTTACTTCCTCTCTGGCAACTGAGCCTGCATCTTTGTAGTGACTGGGTGTATTGGTACGCCATCCACAGTGCAATTAATAACTTCACCACGCTCACACCACGCTCACATCTATATCTTTTTAACCCATCTAACAATAGGTGTCTTTGTGAGGCATTGGAAAACCACCTTACAGATAATTGCATGTGTGGGGTACATAGCTGAAGTAGTCATTCAAAAATCATGTTAAACACTATTATTGCACACAGAGAGTCCATACAACTTATGTGACTTGATAAGCACATTTTTACTCCTGAACTTTCTTAGGCTTGACATAAAGTGGTTGAATACTTATTGACTCAAGACATTTCAGCTTTTCATTTTTAATTCATTTGGAAAAATTTCTAAAAACATAATTCCACTTTAACATTATAGGGTATTACGTCTAGGTCACTGACACACAATCCCAAGTTAATACATTTAAAATTCAGGCTGTAACACAACAAAATGTGGAACAATTCAAGGGGTGTGAATACTTTCTGAAGGCACTGTACATAAACTAATCAAAAAAAGAAACGTCCCTTTTTCAGGACCCTGTCTTTCAAAGATAATTAGTAAAAATACAAATAACTTCACAGATCTTCATTGTAAAGGGATTAAACACTGTTTCCCATGCTTGTTCAAGGAACCATAAACAATTCATGAACATGCACCTGTGGAATGGTCGTTAAGACACTAACAGCTTACAGACGGTAGGCAATTAAGGTCACAGTTATGAAAACGTAGGATACTAAAGAGGCGTTTCTACTGACTCTGAGAAACACCAAAAGAAAGATGCCCACTTTTCCCTACTTACGTGCGTGAACGTGCCTTAGGCATGCTGCAAGGAGGCATGAGGACTGCAGATATGGCCAGGGCAATAAATTAGACGCCTAAGACACCGCTACAGGGAGACATGACGGACAATTGATCGTCCTCGTAGTGGCAGACCACGTGTAACAACACCTGCACAGGATCGGTACATCCAAACATCACACCTGTGGGACAGGTACAGGATGGCAACAACAACTGACCGAGTTACACCAGGAACGCACAATCCCTCCATCAGTGCTCAGACTGTCTGCAATAGGTTGAAAGAGGCTGGACTGAGGGCTTGTAGGCCTGTGCTCACCAGACATCACCGGCAACAACGTCGCCTATAGTCACAAACCCACCGTCGCTGGACCAGACAGGACTGACAAAAAGTGCTCTTCACTGACGAGTCGCGGTTTTGTCTCACCAGGGGTGATGGTCGGATTCGTGTTTATCGTCAAAGGAATGAGCGTTACACCGAGGCCTGTACTCTGGAGCGGGATCGATTTGGAGGTGGAGGGTCCGTCATGGTCTGGAGCAGTGTCTCACAGCATCATCAGGCTTGTTGTCATTGCAGGCAATCTCAACGCTGTGTGTTACAGGGAAGACATCCTCCTCCCTCATGTGGTACCCTTCCTGCAGGCTCATCCTGACATGACCCTCCAACATGACAATGCTACCAGCCATACTGCTCGTTCTGTGCGTGATTTCCTGCAAGAAAGGAATGTCAGTGTTCTGCCATGGCCAGCGAAGAGCCCGGATCTCAAGCCCATTGAGCACGTCTGGGACCTGTTGGATTGGAGGGTGAGGGCTAGGGCCATTCCCCCCAGATATATCCAGGAACTTGCAGGTGTCTTGGTGGAAGAGTGGGGTAACATCTTACAGTAAGAACTGGCAAATCTGGTACAGTCCATGAGGAGGAGATGCACTGCAGTACTTAATGCAGCTGGTGGCCACACAAGATACTGACTGTTACTTTTGAGTTTGACCCCCCCCCCCCTTTGTTCAGGGACACATTATTAAATTTCTGTTAGTCAAATGTCTGTTATGATCATACAAATATTTACATGTTAAGTTTGCTGAAAATAAACTCAGTTGACAGTGAGAGGACGTTTCTTTTTTTGCTGAGTCTGTATTGTCTATGGCCTACGGTACATATTTGAAGTTTGCCCACCCCTCAAAATAGGGAGGGCACAAGCATCTGCTGCAGAAGTTAGTAACGTTGAAGAAGAATTTATCTGAAATGTATGTCTGGAAAATATCTCCACTACTCCCCCCTCCACAGTGCAGAGGGATAGATAACATGAAAAACAGTGGAAAGGGTCACCTCGACATTTCAGGACCAGAGGAACCATCTATCTCTGGAGGAGCTGCACAACAGACATAGAAAAAAACAAGTCAGGCATTACCAATATATCAGTGTAGAGTTTCCTCATTTCCTCACACCTCTTTGTCAGCAGGGAGAGATCTGTGTTGTACTTCTCAATTGTCATCTGGTGTGAGGGGGGGGGGGGGTGAAGAGTGAAGAGGGGTGACTGCTAAGCTTATTCGTTATTTGATGTGTCTAATATCAGAACACCTGTGGTTGGTTGCGTTACAAAACGATCACTGCTAACAGACAGCAGACACCATCAGAGAAACATAATGCAATGTGAAGCAACACTTACAATATGCCTGACAAATGGAAATTCCCTTCACCGCCACACTATGATGCGCTCATCTAGGGACAAGCATGGTATAAGATAAGTGTAAAGGCTCAATGCATCTGCCGGTCATTTATTAAATGTGTCAAGGTTTTACTTGTACATTTGTCTGAATCTTGTATCTTTCTATCTGAATAATAACTGAAGAGAGAGAATAGGCTTATCAGAATAACAAAAAGTGTCTTCGTTACCTTCAGGTCTTTGGAAAAAACTTTGGGTATTGCTCGCCTTGGTGTCTTCCCTTGTACTTTTTCCTGTACTGAATGACCTTCTGTAACTCATTATTGAGGACTGGAGGGAAGGACACATTATGGTCATCATTCATCATAGATGATCACTGAAGTAAATTTCTACTTTAAAATCACAATTTTCTCCTTTCTGCTGCCTGGTTCCAGCCAAGTAGCTGATCTGCACTCATGTCAACTTTTCATCACAATTCAACAGCGAGAAGTCATCATAAATGTCCATATATGAAGCTGATATTAGGCCTACATCTCTTTGCTCTTTACGTTTAACTACGCCGGTCATCTCTTTGAACTCCGAACAGCAGGAAATGCAAACGTGTAGTGTATTCAATGTTTAAAATAAAAAGGTATCTAAAGTTTGTAATTTACACTTTAAAATGTCAAATTTGATTTGCCCTAACAAGAAATGTATCAAAAAAGTTCCTATTGCTGCAGGATTATTTTCCTGCTGTGAGAAACTGGTCAAATTAAGACCCTGCATCTGTAGCTACAGTAGATCATACTATCTTAGACAAGACCGTTCATAGGTGTGTATAAACTACAGTCTTTGTTTCACATTGTATCATTAGATCTCCGCACTGTAAAGAGCAACACTTGTTTTTTATCTATACATTATTGAACAGGATAGGAAACGTGATAGACTCACCATCCACTTCAGCAGTTAGGCCTTTAATGGAAGCTGACCAGAAACACAGACAAGAACACCAAAAAGGTTTTAACTAAACTGATCCAATTGAAATCTACAGTACAGATTTTCAGGGCATTGACCAAAATCTTGATGACTTACCTCCAGGGACAGTTTCGAATTCCGCCAACTCTTGGGGAAAAGTGGCCAAGCCGGCTTCGTGCAACATGATCTGCTCCACAAGGGCATGCAGCAAGGTGAACTTCCCGTCTGTCCCATGGAGCTGGGAGAGCTGTGGGGTTGAAGAGGAACATTGGACGGTGAGGTGACGCTCTCTCCATTATAAAAAAAATAAAACAAGTTTGATGAATCAAATATGAAAAAACATACTGTGCCGTTTCAGTCTACACAGAGACCTTCAGAGAATGTGAGAGAAGAGCATGCAGGTACAACTGCAGCAGTCCTGCCTGAGCCACACAACTACTGTTCCTATAAGGCCTTGAGATGCACAGCAGAAGAATTTACAAATTCATGTATGCTGCATTCACGAAAGAAAGTGCCTTTCCCCAAGGCCAACCAAACAATAGTTGGTCAAGGTGCAGCTTCTGTTAACCTTACCACACAAAAATGAATTTCTCTCTACGCTTATATTGAGGCACTGTGTTACTGGAGCCATGTATCACAATCCAACATTAACCCTTACAATTCTGTGTGTTTCTGTTGGGGAAGAATGTGGGTACTATGCTCACAAGGTCAACCGATTGATGTGGTATTGGTAATACATTTGTTACTCATATAATGGCTGTGTTTCCTATCAATCTGAGTTCCAAACAAATTGAAACAAAAAACTGTTTCATAACAAAGACATCACAAAAGCTTCCATGTTACATGCAGAGTCCTTATCACCTTCAGTAGAGCCGCAATACGTTGTTTCCTTAGACTGGGGTGAGCTTTTTCTGTGAATGAAATACTTGGACAAAACCTATAAAACGCATCCATTTTAAACCTGTTTATATGAAATGTTAATGATATTTTTTCCAAACGCAAGCCTTGCTGCACAACAGTGGCTTGTGCCTTCTGTCTTAATTTAAATGGAAGGGGGACCCCTCTCTCAAATCATGTGATGGGATTTATTCCATAGTCTTTTCTAGGTTGCGTTGTTGTACCAATTTCAGGTCCAGGGCATTCCCCTGAGGGCCAGGCTAGAAGAGATGCATGGAGCAGCAACTGAAGATAAGAACAACAACCACTAATCCAATACAACCTCTATGGCTTTTTCTTATCTTACAGTTACTATATCAACATTCTGATCCAGCCATTGATTTCACAGAGAACCCTAAGAATGTGTTCGTGTGAATTTAGTCCGCTCTGTTTCACATTCAAACCCTCTGTGGGAGTATGGGTGTAAGAGACTGCAGTCTCGTTAGATGGAGAGGAAGCATTTTACATCTGTGGCAAAGTGCCCTTATATCATCCCATCAAGGGACCAGTGCAGCACAGCAGCAGTTCCGGAGGAAATCTATAGAAACTGCCGATATCCTCTAAGACCCTATGCTAATAGCTCAGGGAGATCTCAAATCATCCTGTACAAATTGACAAAACTTGGAAATCCACATGTCTAATAAACAATGAGTCTAATCCCGAAACAAAGACTTTCAAAATTGAGAGTTGACGGAAAAGGTCCAGCAAGATTAAAGTTGCTGTTGTTACTGCCACTGTGGGGCACCTAGCGGTCGACTTGTCCAATGTCTACCGGCCCAGTGTCTGAGCCATGGTGAGATGTTCCATTTGATTTGTGAAGCCAGGCGGTGATACAATCACCTTCGTATCAGACACACTAGGAGGAATGACCCTAGCTGACTTGGACTCAGATGACCAGGCAGAGGATGGACGGAAGAAATTTGAATCTAATTGTATTCGTCACATGCTTCGTAAACAGGTGTGGAATAACAGTGAAATGCTTACTTTTCTATTATTACTGAAATAATAGGAAAGTAAAACACGTAATAACAAAAGTGATAATAGGCACACAATGAGTATTGACAACTTGGCCATATACACAGGGTACCAGTGCTGAGTCGATATGCAGGGGTACAAGGTAATTGAGGTTGAAATATTTACATATAACTAGGAATAAATTGACAGAGAGTAAACAGGAGAAATTGAAGGGAGAGGGAGGAGTTAGATCCCTCTGTGTATATCCACGGGAAGTCTTATTAGCCTATTGCTAGACACTCCACCACAGGTCAGGCGACAACGGAGGAGAGGAGAACCTACTTTAGTTAAAGAGGAGAGGCGGAATCCCTTGGCCTTACACTTCCCTGCGTTCTCGTTGAGGCATTTGCCGATGGACAGCAGGTACTCCAGCACGGAGATGAACGACCTGGAGCCGTATAACTGCGTGCACATCCTGATCTTCTGGTTAATCAGCTGAAAGACAAACAACGGTTCAGGACAGGTCATTTCACTCTAATCTAACTGCATAGTCACTCTCTAGTTTTGTCCTGAATCAGGGGCTTATGAGAATTGAGTAAACCCAGGTGGAATCCTTTTGATTTTCAAGTCCATTTGCAGTCAGAGTAGATAGCAGTAGCTCACATTTATTTGGGGTTATAAAGGCTTGTATGTTCAAATCAAGTAACATTTTATTGGTCACATACACATATTTAGCAGATGTTATTGAGGGTGTTGTGTTCCTAGCGTCAACAGTACAGTAATATCTAACAATACAAACCAATCTAAATGTGAAATAATGGAATTAAGAAATCCCTTGAATGAGTAGGTGTGTCCAAACTTTTGACTGGTACTGTGCTGGTACACACACACACACACACACTTTTGGTCATGTAGTGTATTTGATGGGATGTATTGACATTATGGACAGTATATGGATAGAATATGTAGAATAGTACACAGTATGTACAGCAATAGTTGAATAGGATGGCCTTGACTACAGTATATACTGTACATATGAAAAAGGTAAAATAGTATGTAAACATTATTAAAGTGACCAGTGTTCCATGTCTATATACATAGGGCTGCAGCCTCTAAGGTGCAGGGTTGAGTAACTGGGTGGTAGCCGGCTAGTGACAGTGACTAAGTTCTGGGTGGAGGCTGTTTTTCAGTCTCTGGGTCCCAGCTTTATTTCACCTGTACTGACCTCACCTTCTGGATGATAGCGGGGTGAACAGGCCTTGGCTCGGATGGAGGTTCTTGATTATCTTCTTGGCCTTCCTGTGACACCGGGTGCTGTAGATCTCATGGAGGGCAGGTAGTGTGCCCCCGGTGATGCGCTGGGCAGACCACACCACCCTCTGGAGAGCCCTGCGGTAGCGGACAGTGCAGTTGCTGTACCAGGTGGTGATACAACCCGACAGGATGCTCTCAATGGTGCATCTGTAAAAGTTTGTGAGGGTCTTAGTGGCCCCAGCCAAATGTCCTTAGCCTCCTGAGGTTGAAGAGGTCTTACGCCTTCTTCACCGCACTATCGGTGTGGTGGACAATTTCAGATTGTCAGTGATGTGTACACAGAGGCACTTGAAGCTTTTCACCTTCTCCACTGTGGCCCGTCGATATGGATGGGGGTGTGCTCTGTCTATCAGCTTAGTTTTGTTGACGTTGAAGGAAAAGTTATTTTCCTGGCACCACTCTGCCAGGGACCTCATCTACTCCCTGTAGGCTGTCTCGTCATTGTTGGTAATCAAGCCTACCACTCGTGTTAGTAAACCACTCGTGTCGGTAAACTTGATGATTGAGTTGGAGGCGTGCATGGCCACATAGTCATGGGTGAACAAGGAGCACAGGAAGGGTCTTAACACGCACCCTTGTGGGGCCCCTGTGTTGAGGATCAGCGTAGTGGAGGTGTTGTTGCTTACCTTCACCACCTGGGGGAGGCCCGTCAGGAAGAACAGGACCCAGTTGCACAGGTCAGGGTTCAGACCCAGGGCCCTGAGCTTAATGATGGAGTTGAAGGCTGCGCTGTTGTCAATGATCAGCATTCTTACATAGGCATTACTCTTGTAACTCTTGGGATAGGGCAGTGTGCAGTGCGATGGCGAATGCATCATCCGCGGATCAATTGGGGCGGTATGCAAATTGCAGTGGGTCTAGGGTGTCGGGTGAGGTAAGGTGATCCTTAACTAGCCTCTCAAAGCACTTCATGGTGACAGAAGTGAGTGCTACTCGGTGATAGTCATTTAGTTCAGTTACCTTCGCCTTCTTGGGTTCAGGAACAATGTTGTGGTAAACAAGTAGATTTACTTGTTTTACATTGCGAAAGTAATTATATTTTCATCATATTATGTTTTTCGAATGACATGATTTGTTATCATTCATACTACATAGGTTTTGACCATCCTGTAAGCGATTGTATCTTATATCCACAATCATTCTAAGAAACAGTGTGCACACTGCACAATATCCATAGAATGGCAGCTATATAGAAAAATAGGATAAATATTACATTATGTTTGCAATCTCTCTCAACAAGATAGAATTCCCCTGTCTGCTCGTGAGTTAAGGACGGAAGTGAGGTGGGGAGGTTGTGGGGAAACAGAGAAGCCCTCTGGAAAAACTACCCCACTTAGCAAAGGTGGTGTGTCTGATACAACACCCAACCATATGCTCAAGTTTACAGAGTAACTTCCCAGAGCACACCAGTGGGACCTCCTCAAGCCTTCTCAGAGCAGCAAACACATATCGGAGTATGCAAATCAGGTCTTCAAGGGGGCAACCTTGTACTGCACTCCTAGCAACATGATTTGCAAGGATCACAAGTAAATCAAGGCTTCCTTAGCACAAGGTCCCTGTTGCCTTAGGCGTTTGTTGTTACATCCACATTTTATTTCCTCCTCTAATCAATCTTAATCCACAAATAACAGCTGCTTAGGCATTAACAATTTATACGTATAAGGAAGCGCCTACAATGCCGGATGAAATTCATAATTCGGTGTTGAGCAGACACAAAGCTCACCTTGAGTGTGAAAGCGTTCCCCTTCCCTCCCTGGGCTGTGAGTTCTCTATTTTCCATCCAAGTGCCCTGCCAGTCAGATGGCAGCCAAATCCTCAATGTTATAGGCTTAAAAAGTCTGTCATGTCACAGAATCCCAAGGACTTAAACTGTTCAGAGAAGAAGAACCCAGGCCTCTCCTTGTTTGTGGACACATTGTGTTCAGCTCTGCGATGCTTCATCTGAGGGATTACCTGCCTCCCACCTTTCAGGACACGAACATCTGGGCACCAAACTCATATGCACCCTACAACAATAAGCCCATTTCCCTCCAATAGTTTTCAACTATAATATGAGTAAGAGAAAGCGTGAAGGGGAAGAGAAGAGGAGAGAGACAAATCCAATAATGAAATTTAAGTTGAACTGTGTAAAGAGTAGTCGGACAGACAATGACAAAACTACTGGGCTCATGAGAGCCTATTCATTGTCCTATTTGTTCAGAGGTACAGAACAAACCTACAGTAGAGGTCAAGCATACAATGTGACAACTAACCAAGATTCCACCAACAAACAAAACAGGGCACAAGCAGGTGTTGGTGTCTCACAGTATTATATGGAACCTTCATGCAGTATACAGTAAACACAGTATGCCGTACAGACACCATTTTATAAGTGTTAACCATGTGCTAAGGTCTATGAATTGTAACTTCAGAAACATAATTTATTACAGTATTTTTGAATGGTAGAGGGGTGAAACAAGTTTTCAAACACTATTTGGAGACGTCATTAAAGTTTTGAAATGTCTTGAGATATTTAATTTATTAGGGTGTGAGGTGGAGCATTTACTTTCATTAAGCCAATAGAAAATACTTTGCTTTTCACAAATGTAGAGAGGCATGTAAAAGTGTCTCTCAGGACATTCTTTCAGTGGAATTGAACCATCCAGCAACAAATTAATGGAACAAAAAAATACTTCAACTAAAGAGGTACTTTGAAATGGGGGAAAGCCTTTGTGTATGTCTTACATCCTTTTCATTAAAACATGTATTAAGATGACAATTGCATAGAGAATTGATTTATATTCTTATTTTATGTACTTTTTTTTAGTATATATATGTTTAGTATATATTGCGCCTTTAACCTATTCAGGCTGCATTGCTGAAATAAAATGTCATACAAAGCAACTTCTTGATGAAACACAATTCAGTGAAGTTAAGGCATGATAATTTCAGAGGAAATTATCAACAAAGAAGATAATTGCAGTTGAAAGTTGGGAGAGTGATGATGTGTGGGGGAAAGGTCAACTTTCAGGAGATCTTTGAAATACCAACATGATATATACCATGTAATACATTGTACTGATAATATCTTGTACACCCGTCCAATCATTTTTACAGTGCATTCAAAAAGTATTCACACCCCTTGACTTTTTACAAATGTTGTCATGTTACAAAGATGAATTAAAATTGATTTAATAGTCCTTTCTGTGAACGATCCACACACAATACCTTGTAATGCCAAAGTAGAAGAAAAATTATATGATTTCATGAATATATCTTGATTAGATACTGTAATTATCATGAAAATGAAATACAGAAATATTTAATGTACATAAGTATTCATACATCTGAGTAACTCAGCCACTCAGGAACTTTCAATGCCGTCTTGGTAAGCAACTCCAGTGTATATTTGGCCTTGTTTTTTTAGATTATTGTCCTGCTGAAAGGTGAATTTGTCTCCCAGTTACGTTGGAAAGCAGACTGAACCAGGATTTATTTTAGGATTTTGCCTGTGCTTAGCTCTATGCATTTATTTTTTATCCCAAATAACTCCCTAGGTCTTGCCGGAGACCAGCATACCCATAACATAATGCAGACACCACCATGCTTGAAAATATGAAGAGTAGTACTCAGTGATGTGTTGTGTTGGATTTGCCTGGTCTTCATCAGCAGATCCAGTCTGGTGCTCAGGTAAGGAATATTACACATCTGTAATCGGGGAAACAGTTATACAGTATGAGTAAATTACAGTCACATAATGTACACACACATACCACAGACACGCACGCATGCGCGCACAAAACACACAAAAACGCACAGGAACAAGCGCGCACACACACACAATATCCCACATCCTATTTACATACTCTCCTCAAGTCTTCTTTGACATGGAGAGCAGCTATATCTAAGAGCTAAGATCCCCTGGGCTGCTAGTGAGAATGCTGTGGGACGTCTCGTCTTCAGTCTGATTCAGCAGAGAAGCTGAATGCTTGACACTTTGAAATGATTGGCTGATCTGCCTCGTCGACCTTTGGTTTAGTTGCTAACCTCTAATAAATCATCTGGGTTGTCACGCCGACCGTCTAGCTCATACTCAAGTGCGTCAGGCTTCAGAAGCCAAAGGGCCTTGGTCTGATGGGGGATGTGTGAAATATACTAGGGTTGGGCGTTCATCTACTGTTTTAGGGCAGACTAAATGTAGCTATATATCAGGAATTATATTTTTCAAGGCTCGATGTCTAAAAGGCTGTCTGGCTGTCTGAAATCTGATCTATACTTCCAAAATGTTTACAAAAGAGTTTAACTGTGTATTTTGAAAGATTAACTATTAGCATTTGGGTTATCCTAAGGACGGCAATGGGACTCACCACTACCCATCATTCCCATAGAGCCTAGGGTATCCACATAATGTAATTCTAAGTTGTTTCACCGTTGGAGGTGTTACTGTCACAATGCCTCCTAACATATCCCTATGCGTGGTGTCAGACCTCCAGAAGGACATGGCTGGCTGATCCTGCTCCCTGAAGCACCTGTCATCTCTTCTGCCCATCATCAACCGCATGGGATACTTTCACACTGTATCTAAAGGTGAGAACCCTCATCATATAGTATGTTGTGAGAGGAGGATAAAGGTTACTGAGGACACAGCAGCAATCCATCAGGACAAGGAGAGTCAGAGGAAAGTGCATATTGTTACCATGCAAATTGTAGATGCCGAAATGACATAACATCAACGTCCTGGAAAAACCTTCAACTTTCCCGGGAAATGTTAAATATGGTTTATTTTGTAGATCCATCACATCCCCTCATAAACATTCACAGGGTGTTTTGAATGATTTTAATTGGTCCTCGACTCATGAAGCATGCACAGCACATGAACGGTAAAAGCTTCTTTCAATTTATGTTAACAAAATCTAAATTAGCCAACATTAAGGTTTTTTCCAGGATGCCGGTGATAAGTAGGTATATTAAAGCACGAGTCATGGAAAGCATGGCATGCGAAGGCACTTACCTCCATCATGTACTGGTCAACAACATGCAGATCTGACACAGACCCCTTATAGGATTTATACATTTCCACATCGTAGGTAGATATCTATAAATGGAACATTTCACTGTGGGAGTTCTTTGTTAACACATAAATCCTGTTCATGTCATAAGAGAGGTCCCACTTGATTGTGTCATAAGTCAATAAGCAATGTCAGGGTTGACTAGGTCTGCTTTGATTCAGTCCGGAACAGTCTGATATCTATAGTGTGGTATTTCCTTCCTCTTCAACATCAACTAATAATTATGCAAAATATAATGCCTCAGTCAGTATAGCGGTGATACATAGTCAGAAAGGCAGTGAGGCTTTGGCAATTGAATAAAATTAGTCACTTTTTTTTACTTACAATGCACAAATTAAGTGAAATACAACAAACACTTTTTCACAAGACACAGTCTGCTTCATACAAAATAAGCCAGGGTGTCATTTAAGATCATGCTATGCAATGCCCCTCTCTCTGGCCAAGTAGCTCAGATGGCCACTGTCAGCTCCTATAAAGCAGCAGGACCGTTGATGCCAGGCCACAGCCATTCATTCATTCACTTGAACCGAGTATGAACCCAGATCCAAGCCTGGGAATCTTCCAAAATGGACTCTCTACTCCTCGCTTTTGTCATTTGAGTGCGTTTCCACTCCAAACCAAAGATGTACTTTTTCATGAGCCTAGGGTTGTGTCGTTGAAGTAGATCTATACAACTATAACCGCAGATCATTAATACTGCAGGCCCTGTTGGGAGTGGTTTCTGTCAGAGATTGTATTCCTGAGGCCCACGTGATGCCACATTAAAATTGATATTACGTTTTCATAGAATAAATATAATCCTCTATGCAGTACATTAGATCAGCTTCTCACAAAAGAAAGCACTGAGTGAGTAAACTGGTGGGACGTAAGACCGAGACCCACGACACAAGCATTTTTCCCAGCAGAATAACAGCTGAGAGAAACTCAATAGTGCCCATCTCCTTAAATACCTCGCCAATGAAAATTTCATTAGTAGTCTGCTCTGGTAAAAGGTTCTGGCACTAACTTCACTTGCCATGTCTCACTAGGGTTCATTTTCTGTATGTACATGTATGTTCCCTTTATTTACCCTGCACTTGTAACACGTGATGTTACACAACCTAATGTTTTATCAACTACACCCCTTACTGGGCTTGTGCATGTAGGCTACCATGCAAAATGTTTTACTTACAGCCCTGCATTGGACTTGATAAATCCCTGCATCAAGTCTGAATCATTTTTTCCCCCCCTCAGTGGGGGAATCCAAATTCGGTTGTATCCAAATTTGAGATGAATCTGCAACATGGATGTGTTTTTCTGACGTAATCCCTTACCTCCTCGGGGAAGTGATCTGTTCATCAGAGAAGCCTCCCTCAACCTCATTAACCAAGAACAGTTTGTCTTTCATTTCTCCTGGCTGCACAGGGAAACTTTTGAGGAAGATATCTGGGGGAGCAATAAAAATAAACAAAATCAACAATGACAAATTAAAGCTTTTCTCTTGACAGTCAGAAATGTATGGATTTTCTGACTTTACCTGAAACTTGGAATGAAATAACTACAAAAAAAAAGCATTTTGAAGACAAAAGGTGCTTGAATTAATTATCAGCTCTCAAGTGCCTTTGGGTTGTGCACTCATTTGCATTCTATCAAATCTGAACTAATGAACATTTTTTGTTTTACCTGGGAGGAAAACAATTCATTAGTAGTACACGAACATGCTAAAAACAGCATATGGGATGGAATTGTTGTGACATGCTGCAGTCAGGGATGGATTCGTGCACTGATTGAGTGACACCCAGTTCAAGGTGAGGGTTTGAGAAGTAATGTGGCAGCACGCTTCTATGCTATTCTATGCTATTCTCCTCATCTTAATTTAATAGGTCGACCGTCAGCGGAGGAATTAAAAAGCACCAATCTGACAGGGTTGTGCGGGGGTCCTCACGGCACTCCGCTTCTTTACGTGAGAGGTCTCAACTGGAAGGATGAATAATATGTATTTCATACTGTACATCACAAGGCCGTTCTAAATAACCCGCAACAAACACATTCCATTACCTTCCTTTCTTCCCACCTAAATATGTCACCTTGGATGAAACGTTGAATACGAAACTGGAACATGTTGAGTAAATGTTGAAAAGTTAGTCTGTCACGACCCTTGATGTACCGATTTGCTTTGGCTGTAAATGTGACAGGACTGACATGTCAAGTCTTGTAACATCAAGACTGAAGTTATTTTCTATTCAAACGTCAGTGTCTGTGTCACAATTAAACATGACAAAATGTGTCACATCCAGTAATGACAAAGGATAATCGACTGTTACATTAAAAAAAGTACAGCACTTACAGCTCATGGACTTATGAATCCTTCACAAAATAACACATGATTCCTCCCCGGAGGGTTTTGGGTCTAGGCTTTTACATCACATTTGAAACGACAAAATACAGCGTTGAAGAGAAAGATGGGAGGGAAGCCCTGCTAAGGTACACAATAGTAGGTCTTTGTAGACAGAAGGTGCTCTTTGGTAAAAGGGGTAAATTTGTCATAAAAAAAATAAAAGGAGGACCAAGGCACTCTTCATATGATTAATTAAAATGTCTCTATTTGTTTGGTATGTTCAATGGAAGAAAGATTCTCTGGCGCGTTTCGGCCTTGACGAAGGCCACGCATCCGAAACGCGTCAAGAGTTTTAAAATCGTTATTCCATTGAACATGCCAAACAAATAAAGACATTTGAATTATATGAATAGAGCATTCAACTGTATTTTATGATTACTACACTTACAGCATTGTGTTTAAGAGTGGTGATGTTCTATAAAAGATTACGCTTTAAAGTCATGACCTGATGTTGCTAAACTAAGCAAAAAAAGAAAAGGTCCTCTCACTGTCAACTGCGTTTATTTTCAGCAAACTCAACATGTGTAAATATTTGTATGAACATAAGATTCAACAGACAAACTGAACAAGTTCCACAGACATGGAATAATGTGTCCCTGAACAAAGGGGGAGGTCAATATCAAAAGTAACAGTCACTATCTGGTGTGACCACACCGCATTAAGTACTGCAGTGCATCTCCTCCTCATGGACTGCACCAGATTTGCCAGTTCTTGCTGTGAGATGTTACTCCACTCGTCCACCAAGGCACCTGCAAGTTCCCGGACATTTCTGGGGGGGAATGGCCCTAGCCCTCACCCTCCGATCCAACAGGTCCCAGATGTACTCAATGGGATTGAGATCCGGGCTCTTCGCTGGCCATGGCAGAACACTGACATTCCTGTCTTGCAGGAAATCACACACAGAACGAGCAGTTTGGCTTGTGGCATTGACATGCTGGAGGGTCATGTCAGGATGAGCCGGCAGGAAGGGTACCACATGAGGGAGGAGGATGTCGTCCCTGTAACGCACAGCGTTGAGATTTCCTTCAATGACAACAAGCTCAGTCTGATGATGCTGTGAGACACCGCCCCCGACCATGGGTTTGTGCCCATAGGAGATGTTGTTGCCGGTGATGTCTGGTGAGCACCTGCCTTACAACAGGCCTACAAGCCCTCAGTCCAGCCTCTCTCAGCCTACTGCGGACAGTCGTTCCTGGTGTAACTCGGTCAGTTGTTGTTGCCATCCTGTACCTGTCCCACAGGTGTGATGTTTGGATATACTGATCCTGTGCAGGTGTTGTTACACGTGGTCTGCCACTGCGAGGACAATCAGCTGTCCGTCCTGTCTCCCTGTAGCGCTGTCTTAAGTGTCTAACAGTACGGACATTGCAATTTATTGCCCTGGCCACATCTGCAATCCTCATGCTTCCTTGCAGCATGCCTAAGGCACGTTCATGCAGATGAGCAAGTACCCTGGGCATCTTTCTTTTGGTGTTTTTCAGAGTCATATTTTCAGAGTCAAACGGCCTCTTTTGTGGCCTAAGTTTTCATAACTGTGACCTTAATTGCCTACTGTCTGTATGCTGTTAGTGTCTTAACGACCGTTCCACAGGTGCATGTTCATTCATTGTTTATGGTTCATTGAACAAGCATGGTAAACAGTGTTTACAATGAAGATCTGTGAAGTTATTTGGATTTTTACGAATTATCTTTGAAAGACAGGGTCCTGAAAAAGGGATGTTTTTTTTTTGTTGCTGAGTTTATGTTCCTGCCTAACCTTATGCCTCGATCACACCTACAGCGTCATTGTGTTTTGGTACACCATACGTACATTAATTTCCATTGGAACGCTGCATTTGCCTCCCAGCACTGCGTTGCAGAGGCAGGTGCAGTACTTTCTGTGTGGTGTATACGTTGGATTTATCGAACGTATGCATCAAATTGTATGTGTAGACGGCTTGACAGAAATGGTAGCGTACATATCCAAGTGATGCCGAGTACCATTATGCGCAATGAGGATGTAGGTGTGATTGAGGCTTTAGCCTTAGCAGAAAGTTTTAGAAACAGAGAATTTAGCTTGTTTATTGGCTCTTCGCCAAACAGGGTTTTTTAATCCTGACAAATTAGGATATGGAAATGTAAAGAGTGTCCCACTGGGGGCGAAGTGAGCCACAGGTGTTTTGTGAATTACAAATCCAGTCATTCCTCGGTGTGCGTCCCGAATGGCATCCTAATCACTTCATAGTGCACTACTTTTAGCCAGGGCCCATAGGGCTGTAGGGAACAGGGTACCATTTGGGACACATCTTCAGTCATCAATTAGACAAACTAGATTAATGCTCTCAACACAACCTTGATTAGACGCACTTACATAAGAGCATACTAGGGAGCTCTCGTGTCGAATCAATCACCGTATTAATTAAGCACATATTTTAAAGTACAAGAAGGGCAAGCTCTGGGATGGCACTACACAGTGCACAATCTAATTTTTCTTCTTAAAACTGAGAGATGTGTTTGAATATGAGACTTTGGTGATGTTGCTCTCTCTGTGTAAAACATCTAATGGAATAATCTTATGAGGATAGCTAGTCTCTTTTGCTTGTTTTCGAGAACTGATCTTCGCAGCCTTATAAACTATAAAACAGATAAAAGGATCTAGCATACCCAACTGGCTAAAGCTAAATCCAAAAACATAATCTGCTTGCTACTTAAGGAAGCTAACTAGCTGTATAAAATGTGCTTCACTCAAAGTTGCTTTGATAGGGACATATTTTTCTAATAAATTTAGTCCAACACAGTGCGTTTCATCTGTTATAGCTGGAAACAGAGCGGGTCATGCCCTGAGCAGTGGTTATTGGCTACTTACACAACGTGTGGGTCTAATCCTGGATGCTGATTGGTTAAAATTGCATTCCAGCCAGTGTCTATTCCACAAGTTACCACTGGCTAAAGCTGTGATGTTGAAATGCCTATTTACTCTGTTCCATCTCACTGCGCAATCCACTGTCTCATCAGCCCAGCCAGACAATTTATAACCTCGATCTCCACTGTAAAAAGCATCTAGACATTTCTTTTAGACTAGAAATTGGTTTTCAATAGCAGAGACAGAGACCGTATAAAACTTGCGGTCAGTCTCTGACATTTGCAACATTGTTTCAATATTTATATTCTCCAGCTGTCCCATAGTAATTCCTGTGTAGTGGTCTGGAGTCGGGACGAGACAGACATGTAGTCAGCTATTCTCAGCCAGTCGAAATCATGAATCAGCATAATTTTTATGGACATACAGTGGGGAGAACAAGTATTTGATACACTGCCGATTTTGCAGGTTTTCCTACTTACAAAGCATGTAGAGGTCTGTAATTTCAGCTGTGAGAGACGGAATCTAAAACAAAAATCCAGAAAATCACATTGTATGATTTTTAAGTAATTAATTAGCATTTTATTGCATGACATAAGTATTTGATCACCTACCAACCAGTAAGAATTCCAGCTCTCACAGACCTGTTTGTTTTTCTTTAAGAAGCCCTCCTGTTCTCCACTCATTACCTGTATTAACTGCACCTGTTTGAACTCGTTACCTGTATAAAAGACACCTGTCCACACACTCAATCAAACAGACTCCAACCTCTCCATAATGGCCAAGACCAGAGAGCTGTGTAAGGTCATCAGGGTCAAATTGTAGACCGGCACAAGGCTGGGATGGGCTACAGAACAATAGGCAAGCAGCTTGGTGAGAAGGCAACAACTGTTGGCCCAATTATTAGAAAATGGAAGAAGTTCAAGATGACGGTCAATGGCCCTCGGTCTGGGGCTCCATGCAAGATCTCACCTCGTGGAGCATCAATGATCATGAGGAAGGTGAGGGATCAGCCCAGAACTACACGGCAGGACCTGGTCAATGACCTGAAGAGAGCTGGGACCACAGTCTCAAAGAATACCATTAGTAACACACTACGCCATCATGGATTAAAATCCTGCAGCGCACGCAAGGTCCCCCTGCTCAAGCCAGCGCATGACCAGGCCCGTCTGAAGTTTGCCAATGACCATCTGGATGATCCAGAGGAGGAATGGGAGAAGGTCATGTGGTCTGATGAGACAGAAATATAGCTTTTTGGTCTAAACTCCACACTCTGTGTTTGGAAGAAGAAGGAGGAGTACAACCCCAAGAACATCCCAACCGTGAAGCATGGAGGTGGAATCATCATTCTTTGGGGATGCTTTTCTGCAAAGGGGACAGGACGACTGCACCGTATTGAGGGGAGGATGGATGGGGCCATGTATCGCGAGATCTTGGCCAACAACCTCCTTCCCTCAGTAAGAGCATTGAAGATGGGTTATGGCTGGGTCTACCAGCATGACAACGGCCCGAAACACACAGCCAGGGCAACTAAGGAGTGGCTCCGTAAGAAGCATCTCTAGGTCCTGGAGTAGCCTAGCTAGTCTCCAGACCTGAACCCAATAGATAATATTTGGAGTGAGCTGAAAGCCCATATTGCCCAGCGACAGCCCTGTAACCTGAAGGATCTGGAGAAGGTCTCTATGGAGGAGTGGGCCAAAATCCCTGCTGCAGTGTGTGCAAACCTGGTCAAGAACTACAGGAAACGTATGATCTCTGTAATTGCAAACAAAGGTTTCTGTACCAAATATTAAGTTCTGCTTTTCTGATGTATCAAATACTTATGTCATGCAATAAAATGCAAATTAATTACTTAAAAATCATACAATGTGATTTTTAAGTAGTGTACCTATGATACAAATTACAGACCTCTACACGCTTTGTAAGTAGGAAAACCTGCAAAATCGGCAGTCTATCAAATACTTGTTCTCCCCACTGTATACAAAGAAATGTCAATAGAAAACAGGTAAAACGAAATGAAATGCAGCTAGTTTGCAGACTTTCCAGCTTCAATTTGAAGTGATTGTGTTAGCTGTGTTGTTGGCTAGCTACTCTGAACAACAGTGTCTTGACAAGAGCTCATATGTTATATTCCAGGTGAAATCGTGCATCATTAGCTCATTCTTATGAATGTATCCAAATAAATGCCACTAGAAAACAGCTTAAACAAATGCAAATGCAGTTACTTTGCTGTTATTCTGGCTTCACTGTTTTGACGTAACTGTAAATTAGCAGTAGTTGCAATATTTACCTGGTGCTAACGCTGCAGATAGCACTACTGGGGGATCTGAAAAGTTATAGTCAATCGATCATTAACATAATACTTTTAGCAAACAAAACGTATTTTCAATTTACAATCTGTAGAAACAATGGGAATAGAAAGGTTCAGAACCTTTGTGAAACATCACAGCACTGTTGAAAAATATATGGCAAATTGAAATCCAATACGGATGGTGTTAAGAGATAGATGGGAGGGGTTAAAGAGAGCTGAAGGTTGGTACTAATAACAACAAGAGAACTCATGTAAAACATACTGTGATGGTAAAACGTATATAGGTTAAGATTTTTTTTGAAAGAGCACAGTTTGAAAGATATGGCGAATAGCAAGGCAGGGCAGAAATTTCTCGAACTGACTTGTTGGAGAGGTGGCATCCTATGACAGAGCCACATCGAAAGTCACTGAGCTCTTCAGTAAGGCCATTCAAGTTATGTGCTTGATTTTATACACCTGTCAGCAATAGGTGTGTCTGAAAAAGCCGAATCCACTATTTTGAAGGGGTGTCCACATACGTTTGTATATAGGATGCTACTGAAAATATTTGGCATGGGTCCTCAGATCCTCAAAACGTTCTACAGCTGCACCATCGAGAGCATCCTGACTGGTTGCGTCACTGCCTGGTATGGCAACTGCTCGGCCTCCTACCGCAAGGCACTACAGAGGTTAGTGCGAACGGCCCAGTACATCACTGGGGTCAAGCTTCCTGCCATCCAGGACCTCTATACCAGGCGATGACAGAGGAAGGCCCTAAAAATTGTCAAGGACTCCAGCCACCCTAGTCATAGACTGTTCTCTCTGCTATCGCACGGCAAGCGGTACCGGAGCGTCAAGTCTAGGTCCAAATGTCTTCTTAGGAGCTTCTACCCCAAACCATTAGACTCCTGAACCAAATGGCTACCCAGACTATTTGCATTGACCTCCCCCCCCCCCCCTTTTACACCGCTGCTACTCTCTGCTGTTATCATCTATGCATAGTCACTTTAATACGTCTACCTACATGTACATACTACCTCAACTAATTGACTCTGTATTGGTACGCCCCTGTATATAGTCTAGCTATTGTTATTTACTGCTGCTCTTTAATTACTTGTTACTTTTATCCATATTTTTTTCAAACTGCATTGTTGGTTAGGGGCTCGTGAGTAAGAATTTCACTGTGAGGTCTACACCTGTTGTATTTAGCACATGTGACTAATACAATTCTATTTGATATGCATAGTGCTTTGTCATTATGGAGAAGAGTGTTATGATTGAAAATACAGTACATAACTGTTTAACCGTAAGAACCATGACTTTTTGTTTTAAATTATTGATTGTAACTTACAAGGCACTAATAGAAGATGTACTGAACGTATCTAGAGACAGTATTAGCTACAGCTCCTTGGATAAACAGAGCAAATCCTGTCATGCATACTGTCCCTATGCAACAAGAAAATAATAGACAACAGCTAGTCAGCAAAGATCCTACTGATAAACATGCAGAGCTCATCTAAAACAATCATAATCTGTGTGTGTGTGTGTTCCTCAACCCCCTTATTCCTCATGAGCGCCAGAGAACCGCATCGCCTGGAGTTGCCCGCAGGCGTTATAGTTACCAAGCACAGGGCCCTGTCAGAGCACAACTTTCTAGGGCACAGAGGAGAGAAGCACACTTGGAGTTTATCCTATCCTGTCTATTCCTATGACAGACACTCTTAGCGACTGTCGCACGGGGGCTCCATATTTCATGGCCATGCGTACTCTAATTGTGTTGCCAGCCTGCACACTTGTAGTGATGTAGTTTTTAAAAAAACTTTATGCTGCACCACTTGTGGATCACGTCACGCTTTCTGTGCCACTTTGAAGCGTTGCGAGAAGAGAACTCTGAAATCTTTCTACCTCGATCTCACACTCACACACACACACACACTTTCTCCATTGGTCTCAGGTCGCCAAGTCATAGATGCCCTGCTGAACAGTCCAAGCCATTAAATTAAGAAGAAAAAAAGATTGTAGCTTTACCGAAGCTCTGATAGACTGAGACTGCCCCCTGTAGACACACACTGAAGGAAAACCCATCTCTGTATCTACACTGTAGCTAGCAACATTAGCCTATAAGGAGGGTTAATAGTGATGAAGCATTAACCCATTCAGGTATTTCCCCAGAATAAATGAATATTTTAGAGAAAGCTGAAAGATTAAATAAATGACTGTCATTATGCATATTGCACGTCTGGGTCGAAGCCTATTTCTATTCTGATACTTACCTAATGAGGCTTTGCTGTTGTTTCTATCTTGCGTCTTGTTATGTAGCTACTGTACGAAATGTTTAGCAGCTTTTCACAAGCAAATACATGTGATATAGAGATCAGATGGAGTGAGTCATTACAGCCAATGTAAAGCTCTTTGACTTTCCTGTTAAGTACTACCATCTGGTGGTTTCAAAAGGTGTTACTTCTTCTAAAACTCAAAGCAGTTTCAAAGAAATCTGTTGATGGGTCTGATATATAACTTGCCAAATGAAGAGCATATAGTTGGTCCATCGCCTCACCTCAAGTAATTGAGGAGCTACTTACTAAAGTTGTGTGCCACCTTCGTGTTGAGCATGATGTGGAAGTTATTGCTGTGCTCGGTGATCCCACCAAATGTTCCCCAATCTTTAACTGCAAATTGCTCGTACAAGCGTGACGTGTCCATTTCAATCTTCCCAGCATTTCCCCGTGTCCAGAATGATTTCTCCATCTGCTGAGAGAGACCAATCATAATCGGCACTGAGACAAGCTGTATTCTCTATGAAATGTAATGCTCTGGGAAAGCACAAGACACTGACAGACACTGCAGCGAATAATTTCCTATAGTGTTTAAGGAAATGATGATGTGGAAAATAGGTACTTCCTTATTTATCATTGCAAACTATCTGATGAGCATGACAAAAACTTCTAACGAATCAGACTCTAGTGTAGTGTAATATGAGGTAATACACCATATTATAAACTGGGTGGTTCGAGCCCTGAATGCTGATTGGCTGACAGCGGTGGTATATCAGACCGTATACCACTGGTATGACAAAACATGTATTTTTACTGCTCTAATTACGTTGATAACCAGTTTATAATAGCATTAAGGCACCTTGGGGGTTTGTAGTATATGGCCAATATACCACGGCTAAGGGCTGCGTCATGCCTAAGAACAGCCCTTAGCCATAGTATATAGACCATATACCACACCACTCGTGCATTATTGCTTAAATATAGCATAATGCAATATCATATAACATTGTCAATTTGCATGACTATATTACATGCTTACAAATGAAGTGTAATAAATAGGGATAAACAAACACATCCGTAGTAGTACCTTATCTGAACCAACTTCCTCCATATGAAAAGCCCTGGTTTGCTCTGTTAAGGGTTTTGTACTGGGTTCATTTAAGGTCAATGGAGGAGGCATAGGGATGGAGGAGGGTGCTGGGATCACAAGGGTGGTGGGAACAGAGACAGGGGCAGGACCAGGGACAGGCACATGACCAGGGACAACTACAGAACCAGGGACAGGGACATTCACGGATGACTTTTACAGGGCTGCGAGATTTCGGGACAGGTTTTGCTGGAGAGGTCGTATGAATTCTTGGCACCTTCCCTCCCCCTGATAGCTGATCTGCTGCACCCAACACCGGATCTGATACGCTGAAGCCTTCTCTGCCTGTGGATTTGCTCTCCTCTATAATGTATTTGATATTATCATAGATTCTTAGATCTATAAGCCTAGGATCCTCATAGATGTGCTCAGACTGAGACTTTCGTTTCCAGTCCAGGCAGAGCTTATCTATGGCCTGGACCCAGGCATCCCTCGCTCTCTGGATGGCTTCTGTGCTCTTAGAATGGTCTCTCACAGGTACCCAGAAACCTGCAATACATCAGTATGACTTGTCTTAACTTCCTCTTTTGGCTGTGTGAGCAAACAATGACTATCACTGGGCAAACATTTCCCATCTAGATGTATGACATTGTATGTTGTCAAATAGGAGTGTTTTAAAGAGGGTATACAAGGCATGCAGTCATAAGAAAAGTCAGACAGCAGCAGCAATGCTCAACTCTTCAGAAAGAATCCTTTGTCAGAATAGAGTTTGTTACAAAGTTACATCACTGCTGAATTTCATTTAAATATGTAGATGGACCGACATTGGGAAAGGCCTCATTTACAAAACGACTGCAAAAATAGAAACAATTTCCTGAGAAACTGTCTTTGCCTAAAAAAAAAATTAAAAAACTGTCCCAAACCCCTGCCTCTGAATGGGTTTTTCATGGTCACTCACTGGTACTCATTCTTGTGTGTCAGCAGAGTGAAGGTGTCACACCTGTGCTGCTTCTCTAAGCTGTTCCGTCTGAGAAATGAATGACAAATGGCAAGGACTGCTCCCCATCTACTGCCCGTCAGCTGATGGGGAGCAGGGTCAGCTGGCCAGGGTGAAGGCGAGCCTCGTACCTAAGAACACAAGTGTAAATAACATCATGATGTAGATAGTAAATGATTCATAGTATATGTAGGACTCTTCCAAACTTTGTAAAAGCATTGTGCAGTAGTCATAGTACAGTACTAGTAGTAGCAGTAGCAGCAGTGGTGTAGTAGCAGTACTAGTAATAGTAGAGTAGTACAGATCACACACATACTTCACCTATTTAAACGATGCCAAGCATCCTCTTTGCAGGAACAACAGGCCCTCAGTGAGGGTCATTGGTGCTGGAGGCCGTTCACACTTCTCTTCACTGCCCTCTACTGGATGGATGTAGACGTTTCTATAGACGATCTTGTTTACAAGCTGCCTCATCTACACAACATGTGTCAATCAAAAATCGTGAGTCTTAATTGAAAATAACAATTCCTTCAAACGTCTTCAGTCTTTATGTCAAGAAGCTGAGTGGCACCCTATTAATAACTGATCAAGGGAAGTAGCACCAGAGACAGCGATTGAACTCTTTCACATCTGCTATGGCTCTACACAAACCAAGCTGCTGTCCACCTCCATAACAGGTTAGAGTTTAGGGGCAGGGATGACTCTCTTACCTTGTGTTTGTCCTCCAGTGAGGTGGCCTCCAGCTCATCGTCATGTCTTCCTCTGAAAGAGACGGAGAGCTTGGCCCCAACTCTGTCATCGCAGCTCTTAACACATTGAAGGGCAGCTGCCGCTTTACGATGCCTTTCTCTATGCTGCACACCATTTTGGTGTTGAAGTCAATCTAAACATACAGTACAGAGATTCACATCACTCTTGAGATTTTCACAGCTTTTACTCAGATGCATGACATGGTATCTTTACCAGCACACTACAGGCTTTCATCGTGTGGGAGCTGTTATTGCAACTCAAGATTGACTGTTTCTAGACGTTGTAACACCAGTTATTATAACACTTAACTCAGTGTCACAAGATGCCCTATATCTGACTCACCTGAAGAATGCGCTTCTTCCATCTGTAGCGGTTGTGCTTGTAAACACTGAAGTTGTACTGGGAAGCTAGCTGTTCCTGCAATGGAGACCAATAAACCAATGGCAATGATGCAGAAACAGATCAGAAGAACAGCGTACCTTCGAAGTTGATAGTGAATGACAGGTTAACATGGGCGACATGTACCGTGTCGTGTGTCGAAGAAGTTCATTATGTGTGTGCAAAGACCGTCCAAGGTTAAACCCAGGCTTTGTTGTTGCCATGGTTTCCTGTGCTGATTTCGAGGCCCGGTAGTGTAATACTTTTACCTCTAACCTGGTCCCAGATCTCTTTGTGCTGTCATGCCAACTCCTAGCGTAGGGTTTTGACCAGAGGCGGCGCTTCGCTCCAATGCTTTCCTTCGCTTTAAATTTGCATAGAGCAGAGCTCAACTTTTTCTCCCGCTCCGCTAGCAGGATTCTCGCCGCACACCTTCCCACATTCCCCTGCACATTTCTCTGCGTGCCCTCATTGAAAATGAATGGGGGGCAGAATTTCTCCTGCTGAATTCATTGTTGGTGAAAGCTCACTTTAAGACCAATGACTAACATGAGTTGGCACGAGTTGGCAAGACGACACAAACACATCTGGGACCAGGTTGTGGAGGTATTATACTACAGGTCCTTGGGCAAGATAGCACAAACAGATCTGGGACCAGGTTGTGGAGGTATTATACTACAGGTCCTTGGGCAAGATAGCACAAACACATCTGGGACCAGGTTGTGGAGGTATTATACTACAGGTCCTTGGGCAAGATAGCACAAACAGATCTGGTACCAGCCTACAATATCTCCGTGGCCAGGTTTTGCTTTAGCTGCTCTTGGTTGTCTCTCCAGGCTTGGTTCAGGGCATCCTCGATGGTCAGCTCCCCACTCTTCACCTTCATCATAATGCTCAGCTGCATCTCATTGCTCAGCTGGACAAGGAGGACAAAGATCATAGTATAATATCTGTGCCCTCAGCATACAAGCTAAGTGTTCTAAATGTACGGAAATGATAGCATGTGTTCCCGAATGCAGAGAAATCATAGCTGGTGTGTTTCCGAAATTCCCGTTGAGAATCTTTAACGGAAAGCTTCACTTTTCATAGAGCAACCTACACATGCACCTTTAAAACGAATGTGTCACAACAGAAGAAAACATCCTGATTTGGCTTAGTATCAAACATTTGGGCCAAGATCCAATCAGATCAATCATTAAGCAGCGACAGCAGACACCCACATAGAGAATGTTTTGGCGGTGTCGAAGGTGGAACTGTGTTGGAGCCGTCAACTTGGTGAGCAGCTGCTCTTGTGATCACGGTCACGAAGCCACAACCGCCCCCAATCGGGTTACAAGTTCCAAACAAGAAAGTGTACGCAATATACAAATAAATTACAGTCAAATAGAAATCCTAATGAATAGTTTTAAAAAAATTCCTAATGAAGGTGTAGTTTTACGTCGCACATTCCATCGTTCCAACTTGTAAACAATCAGGGCAGTTTCTAGGATTTGGAAAGATTGGGGGCTTAGTCCAAAACCAGTTGGGGGGGGGGGGGGGGGGGGGGGGGGTCCGGGGGTATCCTTTCAACAGCTAAATGAATGGATTTGGTGCACTTTAAGATGAACATTGAGAGATTAGATACTTTTTCAGGAAACTTGTAATTTCACACCTGCCACAGCAGACACTGCCAGTACTCAATTACAGTCGCTACTGTGAACACAGTGTATTGCCAAAAAACACTCAACAACTTCAAACATAGACTCTGACCTGTCCAATGAGTGAAACTGATTCAAGTATCCCACAGTATCCAAACACCCCCTCTCACACACACTACACCGTGCAGTAATTAGAATCCATAGAACAGTTTTAAGTGATACAGTCTCCTGTGTGCTCACCCTTCTGTTGCAGTCTCTTAGTCTTCTATGTTGTGGTTTCTCATAGCTGGCCGTCAGTAAGGCTAGGGAAATTATATAGCCTAATTATACTAATCCTGTCTATACGGAAATAAATACAATCATCCAAAATAGCTACTACAGCATGATTTGGCCACAGAGGATCATTCACTTTTTTTTTGTTTTAAATCGCATTGCTAACAGTAGGAAGGACAGGCAGCCAGCGCAATTTGGGAAGTCCCCGTGGCAAATGCCGAATACATGGTTGTTGAGTTAAAACTGTCAATGAAAAGTAGAGGCGCAGCCTGGCATATTGCAATATTTCAAAATACAAATCGTGGGGGAAACATAGTTAGAATGCAAATGGTTATTGCTGTAAAGAGAAGACAATGAAAATACTGATCTGTTATCAAAATTCTCAACTTCATTGAGTGAGGTGAACAACAGCAGGCCTTGTGGCCTATCTTATTGGCACCAGCACATCGGCAATATCCCCGGTGAATGCGCACTGTGCATATTTACTCTTGATCATTGTTGGGTCGGTGCCACTTAAGTCTGGTTTTAAACAATAATTTCCTCCTCCTTTTTAGATGGAGTCATACTGTTTGCGTCTCCCCTCCTCATAGGCCTATCATATTAAAACAGATGCTGCTAATGTTGCCAGTCAAGTGTAGTAGAAGTGCATGAAATGGAGGGTATTATAAAAAGCCACATTTTGCTGTGCAAAGAAGAAACATCTGAAGAACTCAATGCGCGCTCAGCTATGCATTGAACTGTCTTTTTTTGTAAACAGTGATTGAGTTATATTATTATCCTAAATTCTGACTATCCAATCTACTCGTCACATTGCGAATAGTATGCTATCTTACACAAGTCTACAAATGCGAAAATGCATGGAATGCTTTGTTATAAAGGTGCCTTTTTGTGGTAAAAATGTGCTACAGCCTGGAGTCGAACCAAGGTCTGTAGTGACGCCACTAGCACTAAGATGCAGTGCCGTAGACCACGGTGACACTACGGAGAGCAATGACATGCCCTCCTCTCTAATCCTGGCCTGGTTGTAAAATGTGTAAAAATAAATCATTGTATTAATAGTAATTTCACAGGCTTTTTCACCTCACCTGTTCATTCTTTATTAACCCCGTTTCTTTTTCACTGTCTCTATTTCAACTGTTATTATTTGTGCAATTAAATAAACCTAAATAGAACCTACAGAGCAGCTTGAAGTGATATCCACCTCCGATCTCTCTCCATCTCTTCTGTCACTTTCTCTGTGTCTTGTCTTTTACTCTTAGGTTATTGTTAGCTCCTCTCCTTTGTCTATCCTCTTCTGTTATGGCTTGTTCTGTTCTTCTGGTGTCTCTCTTCATCGTATCCAATTATTATGTTGCTGTCTCTGTCTTGTCTGGTGTGTCTCTCTCCATCATATCCTACTCTTCCGTTGGATGGATAGGTCCGGACCTCCCTATTTTTTACACAATAAATTCAATAAAATATGGGTCAACATCTAGATATTGCTCCCAGCGTTTATCAAAGCTCAGAACACATATTATTAGGGTTCTGTTCAATCTGTAAAGCTGAAGCGTTAAGAGATTTCACAATATAAATGTAAAGATAATTTCCGATTGAGCCGACATATGCAGCGTTTACCGTGAATGCAGCCTCCGCTAAAGAGGGATCATTGCCTTACATTTCAATCGCGCTGTAGAGCGGAGCTCTTGATCTGACTGAGTTTTAATCGCGCATGCCTCTTTGCGAACGAGTGGAATCATCAACAGGGGTTTGTTTGATATGTTCGCCTGCATCCCACGGATTTGCCTCCCAGGTTTTCCTTTTTAGCAGCACATTCACCCATCTCTTAAACAGAAAACTCCGCCCACTCTCTGCACAGGCGAAGGGCCTGAGACATGAAACGAACAAGAGGGACAACATGGACAAAAGTAACAGTTTGTTTTTTTCCTAATTACTCAGAGATCTAGATAGAGCTAGACACCATATTTTATGACAAACAACGTATACATGTCATCTACCATTAGCAACTGTAATTTTATTTCTAGGGTAAATTCATTTAAATAAAATAAATGAGAACAGAATTACCTTAATGTTACTTCTGTACCTGCAGCAGGGCAGGAGTAACACAGCCTTGGGATGAAAGTAACAGCTGGCAAGAAGTGCACAATATCTGTTTTATCTCCATGTTTCTGGTTTATAATGCAAGTTACTTTCAACAAATGTACTATCAGCCATGTGTGTGTCAATTTGAATAATTAATGCTATAGGCAAAACATCTTAATGTTGCGCAAGCACAATATTTTGCCTTACAATATTAATCGGACTAAAATGGATCACATTATAGCTATATTAACCATAATTTTCTCATCTCACTTTAATTGGAATGTAGTAGATGTTTTTCACCATTTGTAATTACTATTAATACTTAGACCTACCAATCATGCCCGCTCCTTGTGTCTTAATAGAATAAACGTCTTTATTCTCTTCACAAACGGCAAACTCATTATGCTTGTCACATTTCCATGGGTTGACATGAGCTAATTAAACCCCAGAATCATAAAAATATCATATATTTATAACCACTAACCTGTCGTTAAAAGCTCATGAGAGAAGCTGATCCATCAAGTCAATTGATTAAGGCATAATTCTAATGTCATATACTCTGAGTATACAAAACATTGACAGTGTGTAGATGAAGGGGAGGAGATGGCTTAAAAATCCTTCTTTAACCTTTGAGACATGGATTGTGTATGTGTGCCATTCAGAGGTTGAATGGGCAAGACAAAAGATTTAAGTGCCTTTGAAACTGATATGGTAGTAGGTGCCAGAAGGGCAAAAAGAATGAAGGAAATATTTACTGTATATATAATATACATGTAGTATATAATATACACTGGGGCCTACAGTGGATTCGGAAAGTATCTGGACCCCTTCCCTTTTTCCTCAGTCACGTTACAGCCTTATTCTAAAACTGATTAAATTAACACATTTCCTCAATCTACACACAATACCCAATAATGACAAAGCAAAACAGTTTAGAATTTTTTGCAAATGTATAAAAAACAAATACTATTCTGACCCTTTGCTATGACACTCGAAATTGAGCTCAGGTGCATCCTGTTTCCATTGATCGTCCTTGAGATGTTTCTACAACTTGATTGGAGTCCACCTGTGGTAAATTCAATTGATTGGACATGATTTGGAAAGGCAAACATATAAGGTCCCACAGTTGACAGTGCATGTCAGAGCAAAAACCAAGCCATGAGGTCGAAGGAATTGTCCATAGAACCCTGAGACAGGATTGTGTCGAGGCACAGATCTGGGGAAGGGTACCAAAAAATGTCTTCAGCATTGAAGGTCCCCAAGAACACAGCGACCTCCATCAATCTTAAATGGAAGAGGTTTGGAATCACGAGGACTCTTCCTAGAGCTGGCTGCCCAGCCAAACTGAGCAATCAGGGGAGAAGGGCCTTGGTCAGGGAGGTGACCAAGAACCCAATGTTTACACTGACATAGCAGAGTTCCTCTGTGGAGATGGGAGAACCTGCCAGAAGGACAACCATATCTGCAGCACTCCACCAATCAGGCCTTTATGGTAGAGTGGCCAGATGGAAGCCACTCCTCAGTAAAAGGTACATGGCAGCCCGCTTGGAGTTTGCCTAAAGGACTTTCAGACCATGAGAAACAAGATTCTCTGGTCTGATGTAACCAAGATTAAACTCTTTGGCATGAATGACAAGCGTCACGACTGGAGGAAACCAGGCCCTGCTCATCACCAATACCATCCCTATGGTGAAGCATGAAAAGTTCTACAACTGCACCATCGAGAGCACCAGCATGCTGGTTGCATCACTGCCTGGTATGGCACTGCTCAGCCTCCGACTGCAAGGCACTACAGATGGTAGACCCGTACATCACTGGGGCCAAGCTTCCTGCCAACCAGGACCTCTATACCAGGCGGTGTCAGAGGAAGGCCCTACAAATTTTCAAAGACCCCAGCCATCCTAGTCATAGACTGTTCTCTCTGCTACCACACGGCAAGCGGTATCGGAGCACCAAGTCTAGGTCCAAAAGGCTTCTTAACAGCTTCTACCCCAAAGCCATAAGACTCCTGAACTGCTAATAAAATGGCTACCCAGACTATTTGCATTGCCCCCCCCCCCCCTCTTTTACACTACTGCTACTCTCTGTTATTATCTATGCATAGTCACTTTAATAGCTCTAGATACATGTACATATTACCTCAATTACCTCAACTAACCGGTGCCCCTGCACATTGACTCTGTATCGGTACCCCGTGTCTATATAGCCTCGCTACTGTTATTTTACTGCTGCTGTTTAATTATTTGTTAATTTTATTTTGTATTTTTTACTTATTTATTCATTACTGAACACGTATTTTTCTTAACTCAATTATTGGTTAAGCTTGTAAGTAAGCATTTCACTGTAAGGTCTGCATCTGTTGTATTGGGTGCATGTGACAAATATAATTTGATTTGGTGGCGGCAGCACCATGCTGTGGGGATGTTTTTCAGTGGCAGGGACTGGGAGACTAGTCAGGATCAAGATAAAGATGAACGGAGCAAAGTACAAAGAGATCCTTGATGAAAACCTGCTCCAGGGCGCTCAGGACCTCAGACTGGGGTGAAGGTTCACCTGCCAACAGGACAATGGCCCTAAGCACACACAGCCAAGACAACACAGGAGTGGCTTTGGGACAAGTCTCTGAATGTCCTTGACTGGCCCTGCCAGAGCCCAGACTTGAACCCGATCTAACATCCCTGGAAAGACTTAAATAGCTGTGCAACAACGCTCCCCTTCCAACCTGACAGAGTTTGAGTGGATCTGCAGAGAAGAATGGTAGAAACTCCCCAATACAGGTGTGCCAAGCTTGTAGCGTCATACCCAAGAAGACTCAAGGCTGTAATCAATGCCCAAGGTGCTTCAAAAAAGTACTGAGTAAAGGGTCTGCATACTTATGTAAATGTTATATTTAAGTTTTTTTATTTGAGACATTTTGCTAAAATTTCTCAAATCCTGTTTTTGCTTTGTTGTTATGGTGTATTGTGTCGGGACAATAAACAACTGAATCCATTTTAGAATAAGGCTGTAATGTAACAAATGTGGAAAAAGTGAAGGGGTCTGAATACCTTCCGAATGCACTGTATGTGAACTACATAAGACACCGGCCTGTGCTTAGACATTTTGTTTTGTATTTTATTCCAGGTCATTTGTTTACATTGTGTTACTTTCGTCCCACCCGTCTCTCCTGTAATTTCTCCCAGGCTAACACACAAGACCTTCTAGCATGATACTTAAATTATGCTGTCATTTAGTCACTAGATGGGTTAAGAAAATGACATATGTTTGGAACCTTAAAACAACAACCATAACAAAAAAACTCTACAACCGATTAACAGTTCTGGGTCCGTTTTTTACTTACTTTCACATATCCCAGCTCGGAGTCGGCTCACTAGAGAAATAGGCCAGCTAGAAGGATGAAGTAAGAAGCTAACATTTAACGGAGCCTAACTCAGCAGGAGCTAAAAATAGGCTACTAAGTTCTCATAATAACTTTGCTTTACAGAGAGAAGGCTACTGAGACAGACAGTGATGTGGCACTCAGTGGTGAGGCTGAGGCAGGCTGCAATGCATGCAGGAGGAAGCAGAAGATACAGGGAGAGATAGAGGAAGCAAGCGGAGAGAGGTTAGTACAGTACACCTGGGGGGGGGGGGGGGGGGGGGGGTTGATGTGGGTGGAAAGAGTTAGCCAGATTATTTCACCAATTAGCTTCAGCGCACGGTGTGCAACATGACTGACTTTAGATAGCCTATCGCTGGGGCTAGTTAGGGACCGTCAATAAATAATACATTTACCGATGGTCCCTAACTAGCCCCATAAGGATATACGTCAACCCAAATTTACCACAGGCATTACAATCGGGTCGCGTGCAGCTTCACTCCGAATTGATGATTACTTGTGTGCTGCCAGCTGTGGGAATGATTGAAACCTTCATTAAGGTTGTGATGCAGTCACAACCACAAGTCTCAACAAAACTCAGTTTTGGACGAGACTGACTTTATGACCAAAATTATCCTATTTAAACTTTGTAGTCAATTTTGACAGAAGAATACATATTTCTGACTCATATCGATGCGTACTCATAACAGAACATCATAACAACTCCAAACATGACAGATAAGAAGCTACATAGCCCCTAGCCTACAAGAATATAAAGAGACATGAGCCCCCCCAAAAATACATAATGGAAAAATGATAATACTTCTGTGATTCATTTCCTTTCATCAGTTCTACCAGCTAATGTGAGATTATTAGATTACATAACAAGGCTGGAAATCTTTTCTCTAATCTTTCTGGCTGCCCACACCCTAAGTTCATGTTCAAGTTTGTTTACTTGTCATATGCACATGATATATATGGAGTACACTTACTTACAGGTTAACCTCTCGACAACATAACAATAGAAAAAGTAAGTCACTTCGTGAATAAAAAGAGTAATACAAATGAAATAATTGCACCAATTTAATAATGGGCCATTTTGTTTTAAAAATAGTTACATAGCCTATATGGAAATAGCAGACATGAGTCAAGCATGTTTACCTGTAGAATGGAATAGGTTATGAGACCTTGATGATTCATTTCATTTTGTCAGATCTACCACCTCAACATTGCCCATTTTAAACTGGGCTAATATCAATTATATATATATATATATATATATATATATATATATATATATATATATATATATATATATATATATATATATATATATATATATATATATATATATATGTATAGATCCTATCAAGCTCTATCAGGTTGGATGGGGAGGGTCACTGCACAGTTATTTTCAAGTCTCTCCAGAGACGTTAGATTGGGTTCAAGTCCGGGCTCTGGCTGGGCCAGTCAAGGACATTTAGAGACTTGTTCCGAAGCCACTCCTACGTTGTCTTGTACTTTGTCCCGTGAAACTTTCCCTCGATCATGACTAGTCTCCCAGTCCCTGCCGCTGAAAAACATCCTCACAGCATGATGCTGCCACCACCATGCTTCACCGTAGGGATGGTCTCAGGTTTCCTCCAGACATGATGCTTGGCATTCAGGCCAAAGAGTTCAATCTTGGTTTCATCAGACCAGAGAATCTTGTTTCTCATGGTCTGAGAGTCCTTTAGGTGCCTTTTGGCAAACTCCAAGGGGACTGTCATGTGTCTTTTACTGAGGGGTGGCTTCCATCTGGCCACTCTACCATAAAGGCCTGAATGGTGGAGTGCTGCAGAGATGGTTAAACTTCTGGCAGGTTCTCTGGAGCTCTGTCAGAGTGACCATCTCCTCCCTGACCAAGGCCGTTCTCCCCCGATTGCTCAGTTTGGCTGGGTGGCCAGCTCTAGCAAGAGTTGGTTTCAAACTTCTTCTGTTTAAGAATGATGGAGGCCACAGTGTTCTTGGGGACCTTCAATGCTGAATACATTTTTTGGTACCCTTCCACAGATCTGTGCCTCGACACAATCCTATCTCAGAGCTCTACAGACAATTCCTTCGACCTCATGGCTTGGTTTTTGCTCTGGCATGCACTGTCAACTGTGGCACCTTATATAGACAGTTGTGTGCCTTTCCAAATCATTGAATTTAATCAATCATTGAGTCCAATCAATCTCAAGGATGATCAATGAAAACATGATACACCTGAGCTCAATTTAGAGTCTCTTAGCAAAGAATCTAAATACTTATGTAAATAAGTTATTTCTGTTTATTTTAATACTTTTTCAAACATTTCCAAAAAAATGTTTTTGCTTTGTGATTATGGCGTATTGTCTGTAGATACATCTTGTATTTTTTTTTTACCTTTATTAACTAGGAAAGTCACTAGGAAACTAGGAAAGAACAAATTATTATTTACAACGAGAGCCTACACCGGCCAAACCCGGACGATACTGGACCAATTGTGCACCGCCCTATGGGACTCCCAATCACAGCCGGGTTGTGATACAGCCTGGAGTCGAACAAGGGTGTCTGTAGTGACACCTCAAGCACTGAGATGCAGTGCCTTAGACCGCTGCGAAGGCCTGATTGATGAGCATTTTTTATTTATTTAATCCATTTTAGAATAAGGCTGTAACGTAATAAAATGTGGAAAAGTGGAAGGGGTCTGAATACTTTCCAAATGCACTGTACATATTGGTTCATATCAAGTTGTAGTAAAGTTCAGCTTCAGACTAAAGTTCAGCTTCAGACTATAGTGGGGCACTGTGTCACTGTCAGAAGATATGTGCTTCAGTCATAAAACATTTCTAATCTCGTCGGTCTCAGCTAGCTAGTCAGCCAGTACCTACCTAAGTGGCTAGCCAGCCAAGCTAGCTACAGAAACGAAACATATCAAATACACTCGCTAGAAATAAACACTTTAACTAATGTAATGACCTATATCAACAGCCTTAAATATACTGTTAAATAACTCTTATTGACACCCAATAGCTTAAGGGTGCTGAGTGCTTCCTAACTTATTAGCATTAGCCAACCGTTATGCTGAGGGAGACACGCTAGTTAGCTACCACCAACCCTGCACAAACTTGTGGCTAACTTTCTGGCTGTTCCGCCCTCTCCATCTCATTCACTGCTGTGTGCTCATGCTCAACCTGCTCACTTTTTTTTGCCTCTAACGGAAGAAGTTCAGAATATCCATATTTGCTCTGTGCAGACTCTAAATGAGTGACAGGTGTGTTGCTGAATGATGACATTGACATCTAACCGGTGCTGGGGGTAGGGGTGGGGTCAAGGGACGTGAGTGGTCCACTGCATTGTGAAATCCAGACTAATCACAGAAATTACCGCATCACTCCTGGAGCGTCTTGCAGTGCCTACTATTGGGTTTGTACTAGGTAACACAGCCACAAAGTCCAAATTGGCCAAATAAAATATATTTTTGGTCTTAATTCAAGGTTAGTATTAGACCCCAGAAACCCAGGCCCAATGATGCCAATGTAAACAAGGCTCCATGGGATTTATCTTAAAGCCGGGAGCCACTTGGTGGATTTGACAGCTCTAACACAGTTCTCCGACACAGCCAAACTGCTATGTGGATGTTGGCTGAAGCGGATCTGATTGAATCGAGCCCTTGATATATGTAGATGATCTTAGTTCCTTTTTAGTGAGAGAATAGCAGGGCTGCATTTCTGGAATTGAGGAAGTAGAATCCCCAGACGACAACACCCACACAAGTTAATCACAGCTTGTTTCAGTATTAGTATAGTACTGTAGGACTATGCTATTACAGTCACACAGATTCCCATTGAATGACACCTATTTCTACAAAACATGACAGCAGCACTACAGTCAACATGCCATCAAGAGTTCAAGAAAGAACATAGAATAAACCATTGAATTTGCCTTTTCATTGAAATAACAGCATTCATCATAATGTAATTGCTTGGAATGAGGATGAGTTTGATTGGTACACATGCTGAAATGATAGAATCTTACCTGTGGCACATCCATTGAACCTTTTTTTGTCTATTTTATTGGATTTTTCATTATGGCAACATAATCTATGGAGTTATAAAACTAAATCTCAGCTAAAATTCACAGTCTAGAATGCATGTGTTTTTTGTGTCATGTACAGTAACACTTCCTTTAAAAGCCATCTAAGAGGTAAGGGGAAGAAAAATAATTTACCTGGCTCTATGCACCGCCCACT
The DNA here is from genome assembly GCF_013265735.2 of Oncorhynchus mykiss. Taxonomy (NCBI): domain Eukaryota; kingdom Metazoa; phylum Chordata; class Actinopteri; order Salmoniformes; family Salmonidae; genus Oncorhynchus; species Oncorhynchus mykiss. The sequence continues at coordinate 43,182,797 of NC_048580.1, forward strand.
TGTCAGATTTCACTTCTCTCTGGTCTATTGTCTACAACGCTCAAGAAACGTTGCATGTCAGATCTTGCGTCGGTTCACGTTGTGACCCGCGCTTTTGCCCGGTAGTCATTCTTTCATTTTGTGGTTTTGTCCAAAACAATAGGCTTATAAAGGAGATAAATATATAACACCATAACATCTTGTGATTAAAAAAAAAAAAATCTAATTTATTTTATATAACTAAATATAAAAACCTTCATGGGATCAAAGTCCTAGAGTCAGTCCGTACCCAGACTTATTATATTCTAACTTGCCTTAAATGACCAGACATTGGAAATGGTATAGTTGATGAGAAAGCGCATTAAAAAAAATGCATTCATGTGTTTGCATGGATGTCCTCTGATACCATTGATCAGCCTACCTGTAAAAGTAGGAACGTGTAGTGAGGTGCGTACTGGCGGTGCAAGAGAACGAGAACTGACTAACAAAGGTGTCGTTTAATCAACATAAAACCACATTTAACAGAACAATACAATAAATGGGTCAAACAAAACCCGGTCATACCAGCATACCGTGCACAAGCACTACAAGAAACAATTACAGACAAGGACATGGGGGAGAATAGAGGGTTAAATACACAACATGTAATTGATGGAATTGGAACCAGGTGTGATGGAAGACAAGACAAAACCAATGGAAAATTAAAAGTGGATCAGCAATGGCTCGAAGGTCGGGGACTTCGACTGCCGAACGCCGCCCTGACAAGGAGAGGGACCGACTTCAGCGGAAGTCGTGACAGGACGCATGTTCAGGATTCAGTCTTGAATAAATTACACAATATAAATGAGACAATATTTATGTTGCACACCTTTCAGCTTTCTCATTAAATGCTTTACATTCTTGTATATGAATTTCTACAATTTATAGTTAGTTTGGGGTTTTTAAGTCATAGAAATGTAGAACTATTGGAATTTTTACATATCTTCCGATGTACATTTGCCAATATACATTTGCCAATGGTCCCTAACTAGACTCATAGGGAAATCCAATGTCAACCCAAATTTACCACAGGCATTACGATCTGGTCTTGTGAAGCTGCACTCCGAATTGATTATTAACTGTGTGCTGCAGCTGTGGGCATGTGGACAGGATTGAAACAAACCCAACCTAATTATTTATCATGCCTCATCTGAGCAGGATCAGATGGTGACAGGGGTCTCAACCAGGGAAGACCAATGTGATGGCGCTAAAGTGAACTTTTGCAGATACAACACTTTATTCTCTCTGTGCAGCAAACATTGGAAGTTTCAAAGATTGATACTATTTTAAGGCAGTCTAACAAACCCTAGTTTATTTTCAAACCGTATCAATGTTTCTCCCGATCACACCAAAAGTGTAAAACAAAAATGTGAGAAAGACCTGGGAGACTATTGATGATGACGAATGGTTACGTTCATCATGTTCATATAATCGCAGACATAAATTACTGCAGTTTAAGATCATCCAAAGAAAGTACAGTGCCTTCGGAAAATATTCAGACCCCTTGACTTTTTCCACATTTTGTTACGTTACAGCTTTATTCTAAAACTGGTTAAATAAATAACAAATCCTTAGCAGGAATGTACCCCATAATGGTAAAGAGTTTTGCAAATGTATTAAAAAGAAAAACTGAAATACCTTATTTACATACACTACCAGTCAAAAATATTAGAACATCTACTCATTCAATGGTTTTTCTTTATCTGTACTATTTTCTACATTGTAGAATAAAAGAGAAAACATCAAAACTATGAAATAACACATATGGAAACATGTAGCAACCAAAAAAGCTGTTTAACAAATAAAAATATATTTTGTATTTGAGATTCTTCAAATAGCCACCCTTTGCCCTGATGACAGCTTTGCAAACGCGTGTTATTCTGAACATAGCCCCAAGGCCCCAAAAACTCAACTCTTGACCTTGAAGCCAGTTACACTACTTTTTTTCATTGTTCCCCTCTAATCAGGGACTGATTTAGTCCTGGGACACCAGGTGTGTGCAATTAATCATCAGGTAGAACAGAAAACCAGCAGGCTCCAGACATCTTATTGTAAGAGTTGAGTACCCCTGTCCTAGGCTATATGAAAATAAAGAGACATGAGCCAATTTTTTTTTTTTTATAGTTTGGCTAGCCATTTTATTCGATTTTCAGGAGTCTTATGGCTTGGGGGTAGAAGCTGTTTAGAAGCCTCTTGGACCTAGACTTGGCGCTCCGGTAACGCTTGCCATGTGGTAGCAAAGAGAATAGTCTATGACTGGGGTGGCTGGAGTCTTTGACAATTTTTAGGGCATTCCTCTGACACCGCCTGGTATAGAGGTCCTGGATGGCAGGAAGCTTGGCCCCAGTGATGTACTGGGACGTATGCACTACACTCTGTAGTGCCTTGCGGTCGAGGCCGAGCAGTGCCATACCAGGCAGTGATGCAACCAGTCAGGGTGCTCTCGATGGTGCAGTTGTAGAACCTTTTGAGGATCTGAGGACCCATGTAAAATCTTTTCAGTGGCATCCTATATACAAAAATATGTGGACACCCCTTCAAATTAGTGGATTTGGCTATTTCAGACACCTATTGCTGACAGGTGTATAAAATCGAGCACATAGCTATGCAATCTACAAAGACAAACATTTGTAGTAGAATGGCCTAACTGAAGACCTCAGTGACTTTCTACCTGGCTCCGTCATAGGATGCCACCTTTCCACCTCCAAATGGACAATGACCCCAAGCATACTTCCAAAGTTGTGGCAAAATGGCTTAAGGACAACAAAGTCAAGGTATTGGAGTGGCCATCACAAAGCCCTGACCTCAATCCTATAGAAAATGTGTGGGCAGAACTGAAAAAACGTGTGTGAGCAAGGAGGCCTACAAAACCTGACTCAGTTACACCAGCACTGTCAGGAGGAATGGGCCAAAATTCACCCAACTTATTGTGGGAAGCTTGTGGAAGGCTACCCGAAACGTTTGACCCAAGTTAAACAATTTAAAGACAATGCTACCAAATACTAATTGAGTGTACGTAAACTTCTTACCCACTGGGAATGTGATGAAAGAAATAAAAGCTGAAATAAATAATTCTCTCTACCACTATTCTGACATTTCACATTCTTAAAATAAAGTGGTGATCCTAACTGACTAGGATTAAATGTCAGGAATTGTGAAAAACGGAGTTTAAATGTATTCTGCTGAGGTGTATGTAAACTTCCGACTTCAAGTGTAGGTGTTCCTTTTGTCCAGGTGGGAAAGGGAAGTGTAGAGTGCAATAGAGATTGCATCATCTGTGGATCTGTTAGGTCGGTATGCAAATTGGAGTGGGTCAAGGGTTTCTGGGATAAAGGCTTTGACGTGAGCCATGACCAGCCTTTCAAAGCACTTCATGGCTACAGATGTTGGGAATCATTTAGGCAGGTTACCTTAGTGTTTGTGGGCACAGGAACTATGGTGGTCTGCTTGAAACATGTTGGTATTACTGACTCAGACATGGAGAGTTTGAAAATGTCAGTGAAGACACTTGCCAGTTGGTCAGCGCATGCTCGCAGTACACATCTTGGTAATCCATCTAACCTTACGGCCCTGTGAATGTTGACCTGTTTAAAGGTCTTACTCACATCGGCTGCTGAGAGCGTGATCACACAGTCATCCAGAACAGCTGGTGCTATAATGCATGTTTCAGTGTTACTTGCCAAGCAAGCATAGCAGTAGTTTAGCTCGTCTGGTAGGATCGTGTCACTGTGCAGCTCTTGGCTGTGCTTCCCTTTGTAGTCTGTAATGGTTTGCAAGCCCTGCCACATCCGACGAGCATTGGAGCCGGTGTAGTATGATTCAATCTTAGTTCTGTATTGACGCTTTGCCTGCTTGATGGTTTGTCGGAGGGCATAGCGGGATTTCTTATAAGCTTCCGGGTTAGAGTCCCGCTCCTTGAAAGCGGCAGCTCTAGCCTTTAGCTGAGTGAGGATGTTGCTTGTAATCCATGGCTTCTGGTTGGGGTATGTACGTACGGTCACTGTGGAGACGACGTCCTCGATGCACTTATTGATGAAGCCAATGACTGAGGTGGTCTACTCAATGCCATCGGAAGAATCCCGGAACATATTCCAGTCTGTGCTATAAAAACAGTCCTGTAGCTTAGCATCTGCTTCATCTGACCACATTTTTATAGACCGAGTCAATGGTGCTTCCTGCTTTAATTTTTGCTTGTAAGCAGGAATCAGGAGGATAGAATTATGGTCATGTTTGCCAAATGGAGGGCGAGGGAGAGCTTTGTACACGTCTCTGTGTGTGGAGTAAAGGTGGTCTAGAGGTTTGTTCCCCTCTGGTTGTACATTTAACATGCTGGTAGAAATTTGGTAAAACGGATTTAAGTTTCCCTGCATTAAAGTTCCTTGAACACTAGGAGGCCTCTGGATGAGTGTTTTCCTGTTTGCGTATGGCAGAATACAGCTCATTGAGTGCGGTCTTAGTGCCAGCATTGGTCTGTGGTTGTATGTAGACAGCTATGAAAAATACAGATGAAAACTCTCTAGGTAGATTGTGTGGTCTACAACTTATCCAGGGTGCATTGCATGGTGCAGTTGCCAGAGATATTATAGAATGGAGATAGCTATGAAAGAAGGAATGTATAACGCCCCACCCAGCAGGCCGTCGACCAATCACGTTCAAGTTGGCATGCTACGTCACTTGGTTCCTAAGCAAATCGTCACGCAATCCCTTTTCTAAGTCAGTGTACATGTTGAGGAACGTGACTATTTTCCGCGAAAGTACACAATGTCACGATTCCAAAGCTATACGATACTGCAGATAGCAAGTTAATTATCTCACATCTCGGAAAAGATTTGTAATGTTGTACTCCTTGTTGACGAAATTCGTGCTAATGTTGCGTTTTTGAGCTAGCACCCAATAGATGCCAATTCACTCCTTGAAGGAGAGAGTTCCTTGTTACAGAATCGCACAGAATGGACCGTGCGGCCCATTGACATAGCATAGACACCGTTTCCCATCTCCTCAAATATATATCTACCGTTGTGCCTCTGTGAGGCACATCAATCTGCAGGTTTAACACTGTGAGATTGTAGACTCCTAAATTGATGGTGCAGTTTGTTTAGGCGATGTTACAGCTAACTAGCTACGTTACATGCTGATATTGTTTTGGTATTATTGTGTTTAACTGTCTGCTAACTAGCTTGCCAGACAGCCCATAGAGAGCATTGCGTTGAGGATTTTGTAGTCAACTTGAACTGTAACAATTTTCCATGTTGCTACCAACCTAATTATAACGCCAAAATGAAACATTTGTAAAAAAATAAATAGATTGTTCTCACATATGAGTGTTATTTAACACTGTAAATTAAAGGAATGTATGGTTTTGGGTGGATTTTTTCTTTAACCCTTGAGCGGGGTTCGGGTCTGTTGGACACATTTTCGATGATGACTAAAAGAAAAATCATACGTCATTCTTTCAACCTGAGACTCATTGGCCTTCTCTCATTTTCTGTGAAGATCATGTAAAATAATCATTTTCATTGAGTGCACACTGTGCACCCCCCAACACATTTAAATTACATATGTGGTGTTTGGGTCCACTGGACCCAGTTTATACATTTCCTGGCAGGGTTGAGGAGACAGTGGATTGCTCAGTGAGACGGAACATAGTAAATAGGCATTTCAACGTCATAGATTTAGCCGGTGGTGACTTGTGGAATAGACACCGGCTGGAATGTGTAAATATTTGTATGAACATAACAAGATTCAACAACTGAGATATAAACTGAACAAGTTCTACAGACATATGACTAACGGAAATTGAATAATGTTCCCTGAACAAGGGGGGGGGTGTCAAAATCAAAAGTAACAGTCAGTATCTGGTGTGGCCACCAGCTGCATTAAGTACTGCAGTGCATCTCCTCCTCATGGACTGCACCATATTTGCTAGTTCTTGCTGTGAGATGTTACCCCACTCTTCCACCAAGGCACCTGCAAGTTCCCGTACATTTCTGGGGGGAATGGCCCTAGCCCTCACCCTTCGATGCAACAGGTCCCAGACGTGCTTAATGGGATTGAGATCCGGGCTCTTCGCTGGCCATGGCAGAACATTGACATTCCTGTCTTGCAGGAAATCACGCACAGAACGAGCAGTATGGCTGGTGGCATAGACATGCTGGAGGGTCATGTCAGGATGAGCCTGTAGGAAGGGTACCACATGAGGGAGGTTACCCCAGGAAATCTTAAGTCATATTATATACAGCCGGGAAGAACTATTGGATACAAGAGCAACGTCAACTTACCAACATTACGACCAGGAATACGACTTTCCCAAAGCGGATCCTCTGTTTGGACCACCACCCGGGACAATGGATCGGATCCTAGTAGGTGAACCAAAACAACGGAGCCGCAGAAGGGGCAGACGGAGCGGTCTTCTGGTCAGGCTCCGTAGACGAGCACATCGCTCACCGCTCCCGAGTATACTACTTGCCCATGTCAAGTCTCTTGAAAACATGGTAGACAAAATTGGAGCAAGGGTTGCCTTCCAGAGAGACATCAGAGATTGTAACATGTCTGTTTCACGGAAACATGACTCACGCAGGATCGGTGCATCGGTGATGTTGTACCCACGGTGAGTATTAAAACCTTCCCCAACCAGAAACCGTTGTGAACCACTGCTTTTAATCATGGCAAGGCGACCGGAAACCGAATACAAACAGTGTAACTATTCCCTCCGACAGGCAATCAAACAAGCTAAGAGTCAGTATAGAGACAAAGTAGATTTGCAATTCAACGGCTCAGACACGAGGCGTATGTGGCAGGGTCTACAGTCAATCACGAATTACAAAAATAATACCAGCCCAGTCGCGGACACTAATGTCTTGCTCCCAGACAAACTAAAAAACTTCTTTGCTCGCTTTGAGGACAATACAATGCCCCTGACACGGCCCGCTACCAAAACCTGCGGGCACTCCTTCACCGCAGCCAATGTGAGTAAAACATTTAAACGTGTTAACCCTCACAAGGCTGCCGGCCCAGACGGCATCCCTAGTCGCGTCCTCAGAGCATGCTCAGATCAGCTGACTGATGTGTTTACGGACATATTCAATCAATCCCTATCCCAGTCTGCTCTTCCCACATGCTTCAAGAGGGCCACCATTGTTCCTGTTCCCAAGAAAGCTAAAGTAACTGAGCTAAACGACTATCCGTAAAGCTAGCACTCACTTCCTTCATCATGTAGTGCTTTGAGAGACTAGTCAAGGATCATATCACCTCCACCCTACCTGACACCCTAAACCCACTCCAACTTGCTTACTGCCCCAACAGACGACGCAATCACAATCACACTGCACACTGCCTTAACCCATCTGGACAAGAGGAATGCCTATGTAAGAATACTGTTCATCGATTGCAACTCAGCATTTAACACCATAGTACCCTCCAAACTTGTCATTAAGTTTGAGACCCTGGATCAACACCCCGCCCTGTGCAACTGGGTCCTGGACTTTCTGACGGGCCACCCCCGGGTGGTGAGCAACATCTCCACGCCGCTGATTTTCAACACTGGGGCGCCACAAGGGTGCGTTCTGAGCCCTCTCCTGTACTTCCTGTTCACCCATGACTGCGTGGCCATGCACTCCTCCAACTCAATCATCAAGTTTGCAAGACACTACAGTGATAGGCTTGATTACCAACAACGACAAGATGGCCTACAGGGAGGAAGTGAGGGCCCTCGGAGTGTGGTGTCAGGAAAATAACCTCACACTCAACGTCAACAAAACAAAGGAGATGATCGTGGACTTTAGGAAACAGCAGAGGGAGCACCCTCCTATCCACATTGGACGGGACAGTAGTGAAGAAGGTGGAAAGTTTTAAGTTCCTCGGTGTAGACATCATGAACAAACTGAAATGGTCCACCCACACAGACAGCATCGTGAAGAAGGCGTAACAGCTCCTCTTCAACCTCAAGAGGCTGAAGAAATTTGCCTTGTCACCAAAAACACTCACAACTTTTACACATGCACAATCGAGAGCATCCTGTCAAGCTGTGTCCCTGCCTGGTACGGCAACTGCTCCGCCCACATCCGTAAAGCTCTTCAGAGGGTAATGAGGTCTGCACAACGCATCACCGGGGGCAAACTACCTGCCCTCCAGGACACCTTCACCATCCGATGTCACAGAAAGGCCAAAAAGATCATCAAGGACAACAACCACCCGAGCCACTGCTTGTTCACTTGTTAAACAGCCATAGCTAACATTGAGTGGCTGCTGCCAACATACTGACTCAAATCTCCAGCCACTTTAATAATGAAAAATTGGATGTAATAAATGTATCACTAGTCACGTTAAACAATTCCACTTTATATAATGTTTACATACCCTACATTACTCATCTCATATGTATGTACTGTACTCTATACCATCTACTGCATCTTGCCTATGCCGTTCGGCCATCGCTCATCCATATATATGTACATATTCTTATTCATTCCTTTATACCTGTGTGTATAAGGTAGTTGTTAGATTGCTTGTTAGATATTACTGCTCGGTCGGAACTAAAAGCACAAGCATTTCGCTACACTCGCATTAACATCTGCTAACCATGTGTATGTGACCAATAAAATGTTATTTGATTTGATTTGTCTTCCTTGTAACGCACAAGTCCGATGATGCTGTGACACACCTCCCCAGACCATGATGGAACCACCTCCAAATCGTTACCACTCCAGAGTACATGACTCGGTGTAGTGCTCATTCCTTCGACCAACGCAAATCCGACCATCACCCCTGGTGAGACAAAAGCGCGACTCATCAGTGAAGAGCACTTTTTGCCAGTCCTGTCTGGTCCAGCGACGGTGGGTTTGTGCCCATAGGCGACGTTGTTTCCGGTGATGTCTGCTGAAGACCTATTTTACAACAGGCCTACAAGCCCTCAGTCCAGCCTCTCTCAACCTATTGCGGACAGTCAGAGCACTGATGGATGGATTGTGCGTTCCTGGTGTAACTCGGGCAGTTGTTGTTGCCATCCTGTACCTCTCTCGCAAGTGTGATGTTTGTCTGTAACGATCCTGTGCAGGTGTTCTTCCACGTGGTCTGCCACTGCGAGGATGATCACCTGCCCTTCCTGTCTCCCTGTAGCACTGTCTTAGGCGTCTCACAGTACGGACATTACAATGTATTGTGCTGGCCACATCTGCAGTCCTCATGCCTCCTTGCAGCATGCCTAAGACACATTCACACAGATGAGCAGGGACCCTGGGCATCTTTCTTTTTGTGTTTTTCAGAGTCTATAGAAAGGCCTCTTTAGTGTCCTACGTTTTCATAACTGTGACCTTAATTGCCTACCGTCTGTAAGCTGTTAGTGTCTTAACGACCGTTCCACAGGTGCATGTTCATTAATTGTTTATGGTTCATTGAACAAGCATGGGAAACAGTGTTTAAACCCTTTACAATGAAGATTTGTGAAGTTATTTGGATTTTTGCAAATTATCTTTGAAAGACAGGGTCCTGAAAAGGGGACGTTTCTTTTTTTGCTGAGTTTATGTGTGACCAATAAAATTTGATTTGATTTGAGCCGTCATGTTGTCGTCATGGCTTTAATTTCCAACTTATTTACATTTGTTTTTACTTACACTTGTGTGTTGACTTCTCCATATTAATGTTGCTTTTAGGTTTTGGATGACTTTTCTTAGCGGTTGTACAATCATCGCGATTTGAATTAAGGGCCGTTTCAGCCCGGAGAGAACATAATTATACACTCGCAAACTGATCAAAAACGAGGGCCAAGGGGCTTACGTTGCCTACTCCCCTTGATTGGCTAATCATTTGGACCGACGACAAAGATGGCCGCGGGGATTCCCCCAAAGGTATTTTAGGCGAAAGTAAGTGTGGGGGGGGGGGGTGTCTTTAAAAATCTATATGTTTGAAACGCAGCCAGAGGCATCTTGCAGTGCCTGCTACTGCCTAGCGCAGTATATTGTATTGTTTGTTTTTGTCATAAAAATGTTGGGTAAATAATGTATAGCGCAAGTGATGTGTGGTTATGGAAACTCAGATCAGACTGAAATGTAAACAACGACAACAAAAAACTCCACGACATTTCACGACAACAAAAAACTCCACGACATTTCAACGTGGACATTTATGTATTTTTTGGTTGACGTTGATCAGTGAGATTTCAACCTTTATTCACCCACTCAACAAGACAGCCAAAAGTTTGTTGAATTCCCAATGTGTTTTCACTATGCTTTCAACCATTAGCACAACCAAATATCAATGGAAATATGTCAGATGTTTGGTTTAGTTGTCATTTAAATATGTTATCACTGTGCTTTCAACCACTTAAAAGCAAAACAAAGTTAAAATGTGAATACAATGCAGATATTTTGTATTTATACAACAATTGAATGTGTTATCACTGTGCTTTATCTAGCGTAACAAAATTACGTGGATTGCATTCGAGATTACATTAAAAGCACATAGTGCAAGTGAACAATTATGTTCGAGATACTATGCAGATCATAGGAATTGTGATATGAGTTTCCAAAACCGCAGACCTGCAAACTTTGCATGCCAACTTGAACATGCACACTTTCTATGGTTGCATAAGTAGACATTTATAGAGACAGTAACCTCAAAATGTGACATTGAATATTTTACTCAAAAGGTTGAATAAATACTATTATGTTAGTTTGTAAGAGCCTACAGTTAAGGCTATTTACTGTATTACAAAAGTAATATTGTGTTTGGTCGACAACATAACCAAATATCAACATTTAAAGGATATCTAATGCTTGGATAATTTCATCTGAGCCACTGGCTTAATCCTATTCTTTAACTTTAAGTTTGGTTTAGTTGGAGACTGAATTCAACATAACTTGTCAATAAAATAACACATTTTAATAGGCTATTTACTGTATTACAAAAATGATTTTGAATTGTGTTTGGTTGTCAACGTTAACAAATATTTGAAGGAGATGTATATTTTGTGCTACTAACTTCTGGCTTTAATTCCCGTTTGTCTACAAATTAATAATTTAAATGTTGGATTCATGTCTCCATCACAACCAAAAATCAAAGTTGAAGAATAGGACTAAATCAAATCTAATCAAACTTCAAATGTACTTTCAATAAAGTTTGATTTGATTTAGTCCTATTCTTGAACTATTTTTGGTTGAGCTGGAGACGTGAATCAAACATATTAATTAATAACTTGACGATTACATTTTGAAATCAACCAAGGCTTGAAACCATAGGCCTCTATGTATTGTCTGTTTTTAGTTGAACTGTGGGTTGAATTGAAACCCAGCAGCTGTTGATGAATTTGCAAATACTATATAGGCCTAAACAGTATCATAGATGATATATGACTTATAAGTTATGGTTACATTTAATTAGCTATTTTATATCTGCCCTTTTGACAGACTTTGAGACCATCAATGAATCTATCTAGTTATTAAGAGATCTCTCAATAATCTTTCTCAGGATAGCCCATTGGTAGCAGTCACTGACAAATATCTAAGCTAATTAGGGCTGGGCATGATAACATTTTGGGATGGGAGACCAAATGAATGCCTATAGATAAATCAACTCTTCAGTAGGAGGTGCTGCCCAGCCTATTGTTTTAGCTCACGGGTGCCCGCATCCCGCTGCTGACACCAGTGTAGAAAATGTGGGAGGCAAATAAAGTGGGAAATGACACTCCCAAACTATTGGTCTCAAGGCAAGCACAAACCACAATCCCAAATAGGCTTACGTTATTTCCATCGAGCCTGCCCTCTTCAACCTAAACTTGATGTACAGCTATGATAAATAACCTAATCAAAGATCACATTTTTCACAAAAATATTGGTAGGCCTAACGTTACATGACTCATGAATGTTCGTTCGTGCATTCCACATCTTGAGTACGTTAAACCTCGGGCATTTTACAGGAAACGGTCACGTGTGTTTGTCTTTTAAGGAATCCCCCATGTTTCAAGTCACTTATTTATTCTCCGAGTCCAGCCCACCGCTCAGCTCGTTGTCAGGAGACTGCCCGTAGGTCTTCAGTACCGTTGCTTGACTACCCAGACTCGTTGCTCTCGCCAAACGCTACGCCTTACCCACGTTTCTGTAGCGAAAGACTGAGCAGCAGAAGAATTTAGCGTGAAGGCTTGTACAGTAGCCTATTTGCGGAGTGGGATTGCATAGAAGCGGATGAGAGGAGTTGCAAAAATACTTGGTTGTTTTATTACGACAAGGATCGAAATGATCGTTCTGCTTTTATGTATTCTGTCGGTGAGTAGCTTAGGTAACTTTTTATTATTGTGTGCTACAATGGCATACGTCTTTTGCATTCAGGGAACCATATACAATACATAATATACTACAAATAGCCTATATTGATGTTGTGTTGGGTTTCTTTTGAATTAATTTTACAATTGAAGCGTTTTTAAACAAGTTTGCCAAATGCGTCAAAGCTCATTCAACACTTTCACTTTCGATTTCGTTTTGAAGCAACTGTGTCTACAAAAAAATGTCAGTTAAAGCTACAATGTTGCAATATTTTGTTATTTTACTATCTCTAATGTGAAGCATTAACGCAACTGACTTATGAAATGTGGTTTTATAGGCAATAGTGGCCAATCCTCAAAAGGGCTTAGGTTTTTGAGATACCACAACCTGAGGTTTTCACGTCTCTAATGCCTCCCATTTGTGAAATGGATTTGACAGCAAAGGTGCTTAAATTGATAGATATTATGACAAACCCCTAAACTCAAAACGTGCAGAATAATGCCTGGCTGAAGGGGGTTGGGCCACATAGGTTAATGTAACCATAGCTGCGCAAAATATGGGTGCTGACATGCTGACCAGACCGGACAAGTCGCGCGTGCGTCGCAAAATAAATTTAGAAATCCATGTTATTCAATTATTGCACCCACACTGCTTGCGCGCGCCAACGAGCGTCTGTGACGCCAAGGGCTAAAATAGAAGTAATTCCTATTTCTGACGCAGATCGAGCTGAAAGTCCTGCCTCTCCCATCTCTTTATTGGTTTATAGAAGCAGGTACCCACCTCATTGGTTATACCCACGTGGGTGATTGAAAGACGAACTTTGTTGTCATGGTAATACAATGAAAGTTTAGATGTGATCACCATATAAGTTCAAAGATGGAAAAAGCCTGGAAGGAGGAGAGATGACTAGAAACGATTCAGGTTGGCTGTTTTATGTGTGGATTAATTGCCGGAGTAGAGGTCCTTGTGCATTTCAGGTAAAATAACAACTCAATGTTTATATCCCAGGACAAATTAGCTAGCAACAGCAAGCTAGCTAAATAGGACAAATTAACGTTAGCTAGCAAGTGCAAGCTAACTAGCTAAATTGCCATACATGTTTAATGCTTTTCGACTTGTCCCCAAATTAATGTAATTGGTTCAGAGTTTGTTTGGATATTTTAACCTGCGTGTCGTGATCGCGTTTGGTGTGGGGGGGCAAAATAAATGTATGTATGATGGCGCACGCGCGCAGCCGGTTTGGGTTCCGTGTCAAGTGTGCTGCAGCAACTATGAAAATGTATGATGAATGTAAGCTTTACTTTTTAGAAGCTGACAAAAATACATGTTACACATGTTTTTTGATGTTTGATGTTGTGGCTATTGTAATCTAATCGGCTCTAAGGAAAACATATGGACTGAGACAGTGAAAATGGTTATTTCTTTTCAGTAAAACGTTCCTATGTAGATTTTATATGTTCAGCCTCTTGCAATTACATTTGATTTGACCCCAAATCAGAGGTGGCTGGTGGGACAAGCTATAGGGGGACGGGCTCATTGTAATGGCTTGAATGGAATAAATGGAACGGTATCAAACATATAGAAACCGTTCCATTTATTCCATTCCAGACATTTCAATCCTCCTATAGCTCCTTCCACCAGCCTCCTCTGCTCCAAATCAATGATGGTGTCCAAAATTCAATATGGCTGCCACAATATCATTAACTGGTGGTTTAATCACCTGTATATACAGTACCTGTCAAAAGTTTGGACCTACGGTTTTTCTTTGTGTCCTATTTTCTACATTGTAGAATAACCGTGAAGACATCAAAACTATGAAATAACACATATGGAAACATGTAGTAACCAAAAAAGTGTTAAACAAATCCAAATAGATTCTTCAAAGTAGTCACCCTTTGCCTTGACAGCTTTGCACACTCTTGGAATTCTCTCAACCAGCTTCACCTGGAATGCTTTTCCAACTGTCTTGAAGGAGTTCCCACATATGCTGATCACTTGTTGGCTGCTTTTCCTTCACTCTGCGGTCCAACTCATCCCAAACCATCTCAATTTGGTTGAGGTCGGGTGATTGTGGAGGCCAGGTCATCTGATGCAGCACTCCATCACTCTCCTTCTTGGTCAAATAGCCCTTACACAGCCTGCAGGTGTGTTGGATCATTGTCCTGTTGAAAAACACTTTTTTATTTTTTATTTCACCTTTATTTAACCAGGTAGGCTAGTTGAGAACAAGTTCTCATTTACAACTGCGACCTGGCCAAGATAAAGCAAAGCAGTGCGACACAAACAACAACAACACAGAGTTACACATGGAATAAACAAACAGTCAATAATAGAATAGAAAAAGTATATATACAGTGTGTGCAAATGAGGTAGAATAAGGGAGGTAAGGCAATAAATACAAATGGGTGCTACGGGTAGGTGCCGCTATAGTGACCAGTGAGCTGAGATAAGGCGGGGCTTTACCAAGCAAAGACTTATTGATGACCTGGAGCCAGTGGGTTTGGCAACGAATATGAAGCGAGGGCCAGCCAACGAGATCATACAGGTCGCAGTGATGGGTAGTATATGGGGCTTTGGTGACAAAATGGATGGCACTGTGTTAGACTGCATCCAATTTTCTGAGTAGAGTGTTGGAGGCTATTTTGTAAATGACATCGCCCAAGTCAAGGATCTGTAGGATAGTCAGTTTTACGAGGGTTTGTTTGGCAGCATGAGTGAAGGCTGCTTTGTTGCGAAATAGGAAGCCGATTCTAGATTTAATTTTGGATTGGAGATGCTTAATGAGTCTGGAAGGAGAGTTTACTGTCTAACCAGACACCTAGGTAGTTGTCCACATATTCTAAGTCAGAACCGTCCAGAGTAGTGATGCTGGACGGGCGGGCAGGTGTGGGCAGCGATTGGTTGAAGAGCATGCATTTACTTTTACTTGCATTTAAGAGCAGTTGGAGGCCACAGAATGAGAGTTGTATGGCATTGAAGCTCGTCTGGAGGTTAGTTAACACCGTGTCCAAAGAAGGGCCAGATGTAAACAGAATGGTGTCGTCTGCATAGAGGTGGATCAGAGAATCACCTGCAGCAAGAGCGACATCATTGATGTATACAGAGAAGAGAGTCGGCCCGAGAATTGAACCCTGTGGCACCCCCATAGACTGCCAGAGGTCCGGACAACGGGCCCTCCGATTTGACACACTGAACTCTGTCTGAGAAGTAGTTGGTGAACCAGGCGAGGCAGTCATTTGAGAAACAAAGGCTGTTGAGTCTGCTGATAAGAATGTGGTGATTGACATAGTCAAAAGCTTTGGCTAGGTCGATGAATACAGCTGCACAGTATTGTCTCTTATCGATGGCGGTTATTATATCGTTTAGGACCTTGAGCATGGCTGAGGTGCACCCATGACCAGCTCGGAAACCAGATTGCATAGCGGAGAAGGTACGGTGGGATTCAAAATGGTCAGTGATCTGTTTGTTAATTGGCTTTTGAAGTCCTTAGAAAGGCCAGGTAGGATAGATATAGGTCTGTAGCAGTCTGGTCTAGAGTGTCTCCCCCTTTGAAGAGCGGGATGACCACGGCAGCTTTCCAATCTTTGGGGATATCAGATGATACGAAAGAGAGGTTGAACAGGCTAGTAATAGGGGTTGCAACAATTTCGGCAGATCATTTTAGAAAGAGAGGGTCCAGATTGTCTAGCTCGGCTGATTTGTAGGGGTCCAAATGACAGTCCCACTAAGCGCAAACCAGATGGGATTGCGTATTGCTGCAGAATGCTGTGGTAGCCATGCTGGTTAAGTGTGTCTTGAATTCTACATAAATCAGAGACAGTGTCACCAGCAAATCACCATCACACCTCCTCATCCATGCTTCACGGTGGGAACCACACATGCGGAGATTATCCGTTCACCTGCTTTGTGTCTCACAAAGACACAACGGTTGGAACCAAAAATCTCAAATTTGGACTCATCAGGCCAAAAGACAGATTTCCACCGGTCTAATGTCAATTGAATATAGAGAAGGCAGCAGACTGCTTGACATGACAACACCAAGCATTCCAAGTCACAAACGCCTCTGAGGATCAATGAGGCAACTCGGAGGCTCCAACGAAAGGAAAGAGAACCCTGGACATCTTCTCCATAGCTCTACCTCTTGCGGTATACCTCTGTGGTATAACTTGTGGCTCCAGGATTGGGTTCTTAAGTCACCTCCTTATTATTTGGAAGTAAGCTTGAATAATTGCTAGTCCAATACTGTTGCCTGAATCCAACATGACCTTCCGTTGGCTCACTGCATTTGTGATGCCCATTGGGATGTTCCAGTGCACTCTTATGATATTTGGGTTGAGCTGGCACATTTATCTAAAACAAAAAATCATGTTCACCATCCTGGCTGTCTGCCCTGGAGTTGCCTTCTACAGTGGCAAGAAAAATGTGAACCTTTTGGAATTACCTGGATTTCTGCATACATTGGTCATAACATTTGATCTGATCTTCATCTAAGTCACAACAATAGACAAACACAGTGTGCTTAAACTAATTACACACAAATCATTGTATTTTTCTTGTCTATGTTTAATACATAATTTAAACATTCACAGTGTTGGTTGGAAAAAGTATGTGAACCCATGACTTCTCCAAAAGCTAATTGGAGACAGGAGTCAGCTAACCTGGAGTCCAATCAATGAGATTAGATTGGAGTTGGTTAGAGCTGCACTGCCCTATAAAAAACACTCACAAAATGTGCGTTTGCTTCTCAAGAAGCATTGCCTGATGTGAAACATACCTTGAAAATGCGATCTCAGAAGACCTAAGATTAGGAATTGTTGACATGCATGAAGCTGGAAAGGGTTACAAAAGTATCTCTGAAAGACATGACGTCTCCTTCACAACCAGACAACCAACCATTACACTACAGCAGTATCCTCAGCATCAATCAGACTGAGATAACTATAGTCAATGGGTCTCGTTGGCATGCAAGCTGCATCTGCTGAGTGCCTGCACCCAACTGTCGTAGAAATGGAAGCTGCTGTACTACAGGTTGCTTTTCTGTAACTTGGTTATGCTACTATGTGCTTGTGTTGTGAAAAACATGAACACAGATTGAAGAACTAGTTATATTCAGCTATTCAAACACAACAGAGGCGGGGCAGTGCCACTCATAGTTTGAGTTATATCAAAAGCAGAAGCGGTGGGTGGGTAAAATCACAGGGGAAGCCAAGTCAGGGGGGAAAAAATGCAATTTATTACAACCTATGTGTTGTGATAATTGCATTGTTTGCTCTATAACCTGTTAGTTCATATGACTTCACAATGTGATAGACAGTGCTTTCGGAAAGTATTCAGACCCCTTGACTTTTTCCACAATTTGCTACATTACAGCCTTATTTTAAATTGGATGAGACATTTTTGTAAATCTTTTTTATTTTTTTATTAAACTGAAATAATACATGTACATAATATTCAGACCCTTTACTCAGTACTTTGTTGAAGCACCTTTGGCAGCGATTACAGCCTCAAGTCTTCTTTGGTATGACGCTACAAGCTTGGCACACCAGTATTTGGGGAGTTTCTCTCATTCCTCTCTGCAGATTCTGTCAGGTTGGATGGGAAGCATCGCTGCTTTGGCTAGGCCACTCCAGGACATTGAGAGACTTGTCCTGAACCCACTCCTGCATTGTCTTGGCTGTGTTCTTAGGGTCAATGTCCTGTTGGAAGGTGAATCTTTGCCCCAGTCTGAGGTCCTTAGCGCTCTGGAGCAGGTTTTCATCAAGGATCTCTCTGTACTTAACTCCGTTCATCTTTCCCTCGATCCTAACTATTTTCCCAGTCTCTACCACTGAAAAACATCCCCACAGCATGTTGTTGCCACCACCATGCTTCACTGTAGGGATGATGCCAGATTTCCTCCAGATGTGACGCTTGGCATTCAGGCTAAATTCAATCTTGGTTTCATCAGAGCAGAGAATCTTGTTTCTCATGGGTCCTTTAGATGCCTTTTGACAAACTCCAAGCGGGCTGTCGTGTGCCTTTTTACTGAGGAGTGGCTTCCGTCTGGCCACTAACATAAAGAATAAGACTGTAATGTAACAAAATGTGGAAAAAGTCAAGGGGTCTGAATACTTTCCGAATGCAATGTATAGGCCTACGGCCGAGACAAAGAATACACAGTGGCAGAATAAATTTAACCGTACCTTTGTTTCATCATAAAACCGGAGAGCGACATCTGTCTGAAGTCTAGCACCACAGACTCCACTGATCAGCCAAAACTGAATGCATGCACACACACTCCTATTGAATATGCATTAGTGTATTGTGAGCAGGCCTATGCCACCTTAATCTACCCAGTTTTTTAAAAAAGATTTACCATTCAAATAAAAGTATTACCATTATGATGTTGTTATGAGTGAGATTGGTTAAAAACAAAGTCAAATGTATTGTTTGATTTAAACAAAAGTATGCATTAATGCATACCCGGCTGTCCCTGGGATATTTTTTTCATAAAAAGGATTTAATGATATTGAACATCGGCCTAAAATATCGTCCATTGGCCTCCCTAAAAAATCCTGTTCGATTGTTCTCTAATTTACAGGGGATTTGAGCTCCATCTAATGGCAGTCGTATTTGATTTTGGACGTCATATTGGATTTGCGGCAAAATCGAGGATGGCCCCAAAGATAATCTGTGGTGGCCCCCTGACGATTGCAAGAGTAACTATATGTGTTTTTGTCAGGCAGGACCATACAGCGTGAATGAGAGTAAATTTTACTCGGAAAGTTGTCTATAAATCAGTTCCAAAAATGACATTCATCATAATATTTATATTATATTCATAGGTCAATCAATCAATAAAATGTATTTATAAAGCCCTTCTTACACCAGCTGATGTCAGAAAGTGCTGTACAGCAAGCAATGTAGGTGTAGAAGCACAGTGGCTAGGAAAAACTCCCTAGAAAGGCCAGAACCTAGGTAGAAACCTAGAGAGGAACCAGGCTATGAGGGGTGGCCAGTCTTTTTCTGGCTGTGCCGGGTGGAGAATATAACAGAACATGGCCAACAGAACATGGCCATGTTCAAATGTTCATAGATGACCAGCAGGGTCAAATAATAATAATACTCAGTGGTTGTAGAAGGTGCAACAGGTCAGCACCTCAAGAGTAAATGTCAGTTGGCTTTTCATAGCCAATCATTCAGAGTATCTCTACCACACCTGCTGACTATAGAGAGTTGAAAACAGCAGGTCTGGGACAGGTAGCACGTCCGGTGAACAGGTCAGGGTTCCATAGCCGTAGGCAGAATAGTTGAAACTGGAGCAGCAGCATGACCAGGTGGACTGGGGACAGCAAGGAGTCACCTGGCCAGGTAGTCCTGAGGCATGGTCCAAGGGCTCAGGTCCTCTGAGAGAGAGAGAGAATTAGAGCATACTTAAATTCACACAGGACACTGGATATGACAGGAGAAATACTCCAGATGTAACAGACTGACCCTAGCCCCCCGACACATAAACTACTGCAGCTTAAATACTGGAGGCTGAGACCGGAAGGGTCGGGAGACACTGTGGCCCCGTCTGACGATACCCCTGGACAGGGCCAAACAGGCAGGATATAACCCCACCCACTTTGCCAAAGCACAGCCCCCACACCACTAGAGGGATATCTTCAACCACCAACTTACCATCCTGAGACAAGTATAGCCCACAAAGATCTCCCCCACTGCACAACCCAAGTTGGGGCGCCAACCCCGACAGGAGGATCACGTCAGTGACTCAACCCACTCAAGTGACGCACCCCTCCCAGGGATGGCATGGAAGAGCACCAGTAAGCCATTGACTCTGCTGCTGTAATAGGGTTAGAGGCAGAGAATCCCAGTGGAGAGAGGGGAACCGGCCAGGCAGAGACAGCAAGAGCGGTTCGTTGCTCCAGTGCCTTTCCGTTCACCTTCACACTCCTGGGCCAGTCTACACTCAATCATAGGACCTACTGAAGAGATGAGTCTTCAATAAAGACTTAAAGGTTGAGACCGAGTCTGCGTCTCTCACATGGATAGGCAGACATTCCATAAAAATGGAGCTCTATAGGAGAAAGCCCTGTCTCCGGCTGTTTGCTTAAAAATTCTAGGGACAGTAAGGAGGCCTGCGTCTTGTGACCGTAGCGTACGTGTAGGTATGTATGGCAGGACCAAATCGGGAGGAGCAAGCCCATGTAATGCTTTGAAGGTTAGCAGTAATACCTTGAAATCAGCCCTTGCCTTAACAGGAAGCCAGTGTAGAGAGGCTAGCACTGGAATAGTATGATAGTGCTAAACACGGCTGCTAGAATCTTGACTAACTGAAGTTTATTTACTGCTTTATCCGGGTAGCCGGAAAAAAGCATGGATGAATTTCTTTGCATCATTTTTTGGACAAAGTTTCTGATTTTTGCAATGTTACGAAGATGGAAAAAAGCTGTCCTTGAAACAGTCTTGATATGTTCGTCAAAAGAGCGATCAGGGTCCAGAGTTACGCAGAGGACCTTCAGGTAAAATATACAGTGAAAACAATAGTGGTCCTAAAACGGAGCCTTGAGGAACACCGGAATTTACAGTTGATTTGTCAGAGGACAAACCATCCATAGAGACAAACTGATATCTTTCTGACAGATAAGATCTAAACCAGGCCAGAACTTGTCTGTGTAGACAGATTTGGGTTTCCATCTCTCCAAAAGAATGTGGTGGTATCAAAAGCAGCACTAAGGTCTAGGAGTACGAGGACAGATGCATTAAAATGTAATTTACCACCTTCACAAGTGCAGTCTCAGTGCTTTGATGGGATCTAAAACCAGACTGAAGCATTTCATATACATTGTTTGTCTTCAGGAAGGCAGTGAGTTGCTGCCCAACAGCTTTTTCTAAAATGTTTGAAAGGAATGGGAGATTTGATATAGGCCGACAGTTTAAAAATATATATTTTCTGGGTCAAGGTTTGGCTTTTTCAAGAGAGGCTTTATTACTGCCATTTTTTTGTGAGTTTGGTACACATCCGGTGGATAGAGAGACGTTTATTATGTTAAACATTGGAGGGCCAAGCACAGGAAGCAGCTCTTTCAGTAGTTTAGTTGGAATAGGGTCCAGTATGCAGCTTGAAGGTTGAGGCCATGATTATTTTCATCAATGTGTCAACAGATCTAGTAGTAAACCATTTGAGAGTCTCCCTTGATCCTCAGAACAACTTTGCTTTGGAGGAATACGCAGATTTAAAGAGGAGTCCGTAATTTGCTTTCGTGAGCTTTTCCACAAAGAAGTTAATGAATTTATCACTGCTGAAGTGAAAGCCATTCTCTCTTGTGGAATGCTGCTTTTTAGTTGATATTTCCACCTATTGTATCTCTGTGTTTACAGGTCTATATTTCCAAGATGCATTAAGAGATGTGTGTGTGTGTGTGTGTCCACATTTGAGCAATTTCAGAGCTTACAATATTGGGTTACATGTAACCCCTTCCCCACCCCCCTCCAGCCAGGCATTCTGCACATTTTGACTTTAGGGTGTGGTGTGTCACAATATCTATCAATTTAAACACTTTTGCAGTAAAATATTTTTTCACAACCAGTCCATTTCATAAATGGGAGACATTTAGAGATGTGAAAAATATTGTGTTTTGTTCTACCCCGGGTAGGACTCACAAATGTGGCTGCCTTGCCACAAGCCTATTAGACTAGAGCGTGAATGTTGGTACTTTCCGCCCCTATTGTAGTGGTTGATCTTGTGACAGTTGAGGTGAGAGAATAGATCATTGTAGGAACCATTTTTTTTCTACCTTTTTGTTGACAGGTTTTGACCGTGGTTTACTCATGTGATCCAGAAACACAGTACATGAAGAATGGGGTGTGTTGCAGTATGTGTGGGCCAGGTAAGGAAGAGAACGTTCATTATTTGACATATCTGTACTCTTATCAGCCTTTTGAGTGAAACTGAGTCAATATACCCTTGTTAGGATCTACACTCAATATTCATAATCCGCAAAACTATATTATCTTAACAGGCACCAAGATGTTATCCAGCCATAGCGGTTGTTTAGATCCACATTGTATGCCATGCCAAGAGGGTGAATACCAGCATGCATTCACAGACAAGAACCTCTGTAAACTGCAACCATACTGCGACCCAAGTAAGACTTTTGATGCTCTTAATGTGTTTGAAGACAAAGTATGTGTCTGAAATTAGATGTGTCATGCCCATAGGGGGCACAGGGGCAAGATTTGTACTGTAAAAAAAAAATACATTGTTTCTCTGTAATGCTACTATCCACTTAGCAATTTGATGAAGTTGCCTTTAGCTAGCCCAGATAGGTTCCCAATCCCGCAAACTCATAACTAGCTACCAAGAAGACATTTCAGACTATCATTCAAGTTAGAATAGCTTAGCTATATCAGCTGGCATGCCTGCTGGCAAGGTTAGTAGACTTTAGAAAAGCAAGCATGTACTGAATAAGACTCACAGACCTTTAAATATGTTTACCCAGAGCTGCAGAGAAGCATTTTTAATGTATTTAAAAAAATAACCTCCAGTCAGGAAGATACAGACAGCTGAAGAGGTATGCTTAGATATGCAGAAAAATAGACCTATTTATTTCATAGAATTAATGATTATGGTTCTAGATTGCAGGGAAAAAAGCTGTTTCAGGTGTTTGAAAAATGCCCCCCCCCCCCCCGGACCACCCCCCTGCCATCCTCGCATACTTTCTGCCCCATCAGATTATTGGGGTGCATGATTATTGGGGTGCACCCCTGTCTGAAATGACACCCTTTTCCCTATTATTGCATTACAGCAGGCCCGGGTCACAATAGTGCACTAAGGAATAGCATGCCATTTCAGATTCACGTAGGGCCTACTGTTTATCTGGCTTATCTGTTTGTAATAACACAACACTTGTATCTCCTTCCTGCCACAGATAAAAACTTTGAGCACAGTACCAATAGGAACACAACAAGCATCAGCCCATGCAAATGTAAGCCTGGATACCACTGTTCCAGTGAAGAGTGCCTGACATGTGTTCCACATACTAAATGCAGACCTGGAGAAGAGGTCAAATCCAAAGGTAGAAAACACTCACTTTCCTCATGCTATCAGCAACGATTGAGTTCTACGCTAGTGTGCCCTACTACGTGTTCAAACATGGCTTTTAAGTTTCTGTTTCTATTCTGTTGTATTCTATTAAACTGCAAGAGTTAGGCTAAACTGTGTTATTTTTGAGAATGTGGTCACTCGAACCGTATACTGTATATTTTCTCAGGTAACCCCATACATGACACGGTGTGTAAGGCCTGTCCTTTAAACATGTTCTCCAGTGACAGCTCTGCCGAGAGCAAGTGCAAGCTGTGGACAGTGTGAGTATTTCGATCCTTGTACCATTAAAACAAATGTGATGTGTATGTTATCGAACTGTAATTGAAACCGCAGCCATCATACACATAATAATGTTGGTTTGTTTGATCCCAAATTATGTTTTCAGTTGTACGTCTGAATTCAAAACTGAAGCCGAAGGGACAGCCACCTCAAACGCGGTCTGTGGTAAGTACTATACAGGGTCTACTAATTGAATGCAACACACATTTACACATATCACAACGTTTCCATTCTACCATACTGAATTGGGGAACTATAAAATATATTCCTTTATTGTCAGTTGACCATCACTTTCTCACAGTAACTCATTCACTTGAATTGGGCTACATAGTAGGAGTGGCCTGTTTATCCTGGTTTCAAAATCAGACAGCTTAAACCGAAAGTTGTGGTGGGGCTGTGTGGGAGTGTTTTCTCAGTATTACAGTAGCCTGTAGTAGGGCGGCCAACAGTAGCCTGTAGTAGGGCGGCCAACAGTAGCCTGTAGTAGGGCACGTAACAGTAGCCTGTAGTAGGGCAAGTAACAGTAGCCTGTAGTAGGGCGGCCAACAGTAGCCTGTAGTAGGGCAAGTAACAGTAGCCTGTAGTAGGGCGGCCAACAGTAGCCTGTAGTAGGGCGGCCAACAGTAGCCTGTAGTAGGGCACGTAACAGTAGCCTGTAGTAGGGCAAGTAACAGTAGCCTGTAGTAGGGCGGCCAACAGTAGCCTGTAGTAGGGCAAGTAACAGTAGCCTGTAGTAGGGCGGCCAACAGTAGCCTGTAGTAGGGCACGTAACAGTAGCCTGTAGTAGGGACGCTAACAGTAGCCTGTGTAGTACCTCTGTCGACACTGGTCTAAGGGACACATAGGCTGTAGGCTATGGTTGGTTGGTTTGTTAACAATAGTTGGTTGAATTGTTTGTAATGTTGTTTTGATTTACTTTACAGTGCCAGTACCCAATTCCTATGGGACAATAATCACAATTGTAATGGCCTTTCTAGCTGCAGTGGTTTTGGGTATTGTCCTGTTCAAATTCAGAGGTATTTAACACTAATTGTATTATGTTATTTGAGTGATATCTTTACGTTGGAATCTTTGAGTAATCATGTTTTTATTTTGTTCTAGGTCAACTCGGAGAGGCCTGCAAGAAAGCAAATGTACGTTCTATATATACCTTTAGTACCAGCCGTGACAGTAATGCTGCTATTCTGTTATATTTAGATGCTAACTCACAGATGCATTGTGTCATTCACCGTAGGAATCCTGTATGGACTTGAATCTTAAGAGGGGAACTAAGAGGGCTACAGCAGACGGAAGAGCAGAAGAGGGAAACGCAGGACCTGAAGAGGGGAGGGAACAACTTCAACCTATAATCCCATTTGGAGAGCCATCATCAACACCATACCCATCATGGCCAGGTCCTCAAATACCAGAGGAGGTTGAAGCTAAAGACATGTCTGAAAATGGACAATTGGTGGTGCAGGAGGAGGGTAAATCTGACCATGTTTCTGTTTCTGATAAACAAAGTGTATTTTATGAATAGCTATAGATCACATGACCACCTGGCTTCACCTATTGCTTAACATGATTAACAACAGCCAGGTTGTGCATTAATTAATACAGTAGCGGTGTGTGGGTAAAATCACTGGGGAAGCCAAGCCAGGAAAAAAGGTCATACGACAACCTATGTTGTGATAGTTGCGTTGTTTGCTCTATACCCATTAGTTCATACACCACTGTGATATACAATAAGACTGTGACAACAAGAAGACAACAGTCACACAGTGGTGGAATAAATTCAACTACACATACGTTTTGTTTCATCACAAGACCGAAGAGCAACATCTGACCCGTTGAAGTCCACAAAGCATATTGCATGTAACAAACAGTTGTGTTACCTACAGCATGGTCAATAAAGTTTTATGTTTTCGACAGTTACTAAAGAGCTACTGAATTAGAACCACAGAATTACCTCAAGTCACTACAAAGACAACACGAACACTGTCCCCGCTATTCCAGCACCATTTCAACTTAAAACATTTAAACATCATCAATCAAGGCTATATATGCTTAGTTTAATACACTGAAAACAAACGTAAAAATACCAAGAACATTTTAGTCCAATCAATGTTGCTAAATATAATTCTGGCTGTGTGCGTGTGTGTGTGCGCAAGTGGGAAAAAAAAGAAAGTTCATTCACCCTAATTGTAGATTAGTTGAACGCCAGTGCCATCCTCCTCTCTTTCATGTTGGCAAAACGTTCTATGGCTTTGTCATATAGTATGCTTTTATTTTTTTATTTTCATAGGCTACCTAGATAAAATGCTTGCTATCCTAACTTCCTCACATGGGCAACAATGATTGTTATGGTTGAATGTTCTGTATATTGTAAATTGTTGTAAAAAGTATTGGTTGCTGTATTCTGTTATAGAAGATGTTCATAAGCACACTAGAGAATGGCTTTTTTATTATGTTGTTCTGTTTTAATTACTCTACTTTGCATTAAACTATCAAAAATAAATGCTACTGAGTTGTTCATAAAGACAATGCCCATTCAAATTTGAAATGTCTGTTTTGTTTTTTATTTAAAATCAAGAGACTATTTTTTTGTGTGTCTCAATTTAAGTTACATTTATAAAGTATAGATTTTAATATTGTTGGAGCACACAGTACCTGGCCTTTTCTTTTACAGTACTTTTACATGTTTGGGTCAGTAGCAGGTACTCAGGTTTTCCACAAGGGGGTGGTAATGCTTCACTAGAACCGTGAGATTAGAGCATCAGTCAGGGGGTGGACTTCACCCTCTTGTGGCTCTCAGTGGTGGAGAAAATACCCAATTGTCATACTTGAATAAAAGTAAAGATACCGTAATAGAATATGACTCAAGTAAAAGTGAGGGTTACCAATTCGAATACTACTTGAGTAAAAGTCTAAAAGTGTTTGGGTTTTAAATATACTTAAATAACAAAAGTATATGTAATTGCAAGAATATACTTAAAGTAAAAATATGGAGCCTCCCAAGTCGTGCAGCAGTCTAAGACAGGCTGTGTCGCAGCCGGCCGCGACCGGGTGACCCATGAGGCGGCACACAATTGGCCCGTTGCGCTAGTGCAGCTTGGCAGGGTTGTGTTTCGGAGGACGCATGGCTCTCAACCTTCGCTTCTCCC
Source organism: Oncorhynchus mykiss (assembly GCF_013265735.2). NCBI lineage: Eukaryota > Metazoa > Chordata > Actinopteri > Salmoniformes > Salmonidae > Oncorhynchus > Oncorhynchus mykiss. Next base: position 43,209,577 of record NC_048580.1, read on the forward strand.
GAGTCTGTACAGGAGTTGCAGCGATGGGACAAGACTGTAACTACCAATTGGATATCACGAAAAAGGGGTAAAAAGTACAAAAATAAATAAGGAAATATATAGATAATTCCAAATTCCTTATATTAAGCAAACCAGAAGGCACCATTTTCTTGTTTTTTAAATGTATGGATAGTCAGGGGCTCACATAATTTTCAAACAAAGCATTTGTGTTTAGTGAGTCCACCAGATCAGAGGCAGTAGGGATGACCAGGAATGTTCTCTTGATAAGTGTGTGAATTGGACCATTTTCCTGTCCTGCTAAGCGTTCGAAATCTGGGTGTCAGGGAGCATTTCAGGCTTCTTTCCTCTTAGGTGTTTTCTCATTATCCCCGGATAAGTGCAGTTTACATGCATGGAAACCTGGGTGATTGGCAAGGAAGTTTTTCTAGTCTTTCACCCCCCACTCATCTACCTCTTAACTGAATCTCACCCATCAGATCCTGTAGGTATGATCTCCTGTTGTCTGATTATGTCCGTTTCTCTCACACACACACACACACACACACACACACACACACACACACACACACACACACACACACACACACACACACACACACACACACACACACACACACACACACACACACACACACACACACACACACACACACACACACACACACACACACACACACACACACACACACACACACACACACACACAATCTCTCTTTCCATGTGGAGGTTTGGAGATGCAGAAAAAATGAACTGGTTTTGGTTAGCAGGCCTGCTCCCCCTTTTGGCCTCTTCAAGTTGCATTGTAGGATCAATCTGTTTCTGCTCATCTGCAGATCTACTGTGTTCTGGTTTGAAACTGTATTATTCAACTATTGTCTGAATTTGGATAACGACCCCCATGCAGTTTCCTTGTTTGGGCTATGTTCCATCAAATTGCTAGTGTGACTATCACCCTGCATGGCCCAACAATGAGATAACCAATTACTTTATTAATTAATTGAAATTATTTTAACTGATTAAAGGATGATTTCAGTCAGTGAACATGTCACCATGGGCCATGATTCATTTTCCTCCTTGTTATTCAACAATGTTTATCCTGCATTGATTGAGGTTTAGATAACAAATATTGAATTTGCATATCAAGCAATCTGTTAAATCTTTACAGTCAGGTATTAAGCAATATTCTGGAATAAAAATCGTAATAAACTACCAGAATAAGTTTGGAAAGCTAAATATAAAACATTACAAATCTGATTGTGGCCTTGCCAGACCTTGCCCCAAAAAACAGTAAGAACTGGTGAATGATCAACACATGACAATTCCATTTCATATTTTGAGGGATTTTATTTTACCAAAATAAATGTTAATGATAAGACAAATGAAATTAGAATGTACAGATTATTCATGCAAATACATCTACACGTATGTACACAAAACATAACTCTGTAAGTGTCTTCGGTCTTACAAGAAGCCAAACAACATATAGGCCTGCCCAGCATTTTCCATAGTAAGCGTGTAGGCTCCCACATAAAAAAAATAAGCCTGTTCCAATCCCTGGAGTTTGGCATTTTAAAGTGCAAAAGATGTAAACGTGTTTTTTGGTCATTTAAAACTGTAAATGCTTCGTTAAAGAATATCGTGAGCAGTATATCTGGGAATATACAGTCCATTCCTTGATGCCCATTCTGACCAGAATTTGCCCATTTCTGTGCTCCTGGGATGACACTCATTGTCCTGGTGGGGCTTTTTCACCGTTTCCGAGGTCGCGGTTTCTGCCAAAGACCATATTTTGGGCTTTTGACACTCAGCGTTGTCCTTACATCCTAGACGAGATGGGGATGATGTGCGTTTGGTGTAACTCTTTTCGACATAATTTTCCCCGTGAGCACGCGTGCTGTCTCTATGGTCATCGCTTGATTGTTTCTCCAGGCGTGCATCCACCAACTCTGGCGTTGAGTTGTCCACTCTATGTCCAATATCCTCCACCTTGTCATCGACGGTTTGAAGATCTATTTCGTCTTCATCAACCAAAGCGCTTTTCTGCAGAGTGACATCACTCTTCTCCTCGTCGCTTTCGCCCTCCTCCTCGTCAGATTTCCCCTTGAACGCCCAGCTCACCCTATTCTCCTTCTTCAGCCGTCGCCTGGCGTTGGCAAACCAAGTTGACACCTGCGTGAGGCTCATCTTGGTTACGATGGCAAGCATGATCTTCTCGCCCTTTGTAGGATATGGGTTCTTGAGATGCTCGTTCAACCAGGCCTTGAGCGCGCTGGTGCTTTCCCGGGTAGCCACCTTGGCGACTCTGCTTGGGTCATCAGTTGCGCCTGGTCGGTATTGTGGGTAGAACGGCCCTCCTCGGCCGAGAAGCGCTTCATAATACGGAGAGACAGTCTTCAGGTCGAAGGAGTTGTTCTGAAAACACAAGGGAGAGTTGCAACGTTTAAAATGCTGCATAACCGACCACACTGATTTGTCAAGTGCGTAATTACGCATTTCATTTTATTGGCGAGAAAGGCAAGCAATCAAGCACAGTTATACGTTGTATCTGTTGTATTCAGATTACAAAATGTAATGAATTATCCATTAGAAGCATAGGCTATTCTCAAGTAACTTACCATGTGCGCAATGTGTCCGTAGTGTGGATAGGGGATAAAGTTGTATCCCTGTAGTCCTGAATATGCCAAAGGGACCCCAGTCATCGCAGCAAGATGAGGGGCTTGTTGCTGTCGTACCCTGGGTTGAGATCCCAAACCCGGTATCTGATATCCAGGGAGCATGTTGATGTTTCTTTCAAAGAAGAAGTTGCCAAATCCAATTTGTGACGCAGGCGTCCTTACGTCCTGACTATCAGATTGTGAATGACAGTATGTGCACCCTCGCGAACTTTTAATATACCCCTGTGCAGTCATGGGCGTTCCTTGGCCGCGGCGACTGACGGGTTGAAAAGACTCGCTTTCACTCGGACCAAATCCCATCAAAGGAGAACTCCGCTGTTCCTTTTAACAGTTTCTTAAAGGCGCTAAATAGCCTACGTGATACTTATCTCGAACCAAGCATTTCTATGGTGAGAGACGAATAATTAAACCTAATTTGAAATTCACAATTTTATTCTGATGCGTAGGATATAGAGATCTAGCTAAATATTTCTAATAATTGACTATTTTTTTGTCACAACATGATCGGGAACCTTAATAATGGGACAATTCCAAACTATTAATTTATGGGTCACCTGAAATTAGCCAAAATTCCACCTTTTATTTAACGCCCAACAAATCGTAATCATTTCACCTATACTTACCCCAACATTTAAAAAATCCAACAAAATTAAGTGTTTTACAGGAAAAGAATAAACACATTTTCCAAAAAAGAATGGAACTATTTTAAACTCAAACTCAAGTGTCCCATCAAATTTGATAATAAAATAAATAAATAAAATTACTTGAATAAGATTAACACCAGGCAGACCTATCTTGGCAGACCTGGAAATTGACTTATGAACATATAGCTGTGAATTTAATTAGCCAACTGAATTAGTTAATGATGTTAACAGATTTTCAGGTTTCTTTCCATGACCATTGACTGAAACTGTAATGCCTTTAATATATTGTTATTTGGATTTGTCTGAGGTTTCATCTAATATTTGTAACTTGAATTAAGCTATGGATTTTTGTAGCCTATACTAAATGTCCCTCAACATCTGAAACGAACAAAATGTAGGCTTTATGCAGATATTCCACAAGTCTATCTTAAACTAGTAAATTCATATCAAATCGGAAAACATCTCACATATTTAGTTAGATACCAATTTACTTGATTTACTATTCCTAATTAACAAATGTAGGCTTAATCTTTGGGTGCCAATTGGTCAATGGGTTTACCTGCCTCAGAACTTTTTTTGTTAATTTATTGTGATTGAACCCTAACAGACTTCCCTTTGCATGTCGGAGAGTTTTGTTGTGGCTTCAGCATGTCGTTTCAACGGGCCTAATTAAAAGTGGTTAAGTGAAACAGGTGTTGACTAATGTATATGATAATTATGAGATAACAAATGGCGATGTGGGAAGGTCGAATGGTTGTTAAAGATACGAGAAGCTACGAGAAGATACGAGAAGAAGAAGGGTTCTTATTCCACTCTGCCCTTTCATGTTCTCCAAAAGGACATCAGTTAAAGGATACGTTTTTACAGAATTTGTGCGCACTATAGGTATTTCTGGTTCATTTCTAAAAGGGTGAATTGTTAAATATAAGTATCAACATGTCAGAGAATAATAATATTTAGCCATGTTTGCATAAAGGTGTAAAAAAAGAAGTTATAAATATATATATATATATATATATATATATATATATATATATATATATATATACATATAACAACGCATAGCTTACATATCGTATTATCTATTTATTTGTTTTAAAAAATAATGTTATTGAAGTAAGATACATTTATAACAGAAGACTAGCATCTGTTATTCATCTGTTATTAGCAGAATTCATGAAGTAAATCATCTTGATTTAAATGTTCACATTATGCTGAACATTGAGGTTATTCAAAAGGCCTATTCCACAGATGGTTTGTTTCTGTCTGTGTGTGTGTGTGTGTGTATGTGTGTGTGTGTGTATGTGTGTGTGTGTGGCATTAGGTAGATGGAAAGGGATAAACAATGGGAAGAAATACAGGGGAGAGGGGGTATTTGGGCGAGGTCCCTCAGGCCTAGAGCAAATTTGTTCAACTGGTACAATGAGTTGACTGGAGAGCAATGAGTCAAAGGCTTAAATAATGCCATCAGTATGTCTTAAAACACAAACAGCTCAGGGCAATTGCTTTTGTCTGACTTGTAGACTGTTCTTTCAATTCTTTTCCTCTTTCGCATGTCGGCGACAATGCAGGTGTTGGTCTTGTTCTGACAGGTTGCATAAGTACTGTTTGCTCTCAGGATGTCCCTCGTTTGCCCAGAAGAGTGGCCAAATGGAGGAGGACTGTCCTCAGTTCCCTGTGAGATTCAGTATACAAGATAAAATGAATGATAGTCTCTTGTGAGTGTTATATGGCCAGCACATGCACGACTTGGCTGGTCTTAAGGTGAATGCAAAAGTTTCCTCCGGGAAAACTCCCTTTTAGACAAGACAAGCAGGCCCACTTTAGTCCATCATAGATGGAATCGACTGGGAGCCTCAATGATGCCTTTCATTTCCCACTCTCGTACATACAGAATCCTATATAACTGTGCCAATTAACCGTGGGCCTCTGATTAAGTCCAGGAGAAGAGCCATGCAGGACAACATTTCAAGCCTCCTTTCTCTAGTGGAACTCTCAATTATGCTTTTAATTTCCCATTCTCATACTGTATTCTATATCTGTGCCCCCCCCCCCTATAGTCTAACAGTGGGCCTCTGATTGATGAGAAGATCCAGGGTCATGACAACAGCGTGAGTCCTTAATGAGCTACTAACAACAATGGGCTTAGGTGTGACTTCAATTACTGGTCATCACCTGCCGCTGAGCTGACACAACAAAAGGCCTAAGTACGGCATGTCAATAGAATAGCTCACGAGAAGGTGCGAACAACACAACAAAAGCTTAAAGGGAATCTACAGAGTATTCAACACCTAGCCCTTGTTCGTTTAAAAAAAAAACACAACCAGATACCTGTACTTTTCCTAACAGAGAGGGAAAGTGGTAAGCAGAGAGTAAATCTGGATATTTGGCATAAAGAGGGAATGGAACGCATTTCTAAAATGCTTATTTGAATATAATTCCCCCAAATACAGAACTAATCACTACTAATGTAACATAAACATAGGAGGCAAGATACACTACCTCTTTAAATCTGACTCAGTGAAACAAGTCAATGTATCAACCTGCTCATTCCCTTAACGTTCTGTTCCATTTCCAGGAAATTAAGTGAATGTCAACTCATCATATAACAAATCCCATTCTTCCCAGGTCATATGATTTAGAGGGACACAACCCCAAATGGAGAAATGTAAGAAAAGTGTACATTTTATCAAGCTCTCCCACCCACTCCTCAGCTATCAACCCCTCCCCTCCCCTCCCTTCAGACCCTCATCCCTCCTACCTCTTTGTCCTTTGTCATTACTCTTATCAGCTACACTCTATCATTCTTTTTATAGAGAAGTGGCGCTGAAACCGCTTGCAAATGTAAGTATGTCTTTGTTAGTGTCTCGGGCGGTAGGCTGGTGTCCCGCCCCTCTGCTCCCTCCTGGGTGTGCTCTGATTGACGGCCCTCTGCTGGGTGAGGGACAGGCCGTGTTCGTTAGGCTGTGACGGACAGGCCAACAGCTGGGGGACTGAATGACTGCTGGTGGTGCTGGTTGGGCCCTCTGCTGCTGCGTTGGACGTTGTAGGACACTGGCCCGCTCCACCACCACCACCCCTGCGAGGCCTCACTGGGCCCCTAGGACCCCCAGCCTGCCCAGCAAGTGTAGTTCCCCGGCAGGCTTGCTGTGCCAGAGCAGCTCGTTAGCTGTTAACTGGCAACGCCCTGCCTCTCCTCCCCAGTGACAGGGGGACTCAGCGTGGTATGTTGGTCCAGGTGGCCCCCAACACACATCTGCAAGTCAACATGCCCTGCTGCCCAGGAGAGTACATAATTCATTCATTGAAGTCAGAAATAGCACTGTAGACACTGAATGACATATTATAGAAAAATTGGTTATAGTGAACTCCCACAGACAGACATATAGTATCTACTACTATATTACAGTAGCTACAGCGGAACATGTGACACGGGAGTACTTTTTTTCTACATGCTGCAAGATTTCCAATTATTATTACTGGAAAATAACCATCCACAATAAGAGAGGGATTAAATGTATTGCTAATGTACACTGTGGCAAATAATTCCACTGCTACTCGTGGTGCCATGTACGTATGCTTGTTTTGTTAAAGAGTTATGAATGGGGGTAGGGGAAGAAAGCAACTCCTAAAATGTAACGAACTTAAGTTCACAGCCAGCATCTAATGAGCTTGTGGGGCATCTGTGACGTGACATCTACATTTCGGCCCATTTGTAAAACAAAGGCTACAAGGAAGCCGGGGGCACTGGTTCTCTGTGTTTCAACCCTTATAACAATGAAAAGCAGGCGCTGGTCGGAGGCAGTGCCCTCATGGAAATGAGCAACCAAACCAACAATGTGTCTCCTAATCTCCTCAGAGAGAGGAATCAGTTACACAGCAGTATGCACCCCTCAATGCTTTTCATTAGAACCAGCGTGCTATTGAAACACTACCCCCCCCCCCATCCCAACCCCCCTAATGTGTAGCCACGGGCTCTCCTCACACATGGGCCAGATACAAGGTAGCCCCTCCAGCAGTGAGGGGGGGGGGGGGGGGGGGGGGGATCTAGACAGTGGGACAGGGGGTTAGTATTGGGGAGCTAGGCCTCAAAGCATGGGATTAGAGTTAATGTGCCCTCCCTGGGTTATAATCTCTTCAGAGGGGGACTTTGTTTGAGAGCTTGAGGGCAGTAAAATAAGTATCTATTACAGAAACCCCCCTCTTATCCCACACTCCAATAGCCTCCCCCTCTTCAAAAAATGAAGCACAAAAACACTTGCCTCTGTTCCCCCATGTCTTCTGATATCCAAAAGCAAGTGCTGCTGCCCTTTTCAGCTAATCTGGAGTTAAGGGCTAAAGCCGTATGGAGAGTAACCGCGACACATATTTACTCCATCTGTAGCCTGCAAAGTGAGGAGGTTGATGTAGATCAAAGGAGGCTTAGAAAAGAAGTGAGGATATCACCATGAAAAGAAGAAAAAAGAAAATAGCGTTCTCACAAGTTTCATTTCTTGTTGTTGGGGAGTCATAATGTGAGAGCTGAACTACGGGGTCCAAAGCTGAGGATTTAATGAAATGTAATCTTGTTAGTATACCCGTGTATAAAGAAAAATCTTGATATTATTATCCATCGACTAAATCTTAAGACCATCCCAACCACAGGAGGCTGCTGAGAGGGAGGACAGCTCATATTCATGGCCGTGACAGAGCCAATGGAATGGCATCGAAGCACACATGGAAACCATGTGTTTGATACCATTGCACTGATTCCGCTTCAGCCATTACCACGAGTCCGTCCTCCCCAATTAAGGCACCACCAACCTCCTGTGATCCAACAGCTGATATGAAGTGCCCATTTAACCAAGTTAACTTGGTAGAACTCCACCTACTGTGACTCTCATAAAGGTTAAAAAGTGAACACAAAATTAGTAGCACAGCATAGCACTTTAATATACAAATATCTCAAATATAAATAATGTGCAAAACAAAACAAGCTGGAAGAGGCAGGTTCAATTTGAGGCAATACAAACAACTTGAGGAAAAACATGATGCAAAGCCATGGCACATCAACTAACTTGTTTCCCAATTGAATAAGACACTTAATTATGAACGGACTATTCTATGCCAGTACTCTGGTATTGTTTTGTCTTTCAATAGAATACAACGTGAAATACAAATTGAATACAACGTGAAATACAGAGGGTGAAACAATAAAAAAAAGATTGTCCCTCGTTTTCCTCCTTCAATAGAAATACAATGAGAAATACAGAGGGTGAACCAATAGAAAATAGTGTCCCTTATGACAAATCAACCAACTGACAATGTTAAAGTGCGATCATCAACATTGTAAACGTGGCACTTCAAATCTGGAACGTCAGATCAGCTTGGAAACTACACATTCGGGCACGGTCTTCACTAAACACGGTGCGAGGAAAAAGGCAAGTGAAATTCAAATACACACTCAATTGAAAGAGCAAGAAAACAAATGCAGCATGCCAAATAGCTCCGTATGGAATGTCACATTTTGTCTCACTAGAATCAAATTCTACTTTTAAAATGGAATTAAATGATAATCAAATCATTTTGGGAGATTGTATTGTAGCAATCAAGGCAGTAAACAACAAACTAAACAACTCAATAGTTACAGCTCCCTACAACATAAAAGCATACAGAATACATAATATAAAAGCATACATTACAATTCAAATAAACACACAGTGACTGAACATGTTTTTTGTGATGTCATTTCTGTGATGCCATGGAATGCGGGACATTTGGCAAGCTTCTTTTTTAGCGTGAGAATTTCCTGGGTCTGAATGCGGGGACCATGAGTTGATGGGGTGCTAGTGCCACCCTCTCCTTTACAGGGGCTAGCTCCTCCGCTGAGCCCCACTTCTTCTTGGACTGGAACAACGAGACCAACTTCCTGTTCCTACCGTGGTCTCTGGCCTGGAACTCGGGGAATTCTGAACAAAATACAGACCACCATATAATACATTCTATGTAAGGCTGAAACTGTAATACATTCTATGTCAGGCTGAAACGGTAATACATTCTATGTAAGGCTGAAACGGTAATACATTCTATGTAAGGCTGAAACGGTAATACATTCTATGTAAGGCTGAAACGGTAATACATTCTATGTAAGGCTGAAACCTAACGGTAAGGATGACCTTTTTTGGGCTCTGTTTTGATCTTAGTAACAAATGTTATTCTGTATCAGACCGGGGAGGGAAATATTGTGGTCTTTGTTCATTTCTTGCGTTTAGACAACATTTCAGAGACGTCAGAGAGTCAAAAACAAAATAGTAAGAGACACTCACGTGTCTCCTCTGGAGCTGCTCGGTCATCCTCTGTAGACTCCGTGATGTTCAGGTACTGGCAGGCAAGATGGCCGCTGTAGTCCCGCAGATTCTTCTTCGCACCTGAGAGGAAAGGAAGAACATGTCAAACAATGACTATAAGAAAACATGTAGCTGGAAAAAGGCAATCAATGGCAGAAAGATAATAGATTACCTGTTGCACTGATTCCACACCCCAAAATAAAAAAAAAGCATGTGGGTTAACTTTCCCTGTCATTTACCATATTTTCCAATGAGCAGCTCCAAAATGTGTCGATGGCCATGCAATGCTGCAATATGCAGGGGTGTATAGCCCTGCAAAACAAAAAAAGTGGAAAATTATGCAAATTTATTCCCCACCAAAGACATAGGGGTATAATGCTAATTGTATAACCATTTTTTTTTTTCAAGAACAAAACAGGCTGTCCAATACAACTATTTGAACATAACCTCTGACATCCACTGTGTGCAGAGTTCAAGGTTTAACCCTGGACAAATGTACAAGGCGTTTTAAGACCTACCCCCTAGAGTTTCCCATGGCCCCAACACAGCCAATGAAAACATGAAAGGAGAGAATATACAAATTACCAGAGGTTATGGCAACACAACATAATGACCACATACATAATTGGCTAGTTATTCTCAGAAAATTGCCATAGTTGTGAGTTTGGCACGGTAATACATTTACACAATTGACATGATTTATTAGTAGACACTCTGTGGGCGTGTTTTAAGAATAGTAAACTAACAAATATTTGACTGACTAGGGACATTCTGTTAGTCCCCACAAGGTAAAATGCTATTTGTAGGGGGTTAAGGTTAGAATTAGAATTAGGTTTAGGGTTAGGAGCTATGGTTAGGTTTAGGGTTAAGGTTAGGGTAAGGGTTAGAGTTAGGGTGTAGGGAAAATAGGATTTTGAATTATGTATCCCCACAAGGTTAGTTATACAAGACTGTGTGTGTGTGTGTGTGTGTGTGTGTGTGTGTGTGTTTTGACTGCTGTATTGAATTTGCACAGCTGGATCTTCACAGGAACCATTACGATGCAACATTATATCACCAACACCACAGAAAACAAGATAACTAACCTGGCCGCAACCCATGGGCTCATTGCCTTGGTAACAAATCTGCCTGGCCGGCCTCCAAATATACAAACACTGATCACTTCCTGCTTATGATATACTGTACTGAAAGAGGAGGTACTCACATGCTGAAAGAAAATTAAAAAACAGTAGTAATGTTATTACTACGGTTCGACAATATTTTATAGCATTCCATTCCTAAGAAATTACAATACAGCCTATATTCACAAAAAAACAAGAGCAAACTCACAGATTTAGTGTTCACATCAGCTCCTGCGTTAACCATCATGGTAGCCATGTCCTCCTTGCCGTGTTTGGCTGCCCAGTGAAGAGCTGTCTGTGTCCAGAACAAGGAGAGGGAAATGTGAGCCATTCACAAAATACAGACGTTTGAACCAAACTATTTCCCTATACAGAACAAAAGCACTTTACTGCAACACCGACACAGGAGTTGCCCTATTTACAGTGCCTTGCGAAAGTATTCGGCCCCCTTGAACTTTGCGACCTTTTGCCACATTTCAGGCTTCAAACATAAAGATATAAAACTGTATTTTTTTGTGAAGAATCAACAACAAGTGGGACACAATCATGAAGTGGAACGACATTTATTGGATATTTCAAACTTTTTTAACAAATCAAAAACTGAAAAATTGGGCGTGCAAAATTATTCAGCCCCTTTACTTTCAGTGCAGCAAACTCTCTCCAAAAGTTCAGTGAGGATCTCTGAATGATCCAATGTTGACCTAAATGACTAATGATGATAAATACAATCCACCTGTGTGTAATCAAGTCTCCGTATAAATGCACCTGCACTGTGATAGTCTCAGAGGTCCGTTAAAAGCGCAGAGAGCATCATGAAGAACAAGGAACACACCAGGCAGGTCCGAGATACTGTTGTGAAGAAGTTTAAAGCCGGATTTGGATGCAAAAAGATTTCCCAAGCTTTAAACATCCCAAGGAGCACTGTGCAAGCGATAATATTGAAATGGAAGGAGTATCAGACCACTGCAAATCTACCAAGACCTGGCCGTCCCTCTAAACTTTCAGCTCATACAAGGAGAAGACTGATCAGAGATGCAGCCAAGAGGCCCATGATCACTCTGGATGAACTGCAGAGATCTACAGCTGAGGTGGGAGACTCTGTCCATAGGACAACAATCAGTCGTATATTGCACAAATCTGGCCTTTATGGAAGAGTGGCAAGAAGAAAGCCATTTCTTAAAGATATCCATAAAAAGTGTTGTTTAAAGTTTGCCACAAGCCACCTGGGAGACACACCAAACATGTGGAAGAAGGTGCTCTGGTCAGATGAAACCAAAATTGAACTTTTTGGCAACAATGCAAAACGTTCTGTTTGGCGTAAAAGCAACACAGCTCATCACCCTGAACACACCATCCCCACTGTCAAACATGGTGGTGGCAGCATCATGGTTTGGGCCTGCTTTTCTTCAGCAGGGACAGGGAAGATGGTTACAATTGATGGGAAGATGGATGGAGCCAAATACAGGACCATTCTGGAAGAAAACCTGATGGAGTCTGCAAAAGACCTGAGACTGGGACGGAGATTTGTCTTCCAACAAGACAATGATCCAAAACATAAAGCAAAATCCACAATGGAATGGTTCAAACATAAACATATCCAGGTGTTAGAATGGCCAAGTCAAAGTCCAGACCTGAATCCAATCGAGAATCTGTGGAAAGAACTGAAAACTGCTGTTCACAAATGCTCTCCATCCAACCTCACTGAGCTCGAGCTGTTTTGCAAGGAGGAATGGGAAAAAATGTCAGTCTCTCGATGTGCAAAACTGATAGAGACATACCCCAAGCGACTTACAGCTGTAATCGCAGCAAAAGGTGGCGCTACAAAGTATTAACTTAAGGGGGCTGAATAATTTTGCACGCCCAATTTTTCAGTTTTTGATTCGTTAAAAAGGTTTGAAATATCCAATAAATGTCGTGCCACTTCATGATTGTGTCCCACTTGTTGTTGATTCTTCACAAAAAAATACAGTTTTATATCTTTATGTTTGAAGCCTGAAATGTGGCAAAAGGTTGCAAAGTTCAAGGGGGCCGAATACTTTCGCAAGGCACTGTATGTATACAAAGATACTTGTATTGTATTGACATATACACAGAGACTTGTATTGAATTGACATGCACATAGATCATTGTATTGATGTACACACAAATCAAATTGTATTGGTTGCATACACATGTTTAGCAGATGTTATTGTGGGTGTAACGAAATGCTTGTATTGTATTGACATATACACAGATACTTGTAGATACATTCCCAGTAGTGGTTAGTCAGTAGATAGTAATTGGCATAGCATCATTACTCCTCTACCAAGTGGTTTCAACAGTGTGGATCAGATGAGAGTTCTGATAGGCTGGCTGAAGCGGTGGGCCAGCTGTGCACAGGAGGAGTGGAGAGATGGAGGGAGAGGTAGAGGGAGGGACGAAGGGATGGTTTCCTGCCATCTAACAGAGCCTAATTACAAAACAACACTGCACTGTGCCCACACCAGGGGGGAGGGGGGGGGGGGGGCCGCCTGTCACAGGGAGGAAGATTGATGATGTTGGTGTGACCCTCAGAGGGGAGCGAGGCAGACCCACCCAGGAATCGCCCTACTGTCAGCACTCAGCCATCAGAAAGACAAGGCTAGGGCCCCACCACGCTGTGTGCCCCCTGTGTGCCCCCCCCACGCTGTGTGCGCGCACACACACACACACACACACACACACGCTCAGAGACAACATGCAGACAATTGCCCACAATTTCACCTGCTGAATCGCCCGTAATTACACAGCCTGAAGTGCTCAGAGACCCATTGACAAGAGTAACACAGTTGATCACAGCAGCGGCACTATGTCAGAAAGTTGTATGTGGTTTGCGTGGGACTTATTCTTGAGTGTGCAGAGCTTGGCTGCAAATGTCAGCCTCTGAACCACAATGTCTATGTTTCTCAGTCTGACTCCAGACATGGAACAGGGAGAGCAGAACAATGATGAGAAGTAGGTTACCTATGTCAATCAAGACTAGTAAAGGTGTTCCTTTACTAGAGTTGGTTAGGCAGCTTGAGCTCACCAACTATGAACATCCTTGTGCTTGTTCAAGGCCTTAAATGGCATTTCTTCATCTCCTGAATTACACGCTACTACATCAGGAACTTGGTGAACTATATCACAACCTTGATATTAGGACTCAGAGCAGTTGGGGGGGGGGGGGGGGGGGGGGATGCACTTCTAGATATCCAAAACCAGTCTGGGACACAGATTGTGATAGATGAAGTCTGGCTCTGAGTATCTCCATTTCTGTTGCCCGCCCTGTCACACGCCGAAGACGGATTGGTCGGCTGGGCCGTTTGAGTGGCAGCTTGGCGGGTCTCCTAGTGAGCGGGAGTGATGGACGAGATGGGACAGGATGTGACGTTATTCCCTCCTCGTGCCTCTCGTTCCTGTCCCAGCCCGCTGGGGCCACCTCCCGCGTTCCTGCCTGACTGATGACACACTCAGTGTGTGTGTGTGGGTGGGTGGGTGTCATGCACCCAACGTGGGAGTTAGTAGTGTCCAAAGGGACAAGGGTTGATCAAGAGGAAACATTGGACAAAATGACCTATGGCCTGTGACACTTTCCTGTTCATAGTAAGACCACTGAGGAGTGATGGGAGAATGATTTACTTACAAACTGCAGGGTCAGAGGAAGTACGTCACAGTCCAGCACGGCAGAAGTGGGGAGCACATGTCACGTGTAGAGGACGAAAAGGACAGAGATCAGGAAGGAATAGGCTATGTTAGATGGGGTTAACATATGTGGGTCTTTGAATTAGCCATTCCCTGTCAATGACAGTTGAGGAGGAGAGTGTAGGTACACAATCTATCTGCTATTGGGAAGGTCAAAGTTTATGAGTGGTCTAAACTTTGTCTGATGGGGACAGAACTTGTCCACAAACGGCACCCAGACCTCAACTTCAGGCCCTAGGTAAGAGTGACTTCACCGCCGAAGAGTGAAGGTGGGGGCATCAAAGCCGCCCGAGGGAGATTTAGCTCCTTCCCGGGGACATGGCCAACACTGTTCTTCAATTAATCCCAGCCTGCTCTATAACTTTCAGATTATCTTTAAGTGGTTGAAGTCTTTGTGGTGCATTAAGAGTCTCTCTCTAATCCCCGCTCCCATCTCCCTGCACTTCAATGGCGACCCTGGTATCTTGTCTGGGTGGGGATGCTGATGGCAGGGGCTTAGGGATAGGTCTTAGAAGGTGGTCTGACACAGGACAGTGTGAGAACCCCAACACAGGGGAGGGACAACAAACATGAACCCAAATCTCTTGAGCGCACAGGGAGACCAATAAAGGGATTTGGGTTGTCAGGGGGAAGGGGGGGGGGGAATCCAGGAGCTAAAAAGCTATCTTCCATAATCCTTTTGAAAGCGGCGCCTTTGAAATGCATGATCTTGATGTGTGTACATCACAGGGTTTTTAGAATACAACTAACGGAAAAATAACAATGGAATGTCGACTATTTGAAATGCATTTTTATAGGTTTCATAAAACAATAGGTATCATTTCAGAATATGATCAACTTTCTAGAAATCTAGAAAATGATTGTCAAGAATTGAGATGAACAAGATATAAAGTAGGGCATATCAATATTTAATTCACTTACCCCCTGACAGTCATAGCAGATTCCAAAAAGAAAATAAAGAACACAAATCAGTCAATTATAATAGAAATGTAATACAAATATTCCTAATTAAAGTTGTGGAGAAAGTATACTCACTGAAACAAAGTCCTGGTTTAGTCAAATGAAGGAAAGGGAAGGAGGGAAACTACATTTAGTGGTTGCATCCAATTAAACAAAGCTACCCATTTATCCACAAGATGTATACTGCAATGTCATGCAGACACATCAAGGTAGTTTTGGAAACCTTGGCCTTTGTGAGGGGCAGAGGTGGATGGGTAGAGGTTACCTTCTTGTTGGCCAAGGAGGGCTCCTGTTTTAGCAGCTGGGAGAGGTCAGAGAGACGGCCACAAGTAGCAGAGTAGATCCATTCCTTCTCCACGGGGTCCAGCTGTAGGGATTGGATGAGCTAAGCAAATGGATAGTGTCCATGAAGCACACGTCTAGTATGTACAGTATTATGAATATTCATGTCTAATATGTACAGTACCAAATCAAAGGTTTGAACACACCTACTCATTCAAGGGTTTTTCTTTATTTTTACTATTTTCTACATTGTAAATAATAATGAAGACATCAAAACTATGAAATAACACATATGGAATCATGTAGTAACCAAACAAAAGTGTTAAACAAATCAAACCATCTCAATTGGGTTGAAGTCGGGTGATTGTGGAAGCCAGGTCATCTGATGTAGCACTCCATCACTCTCCTTCTTGGTCAAATAGCCCTTACACAGCCTGGGCGTGTGTTGGGTCATTGTCCCATTTAAAACAAATGATAGTCCCACTAAGCGCAAACCAGATGGGATGGCGTATCGCTGCAGAATGCTGTGGTAGCCATGCAGGTTAAGTGTGCCTTGAATTCTAAATAAATCACAGACAGTGTCATCAGCAAAGCACCCCAAAATCCATCACACCTCCTCCTCCATGCTTCACAGTGGGAACAACACATGCAGAGATGATCTGTTCATTTGGTCTTTTATCAAATAGGGCTATCTTCTGTATACCCACCCTACAGTGTTACAACACAACTTCTTGGCTCAAACGCATTAAGAAGGAAAGAAATTCCACAAATTAACAAGGCACACCTGTTAATTGAAATGCATTCCAGGTGACTACCTCATGAAGCTGGTTAAGAGAATGCCAAGGGTGTGCAAAGCTGTCATCAAGGCAAAGGGAGGCTACTTTGAAGAATCGCAAATATATTTTTATTTGTTTAACACTTTTTTGGTTACTACATGATTCCATATGTGTTATTTCATAGTTGTGATGTCTTCACTATTATTCTACTATGCAGAAAATAGTACAAATATAGAAAAACCCTTGAATGAGTAGGTGTGTCCAAACATTTGACTGTTACTGTATTTATTAGCATATATAAATGTGGAAACTCACAGCCACTGGGGTGGAGCGCATTCTGCCCATACACTCCTCTTCCGACTCAGACTGAAAGAGACAGACAATAAGACAAATGATATGAGTATTATTGATCCAGCATGCTGAAGCAGTAGGGACATCTCTCCCAACCAAAGCCTTATGTTGTTCCACATAGGAATGAAGAATGAATGTCCTAAAGCCCTAATAGACACACCCACACACACACACACACACACACACACACACACACACACCAATCAATCACAATGTTTGTATGTTTATCACCTCAGACATCAAAAGGGACGAAGTGATCCAACAAGTGTCAGACAGATAGGTAGGATGGAGGCAAAGTGAGCTTTTCACACCAAGGGGTCAATGTAATAATAACTGTGAACTCCACTGTTAACCAATAGACAAGTCTGTCTGTGGACCTTAGGGCTCCTGAGTGGTGCAGCGTGTCTAAGGCACTGCAGCTCAGCGCAAGAGGTGTCACTACAGTCCCTGGTTCGAATTCAGGCTTTATCACATCCGGCCGTGATTGGGAGTCTCATAGGGCGGCGCATAATTGGCCTAGCGTCAGCCAGGGTAGGCTGTCAATGTAAATAAGAACTTGTTCTTAACCGACTTTCCTAGTTAAATAAAAAAATACATTGGTCAGAGACCATTCCACCATCTGTGTTCCCCTTTGTTTTAAACGTGGTCAGAAATGCCCCGAAATTAAAGCACACATTTCTCTGAATGCACAAAAGTGTCATTCTGGCTGATTAATGTGGGGAGAAAATGGCCGTTTTCTATATGTTTTGTTTTGTCAACCACTTGATTGCTAATTGTTCTGAGATCATACAGGGACATGATGTAAAAACACCAACGTCTTTCATGTCGCTGTCATACATGCCTTGTATAACACGAAAAGTGGAGGCCTATTTATCCACTGGCACATGTCCACTTTCTCTGCTGGAAATAAAAAAAACAGGGGAAGAAAAATATTGTTGGGCAGAATTTTTTTTCTATAGTTGAGTTTCATTTTGTCAAGTGAATCTCTCAGCACTTTCCTCCTCTCTGTCATGTAATTCCATTCTCTTTGTCTTGAGGTTTAGAACCAGGGTTTAGAACACAGTTTAGAACAGAGTGATACTTCAGCTTCCCAAGCGCTTCAAGAGAAAATGAGAGTAGCACAGGCAGAGATACAACTGCGCAAAGAGGAAGTTCAACCAGCCACAGAGAAACAGCTTTTTTTAGACAAGGGAATATTTGCTGACAACTGGTTCTTTCCACAGCATCAATTATTTTTTGATACAACTCCCACATTCTAATGTTGTCACATAAGAGAGGTGGTGAGATTCAGGAGGCCCTTTTACGTTATTGTGATCTATGTAGTTGTAGAGATCTAGATTACATCCCATTCAACAAGATAGGAACACAACCTAAGTTTCCATCCAATTGGCGACAGATTTGAATGTGAACATTGTCAAAACTGCATAAAAACGCAAAAAAAAACAAAAAATACTTTTTGTCACGGCAGGTGTTTCCATCAAACTGACCTGTTGCTGATAAAAGGCTGTGTGTGATAACATAGTGCACATAAAAATGACTTTTGTGGTTAAAGTTCCCATGTACCAAATAAAAGTAAATGAGTTTCCATCGCATTTTCAACTCTCCTGATGGTTTTGTCACAAAAAAAGTTGCGATAAATAACTAATCTTGCCCAATCTGGCATTGGCCCATGCTCTTTAGACAAGAGTTTGCTGATAAGGCGAACAGGTTATATGATGAGATATGGAGAAGAGCAAAATCATTGTATTTGATAATTGGCAGCCAAACACCAATCATCATGTCACCAGCATTAAACTAATAGCCTAACCTCGACATTTAGCCTATATTGGACATTCGCGTGATCACTGATAATTTAACCACAATGTGAAGATAAATCTGCCGATAAACTTTTCGTGCTTTTCCAAGATGTTTTTTATTTTTATTTTTATTTATTTCACCTTTATTTAAACAGGTATGCTAGTTGAGAACAAGTTCTCATTTACAACTGCGACCTGGCCAAGATAAAGCGTAGCAGTGTGAACAGACAACAACACAGAGTTACACAGAGTTACACAATAAACAAGTCAATAGCACAGAAGAAAAATAAAGAAAATAGTCTATATACATTGTTTGCAAAAGGCATGAGGAGGTAGGCGAATAATTACAATTTAGCAGATTAACACTGGAGTGATAAATGATCAGAGAGCAGAAAAGTAAATAAATAAAAACAGTACGGGGATGAGGTAGGTAAATTGGGTGGGCTATTTACCGATGGACTATGTACAGCTGCAGCGATCGGTTAGCTGCTCAGATAGCAGATGTTTAAACGATTTTTGCAATTCGTTCCAGTCACAGGCAGCAGAGAACTGGAAGGAAAGGCGGCCAAATGAGGTGTTGGCTTTAGGGATGATCAGTGAGATACACCAGCTGGAGCACGTGCTGTGTTGGGTGTTGCCATCGTGACCAGTGAACTGAGATAAGGCGGCGCTTTACCTAGCATGGACTTGTAGATGACCTGGAACCAGTGGGTCTGGCGATGAATATGTAGCGAGGGCCAGCCGACTAGAGCATACAGGTCGCAGTGGTGGGTGGTATAAGGTGCTTTAGTAACAAAACGGATGGCACTGTGATAAACTGCATCCAGTTTGCTGAGTAGAGTATTGGAAGCTATTTTGTAGATGACATCGCCGAAGTCGAGGATCGGTACGATAGTCAGTTTTACTAGGGTAAGTTTGGCGGCGTGACATAACTCTTGACTCCAAGTTAACTTCAATGTGATGGTTATTATATTATATGTAGGGTCCTATAAAATGTAATATATTTTTCCCAAAATTCTGTTTTCTCCAATTAGTTTTTCCAGGTTTCCGTTTTTTCCCCAGATTCTTTTTTCAGGTTTTTATTTTCAAAATGACACTTTTTTTTTTAAATAGAAAAAAAACAACAAAAATGGATGGACTAAATCCACAGCAATGCTTAAACCACATCAGGAGACAACTTTTGAGGTCTAGGACAAATCTAGGATGTTTTTATTTTTGTGTTAGCCTTTTAAAGTTTGCTTTTCGTTAAAAAAAACAAGGACATTTAAGTGTACCCAAACTTTTGAACAGTAATGTACAGTGGGGCAAAAAAGTATGTAGTCAGCCACCAATTGTGCAAGTTCTCCCACTTAAAAAGATGAGAGAGGCCTGTAATTTTCATCATAGGTACACTTCAACTATGAAAGACAAAATGAGAAGAAAAAAAATACAGAAATCACATTGTAGGATTTTTAATGAATTTATTTGCAAATTATGGTGGAAAACAAGTATTTGGTCAATAACAAAAGTTTATCTCAATACTTTGTTATATACCCTTTGTTGGCAATGACAGAGGTCAAAGTTTTCTGTAAGTCTTCACAAGGTTTTCACACACTGTTGCTGGTATTTTGGCCCATTCCTCCATGCAGATCTCCTCTAGAGCAGTGATGTTTTGGGGCTGTTGCTGGGCAACACAGACTTTCAACTCCCTCCAAAGATTTTCTATGGGGTTGAGATCTGGAGACTGGCTAGGCCACTCCAGGACCTTGAAATGCTTCTTACGAAGCCACTCCTTCGTTGCCCGGGCGGTGTGTTTCGGATCATTGTCATGCTGAAAGACCTAGCCACGTTTCATCTTCATTGCCCTTGCTGATGGAAGGAGGTTTCCACTCAAAATCTCACGATACACGGCCCCATTCATTCTTTCCTTTACACGGATCAGTCGTCCTGGTCCCTTTGCAGAAAAACAGCCCCAAAGCATGATGTTTCCACCCCCATGCTTCACAGTAGGTATGGTGTTCTTTGGATGCAACTCAGCATTCTTTGTCCTCCAAACACGACGAGTTGAGTTTTTACCAAAAAGTTATATTTTGGTTTCATCTTCTTCTGGATCATCCAAATGCTCTCTAGCAAACTTCAGACGGGCCTGGACATGTACTGGCTTAAGCAGGGGGACACGTCTGGCACTGCAGGATTTGAGTCCCTGGCGGCGTAGTGTGTTACTGATGGTAGGCTTTGTTACTTTGGTCCCAGCTCTCTGCAGGTCATTCACTAGGTCCCCGTGTGTGGTTCTGGGATTTTTGCTCACCGTTCTTGTGATCATTTTGACCCCACGGGGTGAGATCTTGCGTGGAGCCCCAGACCGAAGGAGATTATCAGTGGTCTTGTATGTCTTCCATTTCCTAATAATTGCTCCCACAGTTGATTTCTTCAAACCAAGCTGCTTACCTATTGCAAATTCAGTCTTCCCAGCCTGGTGCAGGTCTACAATTTTGTTTCTGGTTTCCTTTGACAGCTCTGTGGTCTTGGCCATAGTGGAGTTTGGAGTGTGACTGTTTGAGGTTGTGGACAGGTATCTTTTATACTGATAACAAGTTCAAACAGGTGCCATTAATACAAGTAACGAGTGGAGGACAGAGGAGCCTCTTAAAGAAGAAGTTACAGGTCTGTGAGAGCCAGAAATCTTGCTCGTTTGTAGGTGACCAAATACTTATTTTCCACCATAATTTGCAAATAAATTCATTAAAAATCCTACAATGTGATTTTCTGGATTTTTTTTCCCTCATTTTGTCTGTCATAGTTGAAGTGTACCTATGATGAAAATTACAGGCCTCTCTCATCTTTTTTAAGTGGGAGAACTTGCACAATTGGTGGCTGACTAAATACTTTTTTGCCCCACTGTATATATGTGATGGGATGTACAGACATTATGGATAGAATATGTAGTATATCTGAAGAATACGTAGGATAGAATAATATATGTACAGCAATAGTTGAATAGGATGGCCTTGACTAGAATACAGTATACACATATTAAGTGGGTAAAACAGTATGTAAACATTATTAAAGTGACCAGTGTTTCAATATTAAAGTGACCAGTGTTCCATGTCTATGTACATAGGGCAGCAGCCTCTAAGGTACAGGGATGAGTAACTGGGTGGAGGCCGGCTAGTGATGGCCATTTAAAAGTCTGATGGTCTTGAGATAGAAGCTAGCTTTGATACACCTGTATTGACCTCGCCTTCTGGTGCTCGGGTGGCTGAGGTCCTTGATGATTTTCTTGGCCTTCCTTTGACACAGGGTGCTGTGTTTGTCCTGAAGGGCAGGCAGTGTGCTCCCGGTGATGCGTTGGGCTGACTGCACCACCCTCTGGAGAGCCCTGCGGTTGCGGATGGGGCAGTTGCCGTACCAGGCGGTGATACAGCCTGACAGGCTGCTCTCAATGGTGCAGCTATAAAAGTTTGTGAGGGTCTTAAGGGCCAAGCCAAATTTCTTCAGCCTCCTGGGGTTGAAGAGGCGTTGTTGCGCCTTTTTCACAACACTGTCTGTGTGGGTGGACCATTTCAGATTGTCAGTGATATGTACGCCGAAGAACTTGAAGCTTTTCACCTTCTCCATGTCGATGTGGATAGGGGCGTGATCGCTCTGCTGTCTCCTGAACTCCACGATCAGCTCCTTCGTTTTGTTGACGTTGAGGGAGAGGTTATTTACCTGGCACCCCTTCGCCAGGACCCTCTCACCTCCTTCTTGTAGGTTTAGGGCCATCAAGGAAACCTATATCTTTCTAGATTAATCTCAATCTGTTTAATGGGCAAAAATCGGAATTATTTTTCTAATGAGTTCAAACATATTGTTGCAACTTGCTTTACATAATGACAGAACAAAGGGCAGCATTCAAATGCTAATGCTTGCCCCCTTCATATTGTTTCCCACTCTCAAACATCCATGGTTAGTTTTAAATCCAGATAATTTAGCTACTGCCATCTGGTGGAATTTTGCAGCAACAGTTCCTGCTATGACTCACTATTTTGTTTAGAGAGAGAAAGTAAATAATAAGTATTACTAGGGAGGCAGAGCCAAAGGCCTGTAAATGTCCAACACGGTGAAATGTGACAAAGTAACATTAGGAGAAAGTTTAATCTCAAAAGTATTTTCCTTGTTCCTTGTGTACTCTGGCTCCAGGACCTGCTCTCCTCGCCTCCGCTTGGCATTTTGAGAGGGAAGTGAGAAGAGCATTGGATGACATCTTCTCCTTAGAACTTCTCCTCCAACACTCTGTGTTTCCCTCCGATTTGTTGAGAAGATAAGGCGAGGAGAGAGGACACAAGGAATTAAGGAAAATACTTTTGAGATTTACTCCTGCTGTCACTAGCCTCTCACCTTTGACCCGGAGTCCCTGTCTAGCTCATCCTCTCCGTTACTGTGCGCTAGGGTTTTCTCTGAAATGGACGGTGAGGGGGTCCTCTCGGTGTGCTGGTCCTGGAGGCACAGAGACAACATACAGAATTAATCTGTGATGAGGCAGCCTTAGTTTGGCCTCAACACCATTTAAAAAAAGGTCTTAATGTAATTTAAAAAGTGTAAAAGTATATACGTGTGGTTAAGATAAAGTGCACGGCTAAATCCCAAATCACCCCCTTCCCCCTCCATTTGCACCTTCACACGCACTGCCATATGCACAAGTCTCCCAAAGCTGAGGGAGTGAAAATGATCGAATGTGTAGGAGCTAATTAGACCCTCCAAGCCGGCAAGGTTGAAGGCTCCACAGCCAAGTGCTATCGCACCACAAAACACAATATGTTTGGAGTTTGCGCAATTGAATACAAAATAATGGCGAGGCGTGCCTAATTATATGTCAGTGCATATGTTCTTCTGATTACAAGGCTTGACACATTTAACAAATGAAATACCTTCCAAATTAAATGTTTAACTGTTACGGAGGATTACATCTTTTTTTTCCTTCTTTTTTTTAGGGGTGGATCAGCTTAATATTGCGGAAAGATTGTTGCTTCCATCAATGTAATTGTCTGCATCATTTCCAATCCCCCATATCTTTTTTTGGTAAATATATATATATGCATATACATACACACATACATACATACTCTAAGAATATACCTTTATTATTCACTGCAAACCTTACCACCCTCCCCCCCAATTGGAGTAAACTAATAAATAATAACACTTAGGCTTCTACCTTCAGTTTATACGTATTATACACATTTTAAATCATCAAATCAAATTTTATTTGTCACATACACATGATTAGCAGATGTTAATGCGAGTGTAGCGAAATGCTTGAGCTTCTAGTTCCGACAACGCAGTAATAACCAACGAGTAATCTAACCTAAAAACTCCACAACAACTACTTATAAAGGAATGTAAAGGAATGAAGAATATGTACATAAAGATAGATGAATGAGTGATGGTACAGAACGGCATAGGCAAGATGCAGTAGATGGTATCGAGTACAGTATATACATATGAGATGAGTAATGTAGGGTATGTAAACATAAAAGTGGCATTGATTGAAGTGGCTAGTGATACATGTATTACATAAAGATGGCAAGATGCGGTAGATGGTATAGAGTGCAGTATATACATATGAGATGAGTAATGTAGGGTATGTAAACATTATATTAAGTGGCATTGTTTAAAGTGGTTAGTGATAAATTTTGTACATCAATTTCCCATTATTAAAGTGGCTGGATTTGAGTCAGTATGTTGGCACCAGCCACTCAATGTTAGTGGTGGCTGTTTAACAGTCTGATGGCCTTGAGATAGAAGCTGTTTTTCAGTCTCTCGGTCCCTGCTTTGATGCACCTGTACTGACCTCGCCTTCTGGATGATAGCGGGGTGAACAGGCAGTGGCTCGGGTGGTTGTTGTCCTTGATGATCTTTATGGCCTTCCTGTGACATCGGGTGGTGTAGGTGTCCTGGAGGGCAGGTAGTTTGCCCCCGGTGATGCGTTGTGCAGACCTCACTACCCTCTGGAGAGCCTTAAGGTTGTGGGCGGAGCAGTTGCCGTATCAGGCGGTGATACCGCCCGACAGGATGCTCTCGATTGTGCATCTTTAAAAGTTTGTGAGTGCTTTTGGTGACAAGCCAAATTTCTTCAGCCTCCTGAGGTTGAAGAGGCGCTGCTGCGCCTTCTTCACCACGTTGTCTGTGTGGGTGGACCAATTCAGTTTGTCCGTGATGTGTACGTCGAGGAACTTAAAACTTTCTACCCTCTCCACTACTGTCCCGTCGATGGGTGCTCCCTCTGTTGTTTCCTGAAGTCCACGATCATCGCATTTATTTTGTTGACATTGAGTGTGAGGTTATTTTCCTGACACCACACTCCGAGGGCCCTCACCTCCTCCCTGTATGCCATCTCGTCGTTGTTGGTAACCAAGCCTACCACTGTGGTGTCGTCCGCAAACTTGATGATTGAGTTGGAGGCGTGCATGGCCACGCAGTCGTGGGTGAACAGGGAATACAGGATAGGGCTCAGAACGCACCCGTGTGGGGCCCCAGTGTTGAGGATCAGCGGGGTGGAGATGTTGTTACCTACCCTCACCACCTGGGGGCGGCCCGTCAGGAAGTCCAGTACCCAGTTGCACAGGGCGGGGTCAAGACCCAGGGTCTAGAGGGTACTATGTTGTTAAATGCTGAGCTGTAGTCGATGAACAGCATTCTCACTTAGGTTTGCCTCTTGTCCAGATGGGTTAGGGTAGTGTGCAGTGTGGTTGCATTTTACAGACACAGTCTATTTTACAATAGTTATATTTTGTTTGTTTTTAGTCCTTCCTCTATTTCTGATGTCCCTCCAGTTTGATTTCTATTTGTAACTGTGCTATTTCACAAAATTTCTGAGCCTATATACATTTGACAAATGTTATGTTTTACATTGGTGTTCTTGTTATTAGTCCCATCCTTCAGCTCCATTCAACCCCTCCCATCTATCTCTTAACACCATCCATTTTGGATTTCTATTTGCCATTATTTTTCAACTGTGCTTTGATGTTTCACAAAAGTACTGAACCTTTCCATTCTCATAGCTTCTACAGATTATAAATTAAAGAAACATTTTATCTAAATTAATTATATTATTGATTGCTTGACTATGGCTTTTCAAACCACCCATTATTGTTATCTACAGTGTTAGTTCTAGGCAAATGTTGCAATTCTTCAGCCATTCCTGGACCTGTGACCAAAAATGAGCTACATATGGACAATACCAAAATAAATGACCTAATGACTGCCTCCTCACAGCAAAATCTGCAGAGCTGGGAAGATTGTAGCCTCCATATTTATAACATTCTATTGGTTGCAATAAATGTGTATAGTAATTTAAATTGAAAAATGTGAGGTTTTGAATCCGGCGTTGTTTTACATTTCAATTCATAAACCATGTGCCATGGAATGAGTACATCGAAAATCTCTTTGCAATTTATATGGCACAGCTGTCAATTTTTTGGTCCTTAAATGAAATTGGTATACGTTTTTATAATCTATCACACTTTTCTTTAACCATTTATGTTCTTTAATACAGGGCCGACAGACAAGTTCCTTACTTTTTTCCCCTTCTACTTGCCTCTTCCATTTTTGTGGTAATGCTGCAATTAGTTAGTCGTAATTTTGGGTAGAGCAGACATTTCCATATGTCTGTGTTAGTTGCATGTGTGACATAACTCCACCAGTCCTATTTATGATATTATTCACTACAATTATACATTTGTTAAACATTTCATCAAAAAATACGTAGTTTTTTTAATCAATTAGTATATTTGAGTTTAACCTCAAGACTTGTTGTATTATTTGTTCTGTCTTTTCAGGTGGATTAAACTGAAATTGCAACCAACTTTGTAAGGCTTGTTTAAAAAATAATTATATTTTGGAGATTATTTCCTTTTCAAACAACCGAAAGTGAGCAGTTGTAATCTGAATAAAGGGGAAAAGGCCATTCTTGAACATAGGATGAGACAATCCTACCAATTTACTAGAGAACCAGTTTGGATTTAAGTATAACTTTTGTATGACTGATGCCTTTAGTGAAAGGTCTAATGCTTTAATATGTAATCATTTCTGCCCTCCGAATTTATATTTGGATTTATATATTAAATACATAGGCCCTTTACATTTTTTCTGGCTTGCCATTCCAAATAAAATGTAATATTTTTCGTCATATAATTTAGAAAGCAGGTCACTAGGTGTTGGCAAAACCATAAGCAACTAGCTAAACTGTGATATGACAAAATCAGGGTGATTTTTCCACAAATAAACAGGTATTTTCTTTTCCATGGTAGCAAGATCTTATCTATTTTTGCTAACTTCCTATAAAAATGTATTGAGTGAGATCATTTATTTCTTTTGGGATTTATATACCGAGTATGTCCACATCTCCACCTGTCAGACTATTGTCAGACTATGTAGAATTTGTAAAACTATGTAAAATTGGAATTTTTTAGTGATCCAATATAGCACACTTATCATAATTTGGTCATAATCCAGAGAGGTTAGCAAAAGTATCTAGATCCTCTATGAGGCCGTGGAGAGATTCTAATTGTGGTTTTAAAAGAAAACATGAATCATCAGTGTACAATGACACCTTAGTTTTTAAGCCACGGATTTATAATCCCTTCATATTATTGTTGGATCCAATTTTAACAGTTAACATTTCGATGGACAACCATGTTTTACTCCTCTAGACAGTTTAAAACTCTGAGATGTAGCAATTATGTACTATTTTACACCTAGCGTCACTATACATAACTTTAATCAATTTTATAAGAGATTCCCGAAAATTGAAATATTCTAGGCATTTAAATATAAACTCCAGTCGTACTTTATCAAAAGCCTCTTCAAAATCAGCTATGAAAACCAGGCTGGTGTCCCCGATATTTCATAGTATTCCATTGTTTCCAGTACTTGTTTTATATCATCTCCAATGTATCGTCCACGTAAAAAAACCTGTCTGATTAGGATGAATAATATCTGACAATACTTTTTTTATTCTATGCGCCAAGCATTTAGCTAGGATTTTTGCATCACAACACTGAAATCTAAGAGGATTATATCTTTGTTAATTTCAATTTGTTTAATTATTAAATGTGGAACATAAATTGCATCATTCAAAGTCACAAGTGTGTCCTGAATTTAATGGGTTTATTGATCCCGTCACCACTCGACGGAAGTCACCGTCGGAGTTGACGTCATCAACAACACATGACAACAGAGCAAGTTGGTAGAGGCGAGGGGGAGATTTGGGATTCACGGCACCAATCCATTGCCACGCATAGGTGTGCCTTACGTTAATTGCTTGCTACAGAGTTGATTGCTCAGGTTTAAACCAGGTATGGCAATTTAAGATAATTAGCGTGCAACTCACCCATACTTTCAGTCTCTCTGAGTAGTAGCTCTAATCCTGTTCCATTTGATGCAAGCTCTGTATTTTAAACTAATGTCCACTTGACTAAATATGCAATTAACTTCATGTTTTCCATGCCTGGTCTAATTAACAAAGTAAAGTTCAACTAATTAAATGTACATTCTCATTGGTTAATCATTATGGGTGGGGTTTAGGAGCAAAGGTAAAAAGGCAATCCTTTTCTCTCAGCTCAGGGTTGAACACCATTTTACAACGTGCTCCATAGCAGTTTGTTTGTGGCGGCCTGTATGTATAGGCCGTTGATGTTAGCTGTACTGGTTGATTCTCCTAGTAAGGGGTAGAGTTAGGCTCTGTTTAGCACGGAAAAAAGAGTAATCCGTAGTTATGCTGTTTAACATCTAAGCCTAGTCTTAAAATGCAGTAGGAACCGTGCTGAGCTTTAGACTCGCCATCATCTGTCATTTTGTATCCTGAATGTTGCTATGACAATGTTTTCAAGACGAGCCAAATTTCCTGCAATAAATCCAAGTACTGTTTTTCTACAACCATTGGTCCTCATTCCCACCTGTCATCTACCTTGGATCTGCTATTCAACAGAGACCATCTCTCCATGCTACATTTAATAACAGCTTTCTTGTTTTACACCTGCTTACTGTAATTCTGACAAAGTTCTAGGTAGTATACTATATGTCCACTTCATGCCAAAACCACTTGTGTTGTGCTGTTGCCCTTTTCCTGTGTGAGTAGAGATATTATTTGCACGTACTAATGTGGACACTGACACTATTGGCTTGGCATATATTCTCTTTAAGTGATGCTTCTAGACACACTAAGGCTGCGTTTAGACAGGAAGCCCAATTCTGACCTCTTTTCCACTAATTGATATTTTGACCAATCACATAAGATCTTTTCGCATCAGATCTTTTTCAGAACTGACCTGATTGGCCAAAATACCAATTAGTGAAAACAATAACAGAATTAGGCTGCCTGTCTAAACACAGCCTAAGTGAAATCCCTTCTGCTAGATTGTGTAAACTGAACAGCTGGATTTTACTTTGGTAAAATATCATTGTGCAATTAACCCTAACATTTTTTAGGAAATGCAATACGAATTCCACAACTCAAACCAAATAGGAAAGACAACCAGAATGAGGTTGTTAACAGCTGCACCCTTTGAGTAAAATATATGGTAACTTGCACAAGCCATTTGTAAAAATAATAATAATAAAAAATATACAAAAATCTGAGACAATACAGAATTAACTTTTTGAGAAGTCCATAAAATGACAGATTGGAAATTAGTAAGAAGGATAATAGTATCAAAGTCTTGCTTTCAATCCATGCTTCTTCCGCTCTAATGCCATGCTCTTTGTGTGAGGTCTTCTCAGCTTTCTAGCATACCTATCAATGCATCTCATCCCTCTTTTTTTTGTGGGAAACAAAAAACATCAAAACTGATCATGGTTGAAGCTCACCTCCTGCGTGTGCTCCTGCTTGGGTGCCTCTTTGAAGGTAATGCTGGGGCTTCCGCCAAACCACATCACCTGTGAAGGCTTCCTCGCCTCTGCCCTCTTGGCCGGGTCAGGCTGGAGGTCTGGTTCCCCCTGGGTGTGGCGAGACGAGACCCCCGACACATCCCGCTGGACTGATGCCGAGGGCCTGGCAGTGCTGGCCGCAGGACTGGCCTGTCTGTCTGTCCCAGGCTCTGTCTCACTGCCCTGCTCCTGCTGCCTGTACCTCTTCTTCAGAATCAGGTACTTCTCACTCTAATCGGGACAGACGGCAGGCAGGTGATGAGGAAGAGGGTATAGGACTACTGTATAGGAGAGTTTAACTTTGATCTAAACATAAAATCATTATGCAGAGTGGAATTTCTTCAAAACTAAGATATATTTTATTGTGGAAATAATTAAAACTGTTTGAGATGTATTTGTAAGTTGCCCTTTCTAATTATTATTTAACTGAATGGTAATAACCTTGTGTAGTCCTACAACCGATAATACAGGGCGGGTGCCCTAATCCTATTGATGAATAGCAAACTACATAGTAAACAGACACAGAAAAGAAAATCATTTTATTTGTAACAAATTAACTACCATGGCTGAGTAAAGATAGTGGGAAGGCAACTCAATTTGAGTGTGGAACATTAAAGAACTATGCACACTTATCACAGCACACTTTCTACAAATGGTTGAAAGTTCACCTACATTCTCTGATTTCACAACAGCAATCATGTCGATGATCCGTTTGAACTCCTCTCTGTATTTGTCTGGGGAAAATGAACAATTTTGGCATCATAGAATTAGGAATTAGAATACTAGAATGGACATGAACCTTCTTATGAGGGTCCAAATGTCAGCCATGTTGGTCAGGGAGTTAGTCAAAATCAACGTGAATAATGTATCTGCACTGTATATGTGTTAGCTAGCCTACTGGTTTTAGAGGAATGGTTCCATAAATGTTTCTAATTAACTGGCAATATGCCAACATTCCATTCAAACAATGCCGTCAATTCACAGCCATATATACACTGGCTCAAATCAGTTGATGATAGGATTTAGACAAGTTGTAAATGCAACAAGTACTGATATTGTATCATATAATAGCACTCACAGCTTTCCAATAAAAAAATAATATGAGACATTTATGGTCTATTTACATATATTTTAGAGGCTATTTATACATAAACTGTTTTTTTTAAATTATATTACAAGATTTTAGGTTGACCATAATTCAATAACACAATTTCTGATACATCACATGCCGTACTTTTATTTTTGCACAAGTAAAAGCAGGAAATGCATCACCTATGCCTCTACTGCAATTCATTCCAATTAGACTGGTTTTGGATTTCTCCCTGGCCAAGATGGCTGCCATTTTCACCTCATTCTGGAACTTTGGGGTTTATAACATATCCCCTCTAGTAATTTAATAGGATCTCTAGAGTTGGCATATCAAGTTCCAAAAATGTGATATAACTTTTTGTTTTCTCCCAAAACCCCAGACTTTCATTCTTTGAGGGGATTAGAGAAAGAAAATGGATGATGAGGATAAGAAATATAATTTGGTCTAACAGTGTAATAATGTAATAATAGTGTTCTTATGGAATGAACTCTAATGGGATTAAGTGTTGTCTTACAATTGATTAAATCTATCTATTTTTAATGTTTTTTTTTTTCATTTTTAAATTTATTTGTATTTTATTTTATTTATTTTTTAACCCTTTTCTCCACAATTTCAGGATATCCAATTGGTAGTTACAGTCTTGTCCCATCACTGCAACTCTCCCGTATGGACTCGGGAGAGGCAAACTCGAGAGCAACCCTGCCAGGCCGCACTGCTTCTTGACACACTGCTCGCTTAACTCGGAAGCCAGCCGCACAGCCGGTGACCGAAGTCAGCATGCATGCGCCCGGCCTGCCACGAGGAGTCGCTAGAGCGCGATGGGACAAGGAATTCCCGGCCGGACAAACCCTCCCCTAACGGCGCTGGGCCAATCGTGCACCGTCTCATGAGTCTCTCGGTCGCGGCCGGCTGCGACACAGCCTGGTATCGAACCCTGGTCTGTAGTGATTACTCTAGAACTACGACGCAGTGCCTTTAGACCGCTGCACCATTTGGGAGACCCTAGATCTTTCTAGTTGACAAGCCTCTCTAAATCAGGCTGTTGAATCACTGGCATTCCAAGACGTAGACCTATTGAGTCTGAAGAATGCATGATGGCTATTTGAGATTATTGTGTAGCCTGTGAAGACTTGTGGCTGATTGTGGTTGATCTGCCCTCCCTGTTACTTCATCATCTTTCCCCTTCTTGCAGAGGCCAGGTTTTTGTCCCAAATGGCACCCTACTCCCAATTTAGGGCACCATTTTTGACCAGGGCTCTGGTCAAAAGTAGTGCACTTTATAAGAAATAGGTTGCAATTTGGGGAGCACGACAGGGGCTCCAAGAGGGAGGGGCTTTTATTCTTCATTCCTCTGCAGGCCAAACACAGCTCGAGTTGCAAAACAATCATCTCAGAAAAAAGTCACTGACTGGGAAAAGGGACGAAGAGGAAACTAAGGCTCTCTCTGCCAACATGAGGCAGGCAGAGATACAAACAACTCTACTCCCATATCTCCAAAAAGCCCACCCCCAACCTATCTGTCTATTTCTGCAGTATTAAAGCTTTCCTATGGGAACCCAAACAAACTGCAAATTGATGGCTATTATAATAGTTTACTGTTTAACTTCCTCTCTGACAGATACAACTGGGTTTGTGAAACGATATTCAGACTTGATGCTGACAGACGTCAGGTTGTATA
Source organism: Oncorhynchus mykiss (assembly GCF_013265735.2). Taxonomy (NCBI): domain Eukaryota; kingdom Metazoa; phylum Chordata; class Actinopteri; order Salmoniformes; family Salmonidae; genus Oncorhynchus; species Oncorhynchus mykiss. Next base: position 43,241,865 of record NC_048580.1, read on the forward strand.
AGCTGCTGTTTCTGAGAATGTACCTATTACTCCAGCCGGCCAGACCACTTAACATAGGCCATCTTAGTTCAACAAGACAATAATAATGGCTGAAGCCCTGTGTTTGAAAGAATGTTTAGGTATGTAAGAATATAGGCCCGAACAATTGAGCTCTTTCCTTTTTCCTGACAGCAGCAGGGAGTGGAAAGAACATTTTGAATGAGACAGTTGCATAGCTCACAACTTCACGTCCACAAAAACAGGAAATCCAGAGGAAGTGGCCACTTACATCTCATCAACAAAATAATTCCTGGTTTACTAGTACAGGGGTGACAGTTTACATGTTCAGTAATTCATTAGCTAAAAAGGTAGACAGATAGCCATAGCAACTGGACAGACACAGCAATGTTAGCGATCCCCACTATATTCCCACTTTATTCAATCGTATTAAAAAGAGCACCTCATTAGCGATCTAGTTGCGCTGGTGGTGCCTGTGGCCTAAATGATTGCATTATGATTAAAACACTATTATCGTGCAATCGTGCCCATTAAAAAAAATGGGAACACACGTGTTGTTATAAATGACTAAGTACTGGAACTATGTGCTGGAAATCATTTTCATAATTGGACACTCCAGCCATGTCAGATAGCACAATATCAAAGCAGCTTTATTTGGAAACCTCTGTCAACAACTGTACCACTGAGATAGCATCTGGACAGTACAACTGTAAATACAAGGTCACATTGGATAATCATTCATCTAGCGCCTGTCAAAACATGTTAGGGCCTCGTTATTTTATCCAGAACCAAGCCGGGATGATGCCCTGGTGGATTGCATTGCAAGTAATTGGTCAAACGTAACAATATTGTAATTTCAGGTATCAGTCTCAAATTGAGGGAGGACATTGGAGAAAATATTTGCTGTCAAAAAAACTGTAACAGTCTCAGGTTTCAGGATAATACCGAGTTGTGTTCATGACTCAGGGGCTGAGTGGTATTAATTAAAAGGCAGCACCATAATCACACTGTTTATCAGTGTGAATCATTGTTGTCATACCACAACAGAACACCAAAGTCCAATGGTGAAAATGGTTGGTTGTTGTGGTCTGGATCTCAGGCAAGACTTGGGTAGCAGGCACCAGAGAATTCAAGCAGCTATAACTGGTCTCAGGAAAGGAAATTACAGAATTCCTGGTGTAAATGTTCTGTTTAAAGGCCCTTTAATGTAAAACAGATGTTTAGTTTCGGCTACCCGACCGGGAATTGGGAACAATGATAAACAAATGGGTTTGAGGGGAAACTATTCATGAAATATAATTGTTATAAAGGAATTAATTATGTATGATCATATGATGTGTCTGGACCACACAGACTATGTTATTGTGACAGCTAAAATACGTGACAGATGTCGCACGAGACGAGAAACGGTGATATCGCGTCAAGTCATACATCACGAAGCAGTTGATGAGAGCAACTGTTGCAGTTTCGTTGAAATCATTTTTGAAATTCCACATTTCCGATACAATGTACTGCTACTTACCACGCAGCTGCATGTCGTTATGACCAATGAAAGGCCTGTATATTTTCATTAAATCAGCATTTTTTACTTTCCCTCCGGCTGAGCAGAAATAATCCAGCAACGATTCTTCAGTGACATCACCCATTCTTGCTTTATGTGTGCTCGTTTTCTATGACTAAAAAAATGTTTCTTTTAGAGTTAGTATGGTCTTGCTGCTATAACATTGTACGCTCCCTGGCTAATTTGAGAAGGAAAAAAACAAACATTTGTAGCACATGTCCAACTTCACTCCAACCAAACCCAACCCACTCACTGCGCCCCCTCCGTTTAACTATTTCAGTGCTGAAAGAAAACTGTGAGGGGTAAAAGCCATATGTTACGGTATAAGAGATATTTCTGACCAACTTGAACCATTGTGTTTAAGCACAATTACAAACTCTTTAACTCTGATGGACACATTCCCATTAAACCTAACCCATGCATCTCAGTGGATTACTTTGTGTACAAATCTTTCCATTTTCCCGCAAGTTTATTTTATTTATTTATTTTATTTGTGACCAAGTGGGAGGAGGGAATTTACAAGTTATGAAGTCGTAAATACCAGTTTTATGCATACACATGCTTTGAACTCGATAGGCTAATGGCCAACAAGCTGAGTAAAACATGAACTAAAAGTACAGCTATCATGCTTGTAAACAAATATTAATAGATATATTTTTATATATTTTTTTGGTTGTTGTTGGATTTAACTCCTGAAAATGCTATTATCAAGGTCATTTCCATAGTACAGGGTTCCCAGCAGGCCAATTTTGGCCGGCAAGTGATTCTATTAAGTTTTCAGAAAAAATATATAAACTATTTCGTATTTTTTTGGGAGGGGGACACAAAATACTGTAAAAACGCCAGCAAATCAGCTCCAAGTGATTTTCATTTTGGAAATCTGTTCCATAGTATTCCTATCTATTTTAGAGAGATAAATGTGATCATAGGCGGCACAGGGGCAGGTGCTCTGTCAGATTTGTCCTGTTGTTTCTCTGTAATACTACTAGCCACCTAGCAATTTTATCAAATTGGCTTTAGCTAGCCCAGATAGGTTTTCAATCTCCCAACCTCATAACTAGCTACCAAGCGATTTCAGGCTATCGATCAAGTTAGAGTAGCTAGCTTGTCAAACTATCTACCAGCCATGCCTGCTGACAAGGTTGGTAGACTTTAGAAAAGCAATACAAAAAATGTAAAAACAATTAAATGTACCGAATAAGACTAACATTCATTTGAATGATTTTAGCAGAGATAAGGAGAACCATATTTCGTTTCTTTAAAAAAAAATCATCAGTCAGGAGGATACAGACAGCTCAAGAAGTATGCTTAGATATGCAGAAAAGGATGCTTATTATTCTTTTTCTTTTTTTTTTTACATAGAATTAAGCATAATTGTTATGACTCTATATTGTAGAAAAAAGCTGTTTCTGGTGTTTGAAAAACACAAAATTCTCCAACTTCAGGACCGGCCCCTGAATATACTTGAGTATCAAAAGTATCACATTTTTCTGTATTTTTCCCACTTTTCTCCCCAATTTCATGATATCCAATTGCGATCTTGTCTCATCGGTGCCGTTCCCCAACGGCCTCAGCAGAAGTGAAGGTCGAGTCATGCGTCCTCCGAAACATGACCCACCAAACCACGCTTTATAATACCCGTCCGCTTAACCCGGAAGCCAGCCGCACCAATGTGTCGGAGGAAACACCATCCAACAGACAACCTAAGTCAGCCTGCAGGCATGTGCCCCACCATAAGGAGTCACTAGAGAATGATGAGCCAAGTAAAACCCCCCCAGCCAAACCCTCCCCTAACCCGGATGACGCTGGGCCAATTGTGCGCCGCACTATGGGACTCCCGGTCTTGACACAGCCTGGGATCGAACCTGGGTCTGTAGTAATACCTCAAGCACTGTGATGCAGTGCCTTAGACTGCTGCGCCACTCTGGAGTCAAAAGTATATTTAATTGCTAAAATATACACTACATGATCAAAAGTATGTGGACACCTGCTTGTCAAACATCTCATTCCAAAATTAAGGGCATTAATATGGAGTTGGTCCCCCCTTTGCTGCTATAACAGCCTCCACTCTTCTGGGAAGACTTTCCATTAAATGTTGGAATATTGCTGCAGGGACTGTCTTTCTTTCAGCCACAAGAGCATTAGTGAAGTCGGGCACTGATGTTGCACGATTATGCCTGGCTTGCAGTCGGCATTCCAATTCATCCCAAAGGTGTTAGATGGGATTGATGTCAGGGCTCTGTGCAGGCCAGTCAAGTTCTTCCACGCCGATCTTTACACACCATTTCTGTATGGAACTCGCTTTGTGTACAGATGCATTGTCATGCTGAAATAGGAAGGGTCCTTTTCCAAACTGTTGCCACAAAGTTGAAAGCACAGAATCATGTAGAATATCTGTAGCGTTGATATTTCTCTTCCCTGGAACTAAGGGCCTAGCCCAAACCATAAAAAACAGCCCCAGACTATTATTCCTCCTCCACCTAACTTTACAGTTGGCACTATGCATTGGGGCAGGTAATGTTCTCCTGGCATCCACCAAACCCAGATTTGTCCGTTGGACTGCCAGATGGCGAAGCATGATTTACCACTCCAAAGAACGTGTTTCCACTGCTCCAGAGTCCAATGGTGGCTAGCTTTACACCACTCCAGCGACACTTGGCATTGCGCATGGTGATCTTAGGCTTGTTGCTGCTCGGCTATGGAAACAGCTGCTCGGCTATGGAAACCCACTTTAATGAAGCTCCCGAACAAACAGTTCTTGTGCTGACGTTTCTTCCAGATGCAGTTTGGAACTCGATAGTGAGTGTTGCAACCGAGGACTGACAATTTTTTCACGCTACGCACTTCAGCACTCGGCGGTCCCGTTCTGCGAGCTTGTGTGGCCTACCATTTCGTGGCTGAGCCGTTGTTGCTCCTAGACATTTCCACTTCACAATAACAGCACTGACAGTTGACTGGGGCAGCTTTAGCAGGGCAAAAAGTAAAAGTATAAATCATTTCCATTTCCTTATATTAAGCAAACTAGATGGCACCATTTTCTTATTAATTTGTATTTACGGATAACCAGGGGCACACTCCAACACTTAGACATAATTTACAAATGAAGCATTTGTGTTTAGTTAGTTTGCCAGATCAGAGGTAGTAGGAATGGCCAGGGATGTTCTCTTGATAAGTGTTTGAATTGGACCATTTTCTTGTCCTTCTAAGCATTCAAAATGTTACGAGTACTTTTGGGTGTCAGGGAAAATGTATGGAGTAAAACGTTTATTTTATTTTTTAGGAATGTGGTGAAGTAAAAGTTGTCAAAAATAGAAATAGTAAAGTACAAATACCCCAAAAAACTACTTCCATTGTGGTTACGGTGTTGGGTGGATGTCTAATGCAAACGTCTAGCAACCTTCGCATGTTCAAATCTCATCAAGGACAATTTGAGCTAATTAGGAACTACTTACTACTTTTTAGCTACTTTACAACTATTTACCATGTTAGTTAACCCTTCCAATAACCCTAACCATTTTTAGCTAACCCTTCACCTAACCAAAATTGTAACATATAACAAGTTATGCAAATTCGTAAGATATAATACTAATTTAAATTTGTGATATATCACACGAAATGGGTGATGGGCATCCACAAATGATTACATACCATATCATATCATAATAAATGGAGTGTCTTGATTTACGTACAGAATAATACGAAATGCTTTGAGACCAGGTTGTTTACTTGGGTGTGTAACCATACCCCACAGCAAAAGGGCCCATCCTGCTTAGTCAGAGCCCCAGTGTAGTGGATGGCTAGTGTCAGTTAAGGTATTATCCTTTAACGCAATGTCAGATTAATTGTGTCAATGCATTCTGAATATTAAATGTGTTTGATTTACCCCAGTAATCTCACTCTCCCTTTTTCTCCACTTGTAGCGAGCTACTCTTTAAATTAATTTCTATTTCATTAAGAAATATGCTTGTGATTTCAATTTCCTATGTTTTACCATACAAAAAAATACAATATTGAGATGACAATAAGCTCCTTATAAACTGATACAATTATAGAGGGCAGTAGGCCCTAGTCCCTATTAATCTTGAAAAAAAAATGGGAACCTTATGCTCTGCCCTTTTAGAAAAACACCCTTTTTATGAGGGTCAAGAATGATGATCCACCGACATATGTCATGTCTTTGTGTTGTAAAGTACCAACACAGAAGCTGAGAACATATTTAATCACTTTGCCATTACTGAAATACACTGTGTGGAAGGTAAATCATGAGTTGCAATCATGTAATTACTTTGCTCACACTATGGAGCAATTTTGGAAAGTTCTTTCAAAGTACATGTAATCACAGTATTGAGGACACACATCCTAATATATAGCAGGTAGAATTTGTCTGTACAGACTGTATCCATAAATAGGTTGACGTTAGGTTGAAATAGGTTGACGTTAGGTTGAAATAGGTTGACGTTCCCCATGGGGAAACAATGTAAAAGAAAATACTTACATTGCGGTAAACATCTCCAAAAAACATTTTCTCAACAATATGCTCTCAGCCTAACTTCCTAAACTGTAACTTGGGGGATTCCATTTTACATCTACATTTGAGTCATTTAGCAGACGCCCTTATCCAGAGCGACTTACAGGACCAATTAGGGCTACGTGCCTTCCTCAAGGCAGAGGAAGGCACGTAGATTTTGAACCTAGTCGGCTCAGGGATTCAAACCAGCGCATCTTAATCGCTAGGCTACCGGCCGGGATGTATGACCAGAAAGATTCCAGACCAGGAAATACACAGAGGGTGACCCATCACCTGTCGTTTAAAACTTTGGGGCCTTGAGGGGCCTCGTGGAGGCAGATATTAAGCTAGCTGTGGCCCTCCCAGTCTCCAATAACATGAAAGTCAATCAGTCTCTATCTAACTAATGGCAACACGTGGCAGTGGCAGTGTATTGGTGCTGTGCTGACTCTGATAGAGGGCAGCTGTTCACTATGACTAGCATGGTGATTCACTCCATATGGCTGCCACTTGTCTGTGGGCCTTTTCACAGCACAGACCTTGTAAACACTTTATTCCCCCCCCCCTCCACCTAGCTCTTCTGAAGGGGATGATGTTGATTAATGGGAATCGATGGTGGCGGTATTATCAAGCGGACGACCCATAATTTAAGCCAACCGGCCAGCCCTGGGTCTGGGTTACACCATCCAGAGAAAACTGGCTGAGAGAGGGAGGGAGAGAGAGATTAGAAAGGGGATTGTTTAGACAGACAATGGTGTCTACCTGATTTTAATCCCGGCTCCAAAAGAGCATAGGGATTGGCAGAGTTTAATAAATGAAAGTGCTCTCCATAATCGGGATTTGCACAAAGTGCCCCTTTGTGTTAATCTGACATTTTTTACAGGATGCTTTTTGACATCTGTCACAGGGAGGAGTGCTCACATGCCCCAGCTGCTTGGAACTAAACAGAACAACCAGGATGGTAATACTGTACATTTAAAAGGATCTCATCCTTATTCCAAGAAGAAAAATTAATCAAATTTAGGAAAGCGTAACAATGCCTTCTTTCAAACATGTACTCCTAAATGTAAGTAATTTCTCGACAAATTCATTTTGTACCAACAGTATCAAAGAATCCAACCTGATTAAAGTGCAGTTACATTAAACACTTTCTATGCAATGTCTTTCACCTTAGACTTGTGAAGACGAGCACACCAGAGTACCGTGCCCAAAGAGCAGCCAAGCCACCATAGACTACTACAAGCAGTGTACCACAACCACAACATATGAAGATGGGTTTATTTAGCTGGGGTTGTTTAATTACTTTGTGGTTCAAAATGAAAGCTGCATTTCAATAATTAAAGTCCAGTGTATCAGCGCTAAAGCATAAAATGTTGGAAATAAAATCAAGGATTACAACAATAAATCCCACAGGGCCAGATGTGAGCACGGGAGGGGCCACTGCCCACTGACAAACCGGATTCTGGATCAGATTAAGACTAGGGACAATCCCAGAGGGGCCACGGTGCCTTTTCCAATACGGATTAGGGGCATGTGTGGAATCAACATGCTGTAATCCACCGATTAGCTGATAATCACCTGTAAATACACCTTGGTCTGCGCACACTACAGACAGGACCAGCCTTTCCTCTCTGTGTGTGTGTGTGTGTGTGTGTGTGTGTGTGTGTGTGTGTGTGTGTGTGTGTGTGTGTGTGTGTGTGTGTGTGTGTGTGTGTGTGTGTGTGTGTGTGTGTGTGTGTGTGTGTGTGTGTGTGTGTGTGTGTGTGTGTGTGTGTGTGTGTGTGTGTGTGTGTGTGTGTGTGTGTGTGTGTGTGTGTGTGTGTGTGTGTAGGCTTACACGTTTCCTGCCATACCTCTGGAAGGTCTGCCACATGCATGGACCGTGAACCACTATTCAAAGCTGAGAAGAAGTTCTGAGGAAAAGGAGAGGCCAGTCAACCAGATGTATATAGCATTACCTCATCAGGAGTTCAGTCGTGTTCAGCAGGAGTTGCCTCTGTAAAGACTGGCCAGTATAAAAGAAGAACATCTTGGTTATTAAATTAGGGCTAGATTCAATCCGTAGTGAGGAAGATCTGTGTTGTAGCGCAATTTGACTGTTGAGGTAATTTCCAATTGAGCTGACATATGCAGCGTTTACCGTCAATGCAGTCTCCGCAAATACAGGAACATAGACTTTAATTTTCAACTGCACTATAGCAGGTATCTTCCGCTCTACAGATTTAATCTCATTTAATTTAATCTAGGCCGGGTCCCAGATCAGTGCTTTTCATTACTCCATTGTTATTGTCGAGCATTCCTTAAGGAGTTGGCAAGAGAGCAAGAGAAACAGACTGGCACCCAGGCTAACGCAACACCACAGATCCAACGCTTTCTTCAACCTGTCACACCAGCCATAGAAAACGGCAACATCAGTTATACTTTGAAAACATATTCGGAGGCTTTGAGATGATCTTATGCGTAATACGAGGATCCAAGAGGTTGTAGTAAAGGGTACAGCATATCATATCCAAGCAATAAAATACTGGATGTACACCTCGTAAAAAGTATAGGGGTACTTCAATAGAAGTTGTATTGTGTTATGTACCATATGCTTAACTGGATCTGTATCGAGAGGTCAAAGTGTGGGTGAATGATGCAAACACAATACACTGAACAAAGATATAAACGCAACATGTAAAGTGTTGGTCCCATGTTTCATGAGCTGAAATAAAAGATCCCAGACATTTTCCATAAGCACAACAAGCTTATTTCTCTCAAATGCTGTGCACAAATTTGTTTACATCCCTGCTAGTGAGGATTTCTACTTTGCCAAGATAATCCATCCACCTAATAGGTGTGGCATATCAAGAAGCTGATTAAACAGCATGATCATTGCCTTGTGCTGGGCACCTTGTGCCGGGGACAATAAAAGGCCACTCTAAAATGTGCAGTTTTGTCACACAAGACAATGCCACAGATGTCTCAAGTTGAGGGAGCGTGCAATTGGCATGCTGACTGCAGGAATGTCCACCAGATCTGTTGCCAGAGAATTTTAGGATTATTTCTCTACCATAAGAGGATTTGGCAGTACGTTCAACCGGCTTCACAACTGCAGACCAGGTGTAACCACACCAGCCCAGGACCTCCACATCCGGCTTCTTCACCTGCAGGATCGTCTTAGACCAGTCACCCGGACAGCTGATGAAACTGAAGAGTATTTCTGTCTGTAGTAAAGCCCTTTTGTGGGGAAACCTCATTCTGATGGCTGGGCCTGGCTCCCCAGTGGGTTGGCCTATGCCCTCTCAGGCCCACTCATTACTGCGCCCCTGCCCAGTCATGTGAAATCCATAGATTAGGGCCTAATTAATATATTTCAATTGACTGATTTCCTTGTATGAATTGTAACTCAGTAAAATCTTTGAAATTGTTGCGTTTATATTTTTGTTCAGTGCCTTCAGAAAGTATTCATACCCCTGGACTTATTCCACAATTTGTTGTTACAGCCTGAATTCAAAATGTATTACATATATTTTTTTTTACTCATCTACACACAATACCCAATAAGGACAAAGTGAAAACATGTTTTTCTAAATTTTTGCAAATGTATTGAAAATTAAATCCAGAAATATTTCATTTTCATAAGTATTCACACCCATGAGTCAATACATGTCAGAATCACGTTTGGGAGAGATTACAGCTGAGAGTCTTTCTGGGTAAGTCTCGAAGAGCTTTGCACACCTGGATTGTACAATATTTGCCTATTATTATTTTCAAAATTCTTCAAGATTTGTCAAATTGGTTGTTGATCATTGCTGGACAACCATTTTCAAGTCTGGCCATAGATTTTCAAGCAGATTTAAGTCAAAACTGTAACTCAGCCACTCAGGAACATTAATTGTCTTGTTGGTAAGAAACTCCAGTGTAGATTTGGCCTTGTCTTTTAGGTTATTGTCCTGCTGAAAGGTGAATTGATCTCCCAATGTCTTGTGAAAAGCAGACTGAACCAGGTTTTCGCCTGTGCTTAACTCCATTCCGTTTCTTTTTTATCCTGAAAAATCTGAAAAACTCCCCAGTCCTTAATGATTAAGCATGATCACAAGCATACTCATAACATGATGCATCCACCACTATGCTTGAAAATATGATAAGTGGTACTCAGTAATGCGATATATTGCATTTTCCCCAAACATAATAATTTGTATTCAGGACAAAAAGTGAATTACTTTGGCAAATGTTTAGCAGTATTGCTTTAGTGCCCTGTTGTTGTCCTGTCCCCCCCCCCCAAAAAAAAAATCTATCAATAGGTGCCATTCTTTGCGAGGCATTGGAAAACCTCCTTGGTCTTTGTGGTTCAATCTGTGTTTGAAATTCACTGCTCAACAGGGACCTTACAGATAATTGTACGTATGGGGTACAGAGATGAGGTTGTCATTCAAAAATCATGTTAAATAACCAAGCAACTTATTTGACTTGTTAAGTGCATTCTTACTCCTGAACTTATTTAGGCTTGACATAAAGGGTATGAGTACTTGATTCAAGACTTATCAGATTTAATTAGTAAAAAATTCCAAAAAGATAATTCCACTTGGACATTATGTGGTATTGTGTGTAGGCCAGTGACCAAAAATCTCAATTTTTTAATTCGGGCTGTAACACAACAACATCTGTAAAAAGTGAAGGGGTGTGAATACTTTCCGAAGGCACTGCATAACGTAGCACCACAAAGATTCTTAATGCCATCTGCTGGCAGTTTATAATAAATACATGTGAAGTTACTTGCTAGTCCAGGTGCACGAGGCTGTGATGTGACTCCATTTCAGACATTTGAGACACAGCCCACGCATTACTGTTCATTAACAACATAAGTCAGACTCCTATTTTGTGGTTAAAAATGCACATTTATTAAGTGATATAATAATAAATAATTTTGTGTGTGCTTATATTTGTCCATTTTTAACATACACATGTGAATTGGAAATGTGCCTTTTACATATCCCACTCTCCCTGAGACACCTTCAGAGATTCGGGTCACGGCCCGGGTCTGCCATTATCAACGGCGACCCTGGACCAACTAGGGTCAAGTGCCTTGCTCAAAGGCACAGACAGATTTTTCACCTTGTCAGCTCAGGATTCAAACGACTGATCTTTTGCTTACTTGCTCAACCTCTCTAACCTCTAGGCTACCTACTGCCTTGTAAAAAAAAAATTTGTAATATCCATGGTGTACTTCACTACACACAATGTACTCTAAAGCAAAATGTTTGATGCTTTTTTCTTTTATTTGGTAAGACACTTAAGAGACATTCCTGAAAGGGAGATCAAATAGTTTTGGTTCATAGCAGATTCATCATGCCTGATACGAAAAACATGAAGTGTACACCAACACAAAATGTACAAGTCATGAAATCAAACAATATAAACAATATTTTATATATATAAAACAACATGGCAAGCTTAATAAATATTACAAATAAACAAAAACTGGTGAAGTAAACAAATGTTAAACTATTTGGTTTGGGCAATATTTGACAAGGGGGGGGGGGGGGGGGGGGGGGTTGAGAGAACACATATTAAATCAATCAATAAAACACAAGCTGAATGTCAGTTTGACCATGTCAATGTACTATGGTGGTCAATGCTCCCGCCAAATCCCTGTTCCCGTTAGTGTGGACAGAAAGACATTCAAAGAAAACGGATTCACAAATCATATGCAACCCCAAAGCGTTGTTCAGTCTCTTTAAGTTACTGTATCGCGTTAATGTGTTACATTAAAGGAACACAAAATATGCAACGTCTCAAAAGGTGTTCCAAGCTCATTGTTACATGGATTAGGATTTTTTTTTGTGTGTGTACAGACTGCTCTTTTACATATCACCACATTCTACCGTGCATTTGTTCCATGTAGGTTTGCAGGTTGTAAGTGCATGCTGAAATCTTTCTACATTTAGTGTAGTTACGTTTCCCAAAACAACTCCATTCCACCTAATAACCAAGGGTTCATCTTTCATTATCTTAGTCTTTGTAGTTAAATCATACCACCACTATTGACTGACAAATTGCACCAGCACAGTAGAAAATGTAAAAAAAAAAAAAAAAAAAAGCCAGAATTTACTGGGTCTATTCTAATGCTTAGATGCGGCAATTTTGATAATAAATTGTCGGCTCTGTACGTTTGAAAATACACAGTAGTTGATGACGCAATATGTGGGGCTGTTACTTGTTGCTGGAACACTTGGTACTTAGGTCTTAACATCATTGGGTATGTCACTCAAAGAGGATGAACACCATGACAGAAATCATTTTGATTCAATCAGGAGTTTAGGACAATGTATCGTTCACATACAGACACACCCACAACACATACCCAGACAGACACACACTCACGCGCACAACTCATTCTAAGTGTGCATTGTGAATGTAAAGTCATCCCCTTAGTGATTAGTCTATTTAACAAAAGATACAATTGTGCAACATTTAATTGTTTTCATCAAAGTAAACCAGGAGTAGAACATATACCAGGCCATCCTAGTTGCTGCAAATCACCAAACACATTTTAGAGAGCAATTTTTTTCAGACATTGTGCCCTTTTCTTTTCTTGTAGTTACTTAAAGGTGCGTTCTCCTACTTTTGCATAATTTCAGCCAGTAGTTTTGAAAGTGGTGCTCATGAGCCAAAAGCGCTCCACATTTTTTGAGTACTACGTCATCCAATTGTCTACTGTGTCATCCATCTCGTGATATATTACACATTTTGCAATTTAGATATCATTTGAATGTTGCAATTCGTGTGATATGTCATGAAACCAATTTGTGCAATATGTTATGAATTTGGATCCCGGAGTGCATCTTTAAGAGTTAAAGAGTGTTTGGGCCACCCAAGCCTTTCCTAGATCTTCTCTGATCCACTCCGGTCCATTGCAGAGAGAAGCAGGCAGATCTATGCCTGGACGACCCCTCTTTCAGTCTCTTTTTAGAGGGTAGTCCGATAGGGTGTTACCCTACACCAGTAACTGTCCAGTCCACTGTCCCCCCAAAGGTCCCAGCCTCAGCTCCCCTCGACGCTCTGTCCGTCCGTTACAAAGTGCAAGCAGTTAAATGTCTCTTTGCCTTTTCCCTCCCATCCCACACAATAAACTGAAACCAAATGCAACATCAAAGAATATTCTTATTGTCCGATTGCAAAACCGTGCAGCAGACACTGTCCAACAGGCAATGGAAAGGGAGAAGGCAGCTTGAGAGAGTGCATTTGTGTCACAAGGAATTCAGTCCCCTCTACGCAGACTCCATAGAGTGTGGTTCCTCTTTGTGGTCAGGTTGCCACTAGTTGGTTGGTTGTCTGCCAGAGTGGTTACACCTCCCTAGAAACAGAAAACACACAACAGAGATTGATTACCACAAGGCCTTTGATATATGTATAGAGTAAAAGGCAGTATCCTGAAGATCATTTCTTTAGCTTTGGCTGAAAGAGTTCCTCTGTGGTTTCTACTTTGGTAGTGATTGTAAATAACCATAGCTTGCATAGTGTCAACTTGGCAGAATTTAATAGAACACATGGAAGCCCAAAGAGCACATCCAGGTGTATAGACATGATACCCATGTATAAAGTGAGCTGTGACTTACGATGCAGTGAGAGTAGAGTTGAGCACTAGGGTGGTGCGTATCCTATAGAGCTGGGCTAGGGTCAGCTTCTTGTGCTGATGGGTCTTCCTTCTTTTGGGCGATGACTGCTTCTCTGGGCAACCGGCTGTGAACGACTCACTGCACTTCCCCCCGTGTCCTCCAGAGGGCGCCACCATCGTCTCCCCATCTGAGCTGCTGCTGTCAGCCTGGCTATTGCTGCCTTCACAGGCCTCAGCTGCAGCCAGAGCCCTCTGGACCTGCCGGGCCTCCGCCTTCCTCAGGGTGTCACAGAGCTTACCAGAAGGCATGCTCATACTCAGGAAGTCCTCATACTCAGGCTCTGAGTCTTGGTCAGTCTTAAACAGCCCAGTAAGGTCTTGGGCTGATAGGCTCTTACTGTGGACCAGGCATTCCGCCCTCTCGCTCCTGTGTTCTGATTGATCCTGGGCTGTAAGGCTGCGGGTTTGTATCCGGGAGACAGGGGCGTTGTCACGGAAACGCTGCAGAAGGTTGTCCTCTGAAATTGACTTGATGTTCAGGCTCTGGAGGCTGCGGAGGCGGGCAGTAACCGGGGGGCGTCGCCGAGGCTTCAAAGACTGAACCACTGACAGCTGGGAACCAACAGAGGTTGAATCCTCCTCCTCTTCCTTCTCCACTTCCTCATCCATCAGTTTCCTTACCACCTTTTCACTCTCCATTTCCACCTCCACCCCCACCTCGTGTCCCTCTATCCCTCCTTCCTCTTCAGTCTCCTCTCCCTTGCTCTGGCCTGGTCGTGTCTGCAGGTCCAGCTCTCTCAGTAGGGACTCTGGGGAGAGGGTACCGTAGGCACTGTCCATGGACAGAGAGCGACACTGAGGCTCCAGCTCAACCTCCCCTCCCTCCATAATACCCTCCTGCTCTGGCTCAGGGTCCCGGTCGGCAAGGTTGTCCTGGGGGCTGGCAGGGTTGCAGTGCAGGGGCTCAGGCCCAGTAGGTGGGGTAACTGTGCCCGAGTCTAGGCTCTTCTCTAAGGGTCCTCCTGAATCTGTGCTTGTGGCAGAGGGGTTTTGGTGCTCCCCTGAATCCTCTCCTATGTCCATGACTGACAGGGTCTCTGTGGAGCAATCCGAATGACTGGAAGAGAAAGAGACCAAAATGTTAGACTGATGAGAATGGTTCTAGTAATATAAAACACTAACAATAAATGATAATGTTTACATGAAATAATCTTTGCACAGATCCGATCAACATCTACAGTGTCCTTATAGAAGAATGAAGCTCTACGATGTCTAAGTCGTTGTTTGGGTTTGTACCTTGGTCCCTGCTGATCTTTGTTCCTCATGCAGGGGGAGCTGGAAGTGGAGTTGCTGCTCTTGTTTTCCTCCTCCTCTTCCTCTCCGCATAGACGGCGCTGTAGGGTGACCTGCTGCCTGAGAACCTCCTCAGTCCGCATTCTCTGGAGCTGGTTCTGGACGTTGCAGATGGCGTCAACCCAGCTTCGCCCCTGGGTGGCGCTGTTGGCCTGGAAAGTGTAGGCTGCCACCGCGCTCTTGAACTCATTGAGGTAGATGAGAATGAAGGAGCCTATAGTAAGAGAGAACAGCTAATCAAAACACGTTTCTCAAGCATTTGCGTGAGCCTGTCTGCAGTGCCAGGTGGGAAGGAATATCCCTTTCAGGACTTTTCTAGTGGTTCCACTGTGCCAGACATGCTTAATTAAGCACAGATGAAGTATGTGAAAGAAAACAAATAACTTGAACCCCGGTTTAAATGTAGCTGCGTGCTGGTACTCACCAGGGTCCTTGAGTTCCTTGCAGACAACATTGTGGATGAGGAGGGGCTGTCTGATCACCTTGACCTTCTCTAACCTCTTCACTGGTTTGGTGATGAGCAGCAGGTCTGTGAACAGGAAGCAGTACACCTCCATCTGTGGGAAGGATGGGGAATTGCTTCCAGGTCAATTTCAGGTCACTTGTCATCATTCTAGTACAATAAACTAGGCTAAATCAAATAAGTAAATATTATGAAAGCAATTTGCTCCCCAATCACCCTGGTCATTGACATATTCTATCACAATGACCGTGGGTAGTTCTCAGCCTGCGACAGTTATAATGAGGTAAAAGCAGTTACAAAGTAGCCCAGCCAGACACTTACCCTGCTGTCTTTGCCCTCCTTCATGCGCAGTGCCGCCTCCAAATGGAGCTGTCTGGTCTCCTCTGGTGATGTGCCTCTCATAGGAGCCATCAGGTCGAAGCGGTTAAACTCACGCAGGATCTAAGGAGAGAGACAAGAAGAAGAAGTTACACACCAAGCAGAAACACAATTTCAACCCAGACTAAAAATCAAATTCAATAGAGATTCTCGTCTAGCACCGGTATACCCAGCAAGCCAGCCCTGAGTGTGGTGAGTGCCCACCTTCTCCAACTCCTCGCTGCTCCCCTCCACTGCTTCGTAGGAGTCGATGCGCCCAGAGATGGCGGCTAGCTTCTGCTGCTCCTCCCGCTGGCGCATCTGAGAGTCCACGCTGTTGATGAAGCCCTCCACCCACGCCACCATGCCGCCGACGGCGTCGCGGGACGACGAGTCGTCAGTCTTCTTGAGAACAGCCTTCAGCAGTAGGGGGTACTTGGTGAGTCTCTGGTGGGGCTTGGCCAACATGTCAGCCAGCTTCAGCCGGTTACACTGCTTATGGGTCTCAGCCCACTGCGCAGGGGAGAGAGAGACCAGGAGTTAGAGGTTAAAGAAAATGTGGCTAGGAACTTAAATGAACAACACTGAAAAGTGCTATGTAGAACGTAATAGTGGTATCTGATATTGGTTGACTGTGCTGTATTTGTGAGATGAGTAAATGGTATTTGGTGGGCAGTTGTTTAACTTGACACCATCAGTGTGAACAGAGAGAGAGCGAGAGAGAGAGAGCGAGAGAGAGCGAGAGAGAGAGAGAGAGAGAGAGATCGGGAGGACAGGCGGACTGCGACTCACCGTGACGTAGATCCTGAAGAGCTCGTTGTCCCTGAGCAGTGACCTCATGTACTCCATACTGGCCTCCTCCTCCATACAGTAGCGGATGTAGGGCTTAAACCTGGAGCCAATCGTCCTGAAGCCGTGGTGGAGGTCTGTCGGGTTGAGGAGGGTTCTGGCTTGCCGGGCCATCTCCAGGGCAGGCAGCATCACCTGGTTCCACAGGGCCGTGTGCAGACGCACAATGTCCTGGATGTTACTGAAGAGTCGCGCAGGCTCCACCTCCGTCAGCAGACCACTCTCCTGCAGGTTCAACAGCCCACACAGGAACAACTGGAGGAAGAGAGGACATGGGAGAACAGGTTGCAATATGGGACATCTGATAGGGAAGTACTGCACTAGAGATAGACAACCTACTCCGAGTGTACATTACATTAGGAACACCTGCCTAATATTGAGTTGCAACCCATTTTGGCCTGAGAACAGCCTCAATTTGTCATGGGGCATGGACGGCAAGGTGTCGAAAACGGTCCACAGGGATGCTGGCCCATGTTGACCCAATGCTTCCCACAGTTGTGTTAAGTTGGCTGGATGTCCTTTGGGTGGTGGACCATTCTAGATACACACGGGAAACTGTTGAGCGTGAAAACACAGCAGCGTTGCAGCCCGACACACTCAAACCGGTGCGCCTGGCACCTACTACCATACCCCGTTCAAAAGGCACTTAAACTCTTTGGTCTTGCCCATTCACCCACTGAATGGCACAGATACACAACTCATGTCTCAAATGTCTGAGTGCCACTAACGGCACTCAGAGAGCACACCTAACCAAACTAAAATTCTTAGCACGATTCATTGAAGTTGTTCCTTTGGACTTGACATAGAAGGTTATGTTGTTCTTCCAAAAATGATCTAGGAGGTACACGTGTGTAAGGGAGAGAAGCAATTACTTTGTAAAAGGGCACTTACGTCAGTGATGACTCGTAGTTTCTTGATGTAGGTGGCCTCAGTGTGCAGGAGCTCCCAGATCGCCTCCTGCTGATGGAACTGGCGTCTGGTCAACGTCTGGAAGCAAACAGAACCAAAAACACACTCATGAGGTAATGGCCTCATACACATCCATGTGAACAGACGACGACACTCTCTTATCCATGAGTTACACATAAGAACACAATACACCCACCCACGTTCATGAGTTAACAGCCTTACACAGGTCTGAACATATAAAAGTAGCAACACACACACACACGCACTCATAGGGTAAAAGCCATAAGCCATGTCTAAGAACATATGGCACGAGACAGACTCATGAGGTAACAGCTTTACTGTTACATGTCTGGTCACAAACAAATGACACCATCAGGACCGAGCTCAGTCAAACACTGATTGAGTTGGAGTGTGACTGAAATCCCGATCCCCAATCACACAGCATCTTATCACACACAGACATCGGTCTATCTTGCCTGAGCCCATCCTCTAAGGGTGTGCGTTCTGTCCGGGAAAGAGAGACGGACGCGATTGAGCTGGTAACGTTTATACAACTCCACATTAACCTTAATAAACAGCTGTACAACACTGGCTGTAAACGTTATGCGCCCTGTTGCTGGGAAACACCAGACTGGATGGGCGGGAGATTGTCAGGCCAAAACAGGAACGGATTGTGAACAGTTTATTACTCAATACGGGAGTAGCTACACGCATGCGATCATATCAAAGTTAATTTGTCACGTGCGCCGAATACAACAGGTGTAGACCTTTCAGTGAAATGCTTACTTACAGGCCCTAACCAACCGTGCAATTTTTAAGTAAAAAAATAGGTATTAGATATTTGTATTAAGCATTTGTGGTTATGTGTCAGTGAATGAGTGTGTGTTTCGGTGAGTTTGTTTTGGTGCGTGTGTGTGTGTGTGTGTGTGTGTGTGTGTGTGTGTGTGTGTGTGTGTGTGTTCATGTTACCGTACCTCATGGTTGTCGAGTAGCTGTGTCCAGCTGTCCTCCAGGGTGAGGCTGGTCTCCTCCTCCTCCTCCTCCCAGGAGTCGTGATGGAAGGAGAGCTGAGGAGGAACCTTGGGAAGGCCAAACAGAGTGTACGACTGCAGCTTATTCTGGAGCTGCTCCATGCGGTCCACCTCCTAATAGAATGGGGGGAAAACCCATACGTGTCATTAACCACAGCTCCTGGGCAAATTAAGTATTCCTGCTTCATTCGAACGTAATTCACATGCACAGCACCTTTAGAGGAAATCACAAGGTCAGTATTAAATAAAAGGTTAAATAAAATTTAAAAAATCAATAAGAAAACTGTAAGACAGATTGACCTCTTGCATAAGCATAACCCTCAGAGTCCACTGAATTCTTCAATCTTAACAGCTACCCAGACTATTGTCCTGCCAGGGCAGCCTTATGTGTACGTATGAAAATGAGCTCAGTGTATTGAGATCACTTGGACAATAGAGGAGCTGGGTAAGGGGGCGGGAGATGCTAACTATGCTTTGGGGACCTGTCCCCTGAAGGGGATACAGGATTTGGTTGTTTGACCCTGGTTCACTCTTGCTTTGTGGAGAGGGGGCAGGTCTCCGCGGTCCCCCACCCAGCCCTGCCACTGACAGGGTTAAAGATGATGGCCATGGTGAATAGAGATGACCTGGGAGCTGACAGGTGAGTGACAGACACAGTCTCCCTCTGACATCTGCTACTGCGCAGGATATGACCTCAGGGGAGCGCGGACAATGTACGCGTGTGTGTGTGCTTTGTTAGCCTTAAGAGATAAAAGTGAAGGATTATTGCCATTTCGTATTTTTTCATCTTATTTTTTTCCCCCATTCTTGTGTGTGGAATGTTATTATCGTAGTCGGGTCTTGAATAGACATTCCTCAAAACATGTTAATCCTTTGTTCTTACCAGTCACTTCCACCACAGCTACTTAATGCATTTGTTTAGTGGAAGGTTGCTGTGTGAGCCTATTCAGAGGCTTTGGAGAGGAGGGATGTGATCTCACTGAGAGCTGAGTGGATATGGCCTTTGAACCCCGTACCACGCACACGCTTTGCGCCGCACAAACACACCACCTCCCTCACTCTACAAGCTGATAAGGTTTCCCCTCTGACGGCCCGGACCAGGCCTTCACCCCTCACCTTGCCAAAGGCCCCTGCTCCAGTGTTGGAGCTAAAGAAGCCAGAGAAGCGGCTGGCGGCGCGGTTCTTCCAGCTGTCCGGTCCAGCCCCCACACTGGGCAGAGAGCCGCTCAATGCGGTCAGGGAGTCCGGAGACGGGATGCTGGCGTCCCCAAGGAACTCCGTTATGTTCTTCCTGCGACGTGCCTGACCCTGCAAGAACCAGGAGAGACCCGTGTTAAGAGCGAGTTTACATGAAGTCACCATGAAGAGCGAGAGAAAGCGAAACAGAAAGAGAAACAAGAGACAGTAAGAAGAATAGCAACTCGTGCGAAAGGAGAGGAGCAAAGACGGGAGGGGAAAAAAGTCAAATACACGAGGAGAATAAACAGGAAACAGAGGGATTTTTTTAAAGTGATGATGACATCAGCAGGAGAGCTGTTAAAGCAATCCTAACATCCTAACTGTCGTTCAGACACAAACAGGACCACAGGGAAGGAATGCCACTTCCTGAGACGGAACACTAATTACCTCAGAGGGAAAGAGAGCAGGCCGGGGGAGGGGGGGGGGGGGGGGGGGGGGGGGGGGGGGGGACGCTGTTCCATAAGAACTGGCGGACGGCTGGAATTAATCCACTGCATTGCTCCATCACTATTGCTACCCTGTGAGCAAGCAAGCCCTCCCGCTGGCCTGCGCGCCTCAAACATACAATCTCAATCCAATCCACGAGCATCGTCCGGCTGGGAAACCAAAACAAACATGGGCGTCGGTATCTGAGGAAACAGTTGTTTTTTTTTGCCATCAGAGAGAGACAGTGTGTCAGTGCAGTGTAATCTGCTAGTGGGGACTAGGGAGTCGCTGGGCCATTGACCCGTGTTCAGTTCATGTCACAGTAGAAAGGAACATCAATTCCATGGTATTGACTGCTGCTTTCTTATCCACTGCTCTCAATCTCAACTAATTCTGGGTGGCTAACAAATCATAGGCAGAGGATAAGGTCTACGCCTACAGTACGCGATCCGTAGTGAGAATGTACACAAGAGGCTGGTTGGCATTGAGCAGTGGTAAACAAACTGTTGGATGGAGAGGAGCAATAGCAAATTTCTCACACTCACACACCTTTCTGGATTCTTGAAAGGCTTTCATGCAAGAACCCCGTTCCTCTTCTGTTTTAGTATCAAAGTGGGATAAGATCGAGAGGGAGAGTAACAAATGACTGAAGCATAATTTCCCAATCCACTATATTTAGATTTAAGTGCTTCAGTGGAGCAAACAGTGTGGTTTCTCATCCAGCTCTGACCAGGGGGGATTTCTGGGGGATCTTGGCCAAGAGGACAAGGACACAGGTGCAGGAAGTGGACTGACACAGAGAGAGAGAGAAGAGAGAGGAGAGAGAGGAGAGAGAGGAGAGAGAGAGAGAGAGAGAGAGAGAGAGAGAGAGAGAGAGAGAGAGAGAGAGAGAGAGACTGTGCTAGTGACAGTATCTCATTGGGCTAGACTAGAGAGGCTAAATTCCTATTAGCTTAGCGTGGTAATGCTCTGGCAACAGCTACACAGAGCATGGTAGGTGAGAAACATGTGATTCTAGTTTTAGCAACATGTTTTTTTAGATTAGTGCATGATAACGAACATTTTGACCAAAACTAAAAATGACACAGTCATTTGCAGGACATTTCTGAAATGATGAGTTTCAATACATTACAGTACAAAACAAAGTCCCGGCACTATGCCCACCAACCCAAAGAGAAGTAGGCTTAGCCTTTGCTACCAACAACTGCGATACCCTAGTGTGACTTCAAGACTTACTGTCTAAACTGGCAAATAGATGTCCACGTCTTTAATTCTAACAGAGATACAGTAAGGGAAAGGCTCCCTGACCCGTCACACAATGTAAGTAGTATAATACTCACCATTGAAACCAGCGGCATGTCAAAGATTACAAAAACCATAATTCGGTTAGAGACTCATTGACTGCAGCCCATACCGGATCGGAAGCAGCTGCAGTGTTCTCTCAAGTTGAACCTCTCTTCGTCCTTCTCCGCATACATGCACGATACACACACACACTTCAGAGCCAGAGCTCTTAGACTAAGAGGGGAAAGCCCCAGAGAGCGACAGCTGCAACAACTAGAAGTTGTTCCCCATCAGAAAAGCGCTTTTGAAGTCAAGTTATGAGCGGTGATGTCCTGCTCAAGTTGAAAGAGTCCACGTTTTGATGTTTGATAGGAAGGACAACAAGAGCCACTCTATCTCCATGAATACACCATGAGCACCACCCCAGGACTCCTCTTTGACCTCTGTGTGTCTCTGTGGTAGTCCTTCAAGTACCGCTGCTCTAACACTGAGAGGTGAAACCTGCTGTGCTGACTGAGCCTGCTGCCTGCCTAGCATTTCACACAGCCACTGTCCTGGAGTCATAGCAACCGGGAGGATCCTGCCTGGCCCATTGTGTTGAGGAGGAAAGGAAGAGGAGGCAGGGCTACTGGAAAAAAGTGTGAGTGTGTCACTTATCTACATAAAGGGGGCGTGGACAGAGCAACAGCTTGCAGGGTAGAAGAGAACAGACATCCTGGTGCTGCAGAAGACTTGCCAACTGTTCAAAGTGGCTCTTTGGCCCTTTGGTTAGAGCCGCAACCGATGTCCAATTTCCTTGTTCTGACTGTTCGGAATCCCCCACAGAGCCCCACCCCGTGCCTTTCCTTTTCTTTTAAACCACTGCACTTCCCTCCAAACTGACTGACAGCTTTATCATTAAAAATCTGCCATGCTTCCTGACCGTAAACAAAACTGTTAGTCTACAGTCCAGCTGTACAGAAATGTATTCAGGCTGTCACTGGTATGACGCATGTACCAGGCATATAGAAACAGACTCACAAGGAGAGTTTTGCTTTTGGGAGCAAAGCAGATTGTCACAAAGTTAATTTGGGAATATCTCCAGTTGTAAGGAGAGAGAGAGAGAAGAAAAAAAAAGAGGCATTGAGTGAGCTAACAAAAACATGTATTACTGAATTGGTGAGAACTCTAGTTAGGCCTTTACCACAGTGAAATGACCACAAAGTCTTGCTCTGTTGTGGTTTGAATGGGCATTCCAAGCTTTGAAATTGAGACGTATCTTTTGGCTCCGTTCACCTTAAGAAAATTATTTTAAGAGACATTATTTTGTGAGCCATTAATTTGGCTCACAAACAGCTCTTCATTCAGTGGTGCTTGATTAAAGAAAGGTGTGAAAAACCATACATTTCTAATGTGAAGCCTAAAAAGGTTGACTACCATTTTGTCGACTCGTGAAACGTGAGTTCAAATTCAAGAACTAGATTTCTAACACGCTGTGTGTTCAAAGAATGAGGCTCTCTCCTCACTACCAGTTATTCCTGCAGTGAGGAATAACCATCTTCAGATCATGTTTTTATAGCTCATCTACAGATAATTGTTGTCTGGAGTAGGGCTGGCATAATTACCGTATAACCGACGGTTATGGATGAAGCCTGTCATTATTTTTTTTTTTTTACCATCATAACCAGGGCTAAAATTAACACCCTCCACCTGCAAAACGCAGGTAGATTCTGGCATTGGTGGTAAGATGTCTATTTCACCAGCCACATTGGCAGGTGGGCAGAGCTCCACAGTGTGCGCATTCCACTCACATTTGTGAAGAAAAAAAAAGTCAAGTATGATCACATTTATAGTAAAATAAACGCGGCAGTAGGCTGTTTTCAAAGTGTTTCTGCCGTTTTGTTTCATAGCTGGTAAATTCGTCGCACAAAGTCAAAGAACTACGAATCCTATATAGCCTATTCCACTTCGGTCTACAACACCGCCAGACTGTGCGCACGTGAAGAGCCGAGTGAAATATTCCGTTTTAGAAGCTCTGCACACAGGAATAACATTTGGTCTGATATATCTGAAATGAAAGTCTGAAGTGAGACTTTGTCCTTGTGTTTCTTGGCTATTTACATTGTTTTGTTCACAAGCTATGTTGTTTTTCTATGCATGAGTTTAAACTGCTAGGGAAGAGAAAACAAGCTGCTACTAGTCAGACTCAATCTCGAAAGGCACAAACATGACTCAAATCGCGCTACCACGGTAACCTTCTGCCATTAAAGGGCAGGAACACATTTTTGTATCTGATATTTTGGTTAAAAGCCAATCGAAATGAAACATACCACATTACTTCTTACTAGAAATACATGTATTGTTTTAGAAACAAAGCATGCTCATCCATTTTTTTGTTTTGTTGGTGTAAATAAGGCAAAGCCAAATATCTTTGGCCTGGTAAAAAAATCTGAGTGGCTGGTAGATTTTGAAATCTACCTGCCACAGTGGCTGGTGATCCAAAAAGTGAATTTTATGCCCTGGTCATAGTCGTTAAAAATGAAACGTTTTTTTTTTGTGTGGAACGAACAGCTGACTGAAGACCAGATGCGGGCATTTGTATGCTCTAACACGGACTCTACAACTACTAATGTTGGCAGCAACATGGACTCTACAATGTGACGAAGGGGCAGCAGGTAGCATAGCGGTTAAGAGTTTTGGGCTAGTAACCCGAAAAGTCGCTGGTTCAAATCCCTGAGCCGACTAGGTGACAAATCTGCCAATGTGCCCTTGAGCAAGGCACTTAACCGTAATTTGCACTGTAAACTAATCTGGATAAGAGTGTCTACTAAATGACGTAAATGTAATTACACTTTGTTGCTCCTTGCTAAAACAAGCAACTTGTTGTAGCAAAGGAGTCTTCGGTTGCCTAGGCAATGCCCACATCCTTGCAGCAGCAGTCAAAAGCAAAGGAAAGGAGAAAATGTGAATCAGAATGTTTTTTATTTTTTGCTATTCGCACGGTCATAACGATAACCGCGGTCATTTGGCTGACCAATGACTGTCGTCCAAAATTCCATGACCGTCACAGCCCTAGTCTGGAGCTCAAAAAGCAGTACTCAAATCAGGGATCCAAAAGATCGGCTCTTTCACAGATAGGATTCGATTCCCGACATTCACCGAAAATAGAGCTGTTCGTTCATGAACGACCCATCGCTAGTTTGAATCAAAGTTCCCAACCCAATAGGTTGATGTTTTCCTCAATCAACTCTGTTTTGGTTTGCACGTCTAGACACAACTTTCCACAACACTTTCCTGATTGACTGTAACAAGGAAACAAATGCCCAGTACTGACCTGAAGGGGAAAATCCCTTGTAGTGCCTGTTTCAACAAATAAAGTGTGCCTACTTATTCTACACAGATAGGACTAAGAAAATACTTTCTCATAACATGGCAGATCAACGACAAGCCATCAAATTCAGGTAATCTCTAATCAACTGGAGTAGCTGTCTTTCTTTTAGCATTTATCTCCTGTGTTTCTCAACATAGGCTACTTAAAATGAACCATTTGTAATGGTAGTCTCCTTACAAAAACAGCAGATATTACAGAGCACGTCTACTCAAAAGAGCAGCAGTCTACACCTGACTAAACAGCCCCCCCATCTTACCTATGGTGTTTACTATTTTACCAACATGTCTGTGTGGCCCTGTCTATCTAACCAGCCCTCTCCAAACGATGGTGTTTACATGAGTTTCACCTGGCCTCTGTGTAGACCTTTCGGGTCACCCTCCATTAATAACAGAGAGGACCCTGACCTACAACACTACTGACAGGTCTGGGAACTAGGGTTGGTGGCCCTCGGCAGTCTGCAGTCACGGTCAGCTCCAAGCAGGTTAATGATATCAAGTCTCGTGTCGAGTCGGCTCCTTATCTCATCTTTGCCGTTTGTGGTCTTAACCTTGGTTTTGATGGGGAAAATCTTTCAGGTGCCAAAACCCCAGAGGGGCCTTGGGTGGAGGATTGTATTGAAAGTAGCTAAACAGTCATGCAGTAGCGCCCCCCCCCACCACCACACTGGCCTTTCAGGTCTGTTGTTATTCAGCGATAAGAGGCCCCTAGGATCAGGCAGGCTGATTAACGATTGGAAAACAGTGTGACATTAACTTTCCTGGCCACATGGACACAAACCCACACACACACTCAAATACATGAAAAAAGCCAAAACACGCATTTGCACACACATGACCATAGCCAGTGCCATGGTGGATACAAAGAACCACTGACATAAAAAGGGGAAGAGATGAAATCGTCCATCACCTGGTAAACCAGATATCACTGATAATACAGGCCAATAGTCAGAATGTGATTCCAAATGTGTCTCTACAAGAGGCCCACCAGCATGACAGGAGTCGCCACTGTTCATCTGATTGCCTCGCCTGGTTCACCAACTACTTCTCTGATAGAGTTCAGTGTGTCAAATCGGAGGGTCTGCTGTCCGGACCTCTGGCAGTCTATGGGGGTGCCACAGGGTTCAATTCTTGGACCGACTCTCTTCTCTGTATACATCAATGAGGTCGCTCTTGCTGCTGGTGAGTCTCTGATCCACCTCTACGCAGACGACACCATTCTGTATACTTCTGGCCCTTCTTTGGACACTGTGTTAACAACCCTCCAGGCAAGCTTCAATGCCATACAACTCTCCTTCCGTGGCCTCCAATTGCTCTTAAATACAAGTAAAACTAAATGCATGCTCTTCAACCGATCGCTACCTGTACCTACCCGCCTGTCCAACATTACTACTCTGGACGGCTCTGACTTAGAATACGTGGACAACTACAAATACTTAGGTGTCTGGTTAGACTGTAAACTCTCCTTCCAGACCCATATCAAACATCTCCAATCCAAAGTTAAATCTAGAATTGGCTTCCTATTTCGCAACAAAGCATCCTTCACTCATGCTGCCAAACATACCCTTGTAAAACTGACCATCCTACCAATCCTCGACTTTGGCGATGTCATTTACAAAATAGCCTCCAATACCCTACTCAACAAATTGGATGCAGTCTATCACAGTGCAATCCGTTTTGTCACCAAAGCCCCATATACTACCCACCATTGCGACCTGTACGCTCTCGTTGGCTGGCCCTCGCTTCATACTCGTCGCCAAACCCACTGGCTCCATGTCATCTACAAGACCCTGCTAGGTAAAGTCCCCCCTTATCTCAGCTCGCTGGTCACCATTGCATCTCCCACCTGTAGCACACGCTCCAGCAGGTATATCTCTCTAGTCACCCTCAAAACCAATTCTTTCTTTGGCCGCCTCTCCTTCCAGTTCTCTGCTGCCAATGACTGGAACGAACTACAAAAATCTCTGAAACTGGAAACACTTATCTCCCTCACTAGCTTTAAGCACCAACTGTCAGAGCAGCTCACAGATTACTGCACCTGTACATAGTCCACCTATAATTTAGCCCAAACAACTACAGTGCCTTGCGAAAGTATTCGGCCCCCTTGAACTTTGCGACCTTTTGCCACATTTCAGGCTTCAAACATAAAGATATAAAACTGTATTTTTTTGTGAAGAATCAACAACAAGTGGGACACAATCATGAAGTGGAACGACATTTATTGGATATTTCAAACTTTTTTAACAAATCAAAAACTGAAAAATTGGGCGTGCAAAATTATTCAGCCCCCTTAAGTTAATACTTTGTAGCGCCACCTTTTGCTGCGATTACAGCTGTAAGTCGCTTGGGGTATGTCTCTATCAGTTTTGCACATCGAGAGACCCATTCCATTGTAGATTTTGCTTTATGTTTTGGATCATTGTCTTGTTGGAAGACAAATCTCCGTCCCAGTCTCAGGTCTTTTGCAGACTCCATCAGGTTTTCTTCCAGAATGGTCCTGTATTTGGCTCCACCCATCTTCCCATCAATTGTAACCATCTTCCCTGTCCCTGCTGAAGAAAAGCAGGCCCAAACCATGATGCTGCCAACACCATGTTTGACAGTGGGGGTGGTGTGTTCAACTGTGTTGCTTTTACGCCAAACATAACGTTTTGCATTGTTGCCAAAAAGTTCAATTTTGGTTTCATCTGACCAGAGCACCTTCTTCCACATGTTTGGTGTGTCTCCCAGGTGGCTTGTGGCAAACTTTAAACAACACTTTTTATGGATATCTTTAAGAAATGGCTTTCTTCTTGCCACTCTTCCATAAAGGCCAGATTTATGCAATATACGACTGATTGTTGTCCTATGGACAGAGTCTCCCACCTCAGCTGTAGATCTCTGCAGTTCATCCAGAGTGATCATGGGCCTCTTGGCTGCATCTCTGATCAGTCTTCTCCTTGTATGAGCTGAAAGTTTAGAGGGACGGCCAGGTCTTGGTAGATTTGCAGTGGTCTGATACTCCTTCCATTTCAATATTATCGCTTGCACAGTGCTCCTTGGGATGTTTAAAGCTTGGGAAATCTTTTTGTATCCAAATCCGGCTTTAAACTTCTTCACAACAGTATCTCGGACCTGCCTGGTGTGTTCCTTGTTCTTCATGATGCTCTCTGCGCTTTTAACGGACCTCTGAGACGATCACAGTGCAGGTGCATTTATACGGAGACTTGCTTACACACAGGTGGATTGTATTTATCATCATTAGTCATTTAGGTCAACATTGGATCATTCAGAGATCCTCACTGAACTTCTGGAGAGAGTTTGCTGCACTGAAAGTAAAGGGGCTGAATAATTTTGCACGCCCAATTTTTCAGTTTTTGATTTGTTAAAAAAGTTTGAAATATCCAATAAATGTCATTCCACTTCATGATTGTGTCCCACTTGTTGATTCTTCACAAAAAAATACAGTTTTATATCTTTATGTTTGAAGCCTGAAATGTGGCAAAAGGTCGCAAAGTTCAAGGGGGCCGAATACTTTCGCAAGGCACTGTACCTCTTTCCCTACTGTATTTAATTTATTTATTTATTTTGCTCCTTTGCACCCCATTATTTTTATTTCTACTTTGCACATTCTCCCATTGCAAATCTACCATTCCAGTGTTTTACTTGCTATATTGTATTTACTTTGCCACCATGGCCTTTTTGCCTTTACCTCCCTTATCTCACCTCATTTGCTCACATCGTATATAGACTTGTTTATACTGTATTATTGATGTGTATACTGTATTACTCCATGTGTAACTCTGTGTCGTTGTATGTGTCGAACTGCTTTGCTTTATCTTGGCCAGGTCGCAATTGTAAATGAGAACTTGTTCTCAACTTGCCTACCTAGTTAAATAAAGGTGAAATAAAAATCTCACACACACACTACCCTGCTGGGGTTTTCCCCATCATGCTCATGGCCAAAATATCAATAAATCAGATACAAATCTCCCCCTTGGCTAAGGTTACAGATTGAGAATTCTGCTCATGCAGTTACTCTGTAAAGTTGTGTCAAATCAAAACTACAGCAATCATTGCCTAAGCATTATATTTAAGCTGGCATACATTACACTGGCATCTTGTCTAATATCAACTTAAACGCTACAAGCACAGAGGTACAGAGACCCGGTGGGTGGGTCTGTCTCTGTCTGTCTCTCTCTCTCTCTCACCGGACATTGTGTTGGCGTTGGGCTCTGGAGAGGGGCTGATTCAGGCAGACCCTCAGGAATACCATGCACATGCAGCAGGTCCCAGCTATACCAGGACGAGAGGCGATTAAAACGCACCATTCTCAATCCTCACTTACTGTAGATGCAAAACAAGTCCAACAAAAGTCCAAATGTCATCACTCATTTAGGAAGGTCTGGAATTTAAAACAAAGTCTCTACGAGATCCAAAAAACATGACAGCTCAGAAAAAAAAGAGGAAGAATCCAACCAAAATCCACAGAGGAGGGGGTGTCCAAAGTGCTGAGGTGGAGGAGGATTAGAGCTACTTCCTGTCGGTCACCAAAGCAGTAGTTCCCGGAATCTCTCTGTCTCCTGGCAGGTCAATCATGACACTGAGATCATAAAAATGCTGTGTGTTCTCCCTTCTCCCGTGAAGCCTCAACACACTCTACTATCCAAGTCTCACACATTAACACACAGCCACTGCTCCTGCAGCAGTTGAACTGGCTCCTAGCCCCTCCCGCTCCCAGCCCTGATAGGCCGCAAACAGCAGACATCAGTCCCCACCTGGCTCAGCATACTCAACAAACACAGTAGGCCCACTTTACACACAACACCACACTTAGTACACAGAAATATCCCCATTCATGCTGGATAAACAAACCTTCTATAAGAAATGCATTTGTCAGGTAGGGATAGTTAGATAAACAACTTGGGTTTCAATTGAAGACACGGTTCAGTATTGCACAGCTTTACAGTACTTGGTTGAACCACCAAGATGGACCACATCTACACTACAGCATGTATACTTCAGCATCTAATATCCAAGAGCAATGAAATATCAAACAAAATCCAGCATTTTCACAGCGGAGTTGTCTATTAAAAGTTGAAGAACAAAAACATGAAAGTTAACTCGTATGTCAATTTGTTTCTTCTTAGTTAAGCTGAGATGTGTGAATCGGGTGACCGGTAGCCTAGCGGTTAAGAGCGTTGGACCAGTAACCGAAAGGTGGCATGGTTCGAATCACCGAGTCGACTAGGTGATGAATCTGTCAATGTGCCCTTGAGAATGTGCTCCCGGAGATCGTCAAACGTGATCCCACACAAATGCACGCGACTCCTCCCCGTTGTTATTTCAAAACGACTCTTGCGCCAAATTGCTGGATTGTCCTCGTTGTGTATTTCCCACAGAGGTTTGACGGCCTGAAATGAGTGAGCTGTTCATTTTGTTAGCATATTCCGAGCAGAACAATCACTACTGTAGTCTAGGGGGGAAAAGACATGCGTGGGAGCACTGTGCTTAGTGGGGAAAATGACACCGAGGTCAAGGAGAAACAAATAAGGACAACTGTTTTTCCCCCTTACCCGTCTTCCTGCTACCATCAAAGGACTTTCATCAACACAGGACACTGCAGTCCTACAGTATTTAAAGTCGGTTGATAATACATTTAAACGAATACTGTAAAATATAACCAAACATGCATGTCTGAATTATAATTATTAATTCCAATATTGTCTACGTGTGCAAGTATCATTAAGTGTGTGTGTGTGTGTGTGTGTGTGTGTGTGTGTGTGTGTGTGTGTGTGTGTGTGTGTGTGTGTGTGTGTTTAGGGTCTCTGATGAGGGTGTTGCAGTGGAATGCTCGCTAGTCACATCTATGTTACTTCCTCTAAAAGATGAGGGCTGCCTGCGTTATGGTTCCCTGAACCCTCCAAGCTATTCAACTCCTGTAATATCAATCAATCAGATTTATTTATAAAGCCCTTTTTACATCAGCCGATGTCACAAAGTGCTATACAGAAACCCAGCCTAAAACCCCAAACAGCAAACAATGCAGATGTGCATTGCTTGCCGTTCGGTGGCTAGGAAAAACTCCCTAGAAAGGCAGGAACCTAGGAAGAAACCTAGAGAGGAATCAGGCTCTGAGGGGTGGCCAGTCCTCTTCGGGCTGTGCCGGGATTGAGATTATAACAGAACATGGCCAAGATGTTCAAACATTCATAGATGGCCAGCAGGGTGAAATAATAATAATAATCACAGTGGTTGTAGAGGGTGCAACAGGTCAGCACCTCAGGAGTAAATGTCAGTTGGCTTTTCATAACCAATCATTCAGAGTTAGAGACAGCAGGTGCGGTAGAGAGAGAGAGAGAGAGAGCAGGTCTGGGACAAGGTAGCACATCCTGTGAATAGGTCAGGGCTCCATAGCCGCAGGCAGAACAGTTCATATATTTATCCCCATCCCCCAGTCTAACTACCTATCCATTACACATCTCCCTCTGGCCACTCCAGTTCCACAGACACCTTCAGACATCTCTAGGGTGGACCATCATTTCACCTTCTACTATAAACCTTGGGTGGAACACAAGCCCTGGTTGACCTGGTTTGTGTGTGTGTGTGTGTGTGTGTGAGTTTCTACTGGTTATATCATTACGAGCCCATGTCAGCATCTAATTCTCAGAGTGACTGAATGATTAGAATGGGGGGGTCATCTGAAATTCTGTTAGATAAGGGAGTCCTCTCACCTAACACCATAGACAAGGACGGATGGACATGTGGGAGGATGTGGAGAGACTGCCATGAGTCTTCCATCTAAAATCACATGTGTGTGATCTAGCTAGGGAATGTAAATCAAAGACACCAAGCATCCACCGCATTCTGTCTGAAGTACTCCTTGTTAACCAGGTGACTGGGGTCGCCAACAGCTTAGATGATCAATAAATGGTACTATTCGAAAGTTACATTAGGATTACACAGCGACTAGCATTTTCCAAAGATTAATTTTGTACAAACTGCAACTCTTGGGACACAATTATGCTAGTAGTAATTTCACCTTTGGTCAAACGTTTATAAACACATTTTGGACTTTAGCCTGTGCCTAATACCTTAACCTCTTGGCAGGTAGCAGACACAGTCCTGCCAGTCTACCACCATTTGTGCCATGGGTTTTTCCAGATGCCAGTAATCTTTGCTCAGTACCTCTGGAGCCAGGAATCCTCTAACTCAGAGCTAGCTAGGTAGGTAGGCAGAGGGTTAGTGCTAAGCTCTGGCTGGGCATGGGGATTGCATTGGGACTGTGTGAGCATTGCACAGAATTTGGTGGGAGGTTGAGTATCTAGTATCTACATGCCGTCACACGACAATGAGCCCTACACAGCCCTGCCCATCCCAGGCCTTTGCCTTCTCTGGTCTGGTGAGAGACGTCAACGGTGGTAATTGGGGAGGTGGAAATGGGTGAACGGGCATAATGTGTATTCGTGATTAAGGTCAATGTGGAAACAGAAACCGATGGGTTGGACAAAAGCCAGAACACACGTGGGAAAAGCAACATTTTTGAACATTCGTCATCGGCTTTGATACTCTGATTGGTTAGAGACGATTCTGCCCCTGAACAGGCAGTTAACCCACTGTTCCTAGGCCGTCACTGAAAATGAGAATTTGTTCTTAACTGACTTGCCTAGTTGAATAAAGGTAAAATAAAAAAAATAAGAAAGCTGATGATTTTGTTTTGTACAAAGGCCCATCGTCACCACAAACAAATTCAACGCTGGCAGATTCAGACTGAAGTATGTAGCGAACGATAGAGCAGCGGAAGAATTCGGCTCGAGTCGACAGGCAAATCCTCAGTTGCCCTGCACCTCTTAACTTTCCAAGCTCTATGGCACACATAATATTACAAACTTGTAATATCCCTTTTCGTGCACAACGGACGCTCCTTTAAGAGAAGCAGAATTTGCCTGGTCTATTTGAAGCCTGCCTGGCTCAATTCGTTGTTATGCCAGGCTGTATCCTGTCGCTAGATAAATATTTAAACTACCTGGAGCAAAGTCTTCTGTACGCTCGAGCAGCCAGCCAGGCTCGGAATGGTCCGTGTGTAATTTTAAAAGGGCTGAAGTCAACACCCATAAGGTTCGGCATGTTCCATTTTTCCTCAGTCTCTACCAGACCCTGGGCTCGGCTTGAATGCTATATTAAGCAAATGCATGGCCCAGTGTTGAGCTCCTATCCTACAGGATGAAGTGTGTAGCCTTTCTCAACTCTTTATCTCCCTCTTGAGGACACGGAGAGAATTGCAACCAAGAGAATTGCATCGTTATCGTATCAACAGCTGTCGGTTTGAGATGACGACACAACAATTCATGACATGTACAGAAAACGGTTGCACCCGGCAACATTACTTAGCTGATGGATTTCTAGTAGCCAAGAAGAGCCAATGAATTTCACTGAAGGGGACTTGTCAAGCATTAAATGTTGACTGAATGAGGCACTTCTAACTAAACAAAGACAGGAGAGGAGATGAACAGTATGACCAAGCTTCTGACTAAATCAGACAGGCCCATGTCTAATGTCCGAGGCTGACGACTTACCCATCCACAGACAGACAGACGGACACTAAAGCCCTGTCACATTACAGCAACCTCAGCTTTATCCCCACCGCTAACCCGCTTCCTGGCCCGGGGGCACGGCCGCAATGACATCACTTCCATGTTTTCAGTGGCACGCAACGCTACCGCGTCACCGTTCACACCCATGAACTTGTTTTTCACTCTGTAACCACAGAGGGCTAGTCCACACAAGCTTCAAAGCAATGTGCAAGAGCATAGCACCAATCACAGACATTATATTGAGGGAAGGTTGCAGCCTCTCTCTTTGTCCGGTGTCAAAATCAGTCAGCCCGGTTCACGTGACACACAGCTATGGAAAGCGTGCCTGTGTTTAGCACAGAGGACCGGGGTGCCAGTTCCCCCCTTGTCCAACAGAGCAGCCAGCCACTCTCTCTCAGCACCCCTTCTCCAGGCCAAAAGGGAACACTTCTTGGTCCTCCCTGTCAGTCGGGGGGGAAGCGGCCAGAGGCAGCGCCTCTTCCTGCGTGAGGTCACCAGTCTCACAGCAGGCTCAGAGGCTGGCACAGCCCAGGCTAGTCGGAAACATAGTGGAGGCTGGCACAGTACAGAGGCCATGAGGAAATCGATAAGCAGGGTTTAAGTGTTCAGATGGGAGGAAAGATAGAGGTAAATAGAGGATGAGGTAATGGAGGATGAGGTAATGGTAACTGACTGGCTTATTATCACTACATAGAATGATCCACTACATGAAGAAAAGGCATCACGGGATGAAGGGTGAGATTATGGAAAGTGGGAGGAAGTCACAACAAAAGTTTCAAGAGGTTTTAGAGATGAGTGGGCCATGGCTGTGTATAAGCCAGACAGGATTTATAGTTTAACTGTGCTTACAAGTGTCTGTATGAATGTATTTAGCGATGGCATGAATGTGTTTAGTGTGAGAGAGAGAGAGAACGAGAGAGAAAAAGAGAAAGACGATTTGGTGTAGTGTGCGAGTGAGAACATACTGTAGAGGCTGCACTGACCAGCAGATCGACGTTGCTCTCCTTGCGTCCAAGGGATCCGTGCTCCACCCTCTCACTACAGAGGGTAAGGATGTAGGGACTTTGCTCCCCCATGGAGGGCTTCATGTTGGGCAGACTGAGCGACCGCAGGTCTTTCACCCCCTGCTCCACCTTCAGCTCATCACCTGGCCGCGCTGAGGAGGAACCAACAAATGGGAGGGTTAGCTTCCTGGGTTTTAAAATGTGATATTTGCAATAGAAAAGTACATCCCGAAAAAAAGGTATCAACATTCTTTTCTTTTTGGCTCTAGCTTCCTGTTGAAGTTCTCGCTCTGCGGGCTCCAAAACAGGACCTCTAATCTAGTGGGCAGCCTTAAATCCCTCTTAAACATTGGATTGTATAAAGAAAAATGCATCAAAGCAGATGATTTGATGCCATCACATTCGCTCTGTTCCAGCCATTATTAAGAACTGTGCTCCCCCTCAGCAGCCTCCACTGATCTATCCTGATTGCCTAGTCATTTTTTACCCCTACCTACATGTACATATTACCTCAACTACCTCGTACCCCTTGCACACTGACTCGGTACTTCTTGTATAAGGCCTTGTTATTGTTATTTATTGTGTAACTATTTTCACTTGTTCATTTTCTTACTTTTTAATCTCTGTATTGTTGGGAAAGGGCTCTTAAAATGCTTACTTAACGGTAAAGTCACCGGTTGTATTCGGCGCATGTGACAAATAATAAATAAAAAAACAGATTAGATGATTTGCTGCTACAGATAATAGTCTCGTGCAGGGATCCAAGATGGGGGACGCCCTGTCCAGTTTCCTCTCTGAACCAAGGGAGAAACAGGAAAGTAAGGCCCTGCCATCTGTCCCACCCAGGCATTTTTAAAGCTTGCGGGTAAAAAGAAAAGCCAAATATTCTCGAATATAGAACAATCAATTAGATTAGTGTTTGTTTCATGGTTTGTTAACCCAACAAATCTGGTTGTCAGTGCAGGGTAGTAATCAAAAGTTGAAACGCATTGTACCTTGGTTGGTTTAGAATCAAAATGATATCCAAAGACAGAGGTCGATTCCGTGGGAAAATATAAACTCAGCAAAAACAGAAAAATCCCTTTTTCAGGACCCTGTCTTTCAAAGATAATTAGTCAACATCCAAAAAACGTCACAGCTCTTCATTGTAAAGGGATTAAACACAGTTTCCCAACAATGAATGAACATGCACCAGTGGAACGGTCACTAAGACACTAACAGCTTACAATTAAGGTCACAGTTATGAAATCTTAGGACACTAAAGAGGCCTTTCTACGGACTCTGAAAAACACCAAAAGAAAGATGCCCAGGGTCCCTGCTCATCTGTGTGAACATACCTTAGGCATGCTGCAAGGAGACATGAGGACTGCAAATGTGGCCAGGGAAATAAATTGCAATGTTCGTACTGTGAGACGCCTAAGACAGCACTACAGGGAGACAGGATTGACAGCTGATCATCCTCGTAGTGGCAGAGCACATGTATCATCATCCTGCACAGGATCGGTACATCCAAACATCACACCTGTGGGACAGGTACAGGATGGCAACAACTGCCCGAGTTACACCAGGAACGCACAATCCCTCCATCAGTGCTCAGACTGTCTGCAATAGGCGGAGAGAGGCTGGACTGAGGGCTTGTAGGCCTGTTGTAAGGTAGGTCCTCACCGGCAACAACGTCGCCTATGGGCACAAACCCACCGTCGCTGGACCAGACAGGACTGGCAAACACTGCTCTTCACTGACGAGTCGCGGTTTTGTCTCACCAGGGGTGATGGTCGGATTCGCCTTTATCGTCAAAGGAATGAGCGTTACACCGGGGCCTGTACTCTGGAGTGGGATCAATTTGGAGGTGGAGGGTCCGCCATGGTCTGGGGCGGTGTGTTACAGCATCATCGAACTGAGCTTGTTGTCGTTGCAGGCAATCTCAA
This sequence comes from Oncorhynchus mykiss, assembly GCF_013265735.2. Classification (NCBI taxonomy): domain Eukaryota; kingdom Metazoa; phylum Chordata; class Actinopteri; order Salmoniformes; family Salmonidae; genus Oncorhynchus; species Oncorhynchus mykiss. Next base: position 43,278,312 of record NC_048580.1, read on the forward strand.
CGCTGTCCGTTACAGGAAAGACATCCTCCTCCCTCATGTGGTACCCTTCCTGCAGGCTCATCCTGACATGATCCTCTAGCATGACAATGCCGCCAGCCATACTGCTCGTTCTGTGTGTGATTTCCTGCAAGACGGGAATGTCAGTGTTCTGCCATGGCCAGCAAAGAGCCCGGTTCTCAATCCCATTGAGCATGCCTGGGACCTGTTGGATCAGAGGCTGAGGGCTAGGGCCATTCCCCCCAGAAGTGTCCCGGAACTTGCAGGTGCCTTGGTGGAAGAGTGGGGTAACATCTCACAGCAAGAACTGGCAAATCTGGTGCAGTCCATGAGGAGGAGATGCACTGGAGTACTTAATGCAGCTGGTGGCCACACCAGATACTGACTGTTACTTTTGATTTTGGACCCCCCCCCCCCCCCCTCTTTGTTCAGGGACACATTATTCCATTTCTGTTAGTCACATGTCTATGGAACTTCTCTCAGTTTATGTCTCAGTTGTTGAATCTTATGTTCATACAAATATTAACACATGTTAAGTTTTCTGAAAAACTTTTTTTTTGCTGAGCTTAGTTCATATATTCTATTTTATTAATTGTGAAACTTGAAGGAGGCAAAATAAGATGTGGTGTTCTGATGGATGCTGACTGGTCCTCTGATGCAGTTACCTTTAACCTTGAGATAGTGTCCACCGAAGCGGTAAGCCTCAAAGTTCAGGGACAGGGGAGTGTTGGACTGGTCCAGGAACAGATCTACCTGGGATAACTCAATACCTTTACGCTCAAACACAGGACCTAGCACCTCCCTGGAATAGAGGAACACAGAGAGAACAGAGTTAACAGACCAACAGGGTTTCCCAACTGGCGTCCTGCCCGTGACTGTATTTGTCCCACCAATTTTAATTGTTGGACTTTTTTCTTTTTTTTAACTGTTAAAAGACTACAAAATCAATTTTTATTTAGGAAATCTGTTCCAAAAATACTCCCACGGATAATAGCTCGATAAATGTGATAGTATACAAAAGCAAGCAAGGTTTTAATCAACTATTATATCCATTTGGGCTTCTTGCTGTCAATTTGCAGTCCACAAATTATTTGTAATTATGTTCCATGTTGACCTTCCGCTCAAGAAAAGAAATAAGCCTGCGGCTGAATCTAGTTGACGATCCCTGCCCTACAGGCTTAGTCAAACCATTCATAACGACCCCACCACTCCCCCAGCCGCCTTGTTTCTCACCTCAGGGTCTTCTTTTTCACGGCGGGGACGATCTCTGTGTCAATGTCCACGTTCAGATCAAACTTTAGGCTGAAGCACTCCTTGCTGGGATCCTGCAGGGGGCGACAGACGCATTGGAAGTTAACGGGCCGTCGAACTGAAGAGCTCAGTCAGAATGCCCGTAGTGATCTCTTTCTCAGTAGATGCACAGGGAGGCCCTTTACTAGCAAGCAGGCTGGCTAAGACTACTCAGAAACAGCCCGTCGGAGACCATTATATATATATATATATATCACTCCCTGGCTGCCACAGAGAACTAACGCGACCTCAGAGACACATGTTGGCTGCTGCATGAAGCCTGCAATCATGTTGGCACCGTGATCATCATACAACCTACAACTTTCCACCACATACAACAAGACAGCTCTTTTCAGACCAACAGACTTGACCCAATACTATTAGGAACTGAGGTAGAGAGAGATGTGGTTTCCTAAGGGGTGTATTTCTACGCCGCACCCCTGCCCGCCTGCATCAATACTCACGTCAGTGTGCCGTCGCCGTGGTTTCTTCTTCACCAACTTCAACCCCCCAGCTTTACGGTCCCTGGGGGGGGGACAACAGTCATTTGCACATTAATTGACACAAATATTGAACAAATCATTCTCATATTAACTCCGTAATGAAACACCTATGGAATAAAAGGTCAACACTAACGTAAACACAACTATCGTATACTAATAGAGCAGTGTCGTCAAAGATGACTCCCCCTCACTCGTCTAGCGTACATTTTCTCCTTCAAACCAAAACGTCAAGCGCCATGCTGACAGACAGACAGACAGACAGACAGACAGACAAAGTGATGATGTCTGGATCGTTGACATAACGGAAGTGACATACCCTCGGTCGTTGGCCCCTTCGTCCTCCTCCTCCAGGTCAGAGGGGGGGCTGGTGCGGGGGGGACAAGAGCGCGTTGAAACGTTCCGGGCCAGGATGGAACCTTTCGGGGGGGGGGGGGGGGTTACACAGAATATCTGTTAGAGATCTTTAATAATAAACACTTTTCCTTAATAGCACAGGCACTTCCAGTTTAATCTAGCCTGACTAAATATTAAAAGGACATTCTAAACGTTTGTCAATTCTGTGGAAGGCCGTCGCGACTAACACATGAGTTCAATGAGCACAGAAGAAGTCAGACAGCTTCATATCTTACATGAACACAGTTGTAAAAAAATAATAATAATGGAATCCCGGGTGGAGGAAGTCAGTGGTTGAACAGGAAGATGGTCTAGAATGTATTCTTATGCATGTAATATGGTTTGGGGAAATACATTTCTTTGACTCAACAGTTTCGATACAAGTGCAGCTCTGGGGACCTTGACCTGACCTATCATACCATCATGTTGGGGAAGCTACTCTGAAAAAAATAGTTTACCAAGCTAGCAATTACTCCACACGGGAAGAAGTTAAGCTACTCTTAAGAAAAATATAGTTACTTCGAAAAGAGACTACATCGTGAAAAATGATCATGTCCAATTATGAAATGTCATAGACTACAAAATCGCAAGAACAGATCAGTCTGGATCCCGATGACAGACTAAATGGCACATTCTGTCAGCAAACACAAAAAACTGTTTCAAGTGAGAATTAGGCAGGTCTGATGCCGAACAAGAAAGGAAATGACTGCCTACTTGAAAAGAAAAGTAGTTAGTTACTTTTCTGCCATGTAAGTGGTGAAGCTAACTACTGAAAACTCTACAAAGATTTGAATTTATTAAACTACCACCAAGCTACGACAACATGTAGTTCAATTCCTAATTGAACTACATGTAGTTCACTACTCCCACCCCTGCATATGACTTGACCTGAGTGTAGGATCGGGCACTAAATGTTGTGGAGAGGAAGTCTGGGTGTGTACGTGTTGCGGTGGTGAGTGCTGTGTACCTTGGGTTTGCAGGTCAAAGCGGGGGTGTCGGTCAAAGTGCATGTTTTCTGTGTCTTCTGGGTGGCAGCGGGAGTCACATGACTCACAAAGGTGAAGAGGGCTCTTGTTGTTCAGGTCCAGGCACTCTGGGTGGTGGCACACCTAGAGAGAGGGAGAGAGAGGGGTGAGGGTCAGCACAGCAGATGTACCCAATCAACCTGGCCAGTAGTCTCGCGCGCCAGACACTTCCTCCCCAAGCTCGCAATTAGCCCGGGGAGGTCAAGTAGGTTAACAGAGAGACAGGTCACAGTATAACGACACATACACATCAGCAGGACAGACGGACTTCTGCTCCAGGACCCAAGCCATTGTTTACACCATCACAGGAGCATGGAAGCAGCAGACACAGTTTGATATCACACAGCGCATAGTTCTTCTGACTAGAGTTAGCCAGCCAGCCAGCCATCCAGTCAGGCAGACAGACAGCAGAAGGGAGCTGGATTAGGCCCTCTCCACCTGTGGCCAGACCCAGACAGACCTCGCCCTCAACCGGCCCCTCCAGAGGACAGCAGCCCCAGGGGGTGGCATCCCTGGCCCAGGGGGTGGAAGACATGGGTAGGCGTTTCCCCCTCTCCAGCCTCTTCTCCTCCCCGAGCACCACGAAAACCCAGACCGACTACTATACAGGGAATGAGGACGTTTGGGGAGATACAATTTAGGTCCCGGTAATGTAGTTCCTGTCATTGTCTCGATGTGCTCTGCTCAGGACTGGAGGTTTGTATCACACAGCATGCGTGTATGGGGGGAGGGGGGGGCTTCACGTAAACAAGCACACACACACACACACACACACGCAGAACAACAAGTGTTTTCCCACAAGCTACCAATAACGCAGGTCGAATAACAATCACACAGCCCTGTTGGATGTTCTTACTACGTTGACAAGCCAATAAATACACCTGTAGGCTTTGTATTCCATGCATGGATATAAAGTACCTGTCAACACAAAGATGCAGCATGTCAACTCCAGCTATCCACAAACATTGATAATACCATATGTTCTGCTAGGGCCATTAAGCTGTACTTTAAATCCCTGGAAAACAGTCAAGAACACTTTGGTTTAATGAATTGAGGCGTACAGGAATGTGCCCCTGTTGTGCTCTCACCCTCCACCTACCTTCCAGCTGAGTGGATGAGAGCAGCACTGTCCCCCAGCCATACAGTCAGGCTCCATCTCCAGGCCAATAAGCACCCAGGCATTCAGCTACAAAATCCACCACCTCTCCAGTCCGCTAACTAACAGAGTCCTTTCCTTTCTCTCCTCCAGGAAACAGCCACAAGCTGCCTAATTAATCCATACTTCTCAATGTCTAGCCAGGTTAAGTACCAGTAAGTATTTTGAGGAACTGGTTGGGGGCCGGGGGGAGGAGTAGCTGTGAGGTTAAGACCGGCCAAGCCAAGGAAGGAGTCCCAGTATAGAGATAAACGTGAAGAAGAAGGAGAAAAATAATAATAATACGCAAGCAGATTTAAGAAGTCCAAAGCCCCCTAATCTGGGCTCAGTGGACTGGGCTGGTCTTGCTCTGGCAGAGCCATCTGACGCTCCGTCGACAGGCAGGCTGGGTTGAGATTAGACCAGGGGCCCCTCCCTCATTTCCAAGACAACCAGGCAGGGTCCTCTGACGCTCCTCCTTTCTATTCCCAGGGACCTCTAGTCTACACCCTAACCCAGACACATGTCTAGGGTTAACAACTTGCTCTCTAGGGAGAGACAGAGAGACCGAGAGAGAGAGAGACCGAGAGAGACCGAGAGAGACCGAGAGAGACCGAGACAGAGACAGACCGAGAGAGACCGAGACCGAGAGAGACCGAGACCGAGAGAGACCGAGACCGACCGAGACCGAAGAGAGACCGAGACAGAGAGACCGGAGAGAGACCGGAGAGACCGGAGAGAGACCGAGACCGGAGAGAGACCGAGACAGAGAGAGAGTGAGAGACCGAGACCGGAGAGAGACCGAGACCGGAGAGAGACCGAGACCGGAGAGAGACCGAGACCGGAGAGAGACCGAGACCGGAGAGAGACCGGAGAGAGACCAAGACAGACAGACCGAGACAGACAGACTGAGACAGAGAGAGACCGAGACCGGAGAGAGACCGAGACCGAGACCGGAGAGAGACCGAGACCGGAGAGAGACCGAGACCGGAGAGAGACCGAGACCGGAGAGAGACCGAGACCGGAGAGAGACCGAGACCGGAGAGAGACCGAGACCGAGACCGGAGAGAGACCGAGACCGGAGAGAGACCGAGACCGAGACCGAGACCGGAGAGAGACCGAGACCGGAGAGAGACCGA